>NC_085084.1:6822200-7135700 GCF_963662255.1 Cinclus cinclus
TCCCCTCCTTTTCCTCAGGGCAAAGGATTCTTCAAACACTTTACACCTTGCTCCACCTCCCATGTCTTTCTTTTTTTCCATAGTTTAAAGGAATTTTATTTGTGAATACAGTCCATGCCTACAACTTGCAAAAAGATATTTCAGACAACTTTCATGTCATTTCGTCATTCTCCTTCCATTTAGAGACTTGGCTTTTATTTCACTGAATTTAGTGTATCCTTTCTGTTCTTCTCCCTCTCACTCAAGGAAAGACAAAAGTCTGTAAGTGATATCTGAGCATTACGAAAAAAAATTAAAATCTCACACGGAAGTTGCAGGAGTTGGGCCAGGCCATGCTGGAGCTGTGTCAGGATCTCAGGCCGCCCAGGCCACACTGGAGGGGCAGGATGAAAACTACCTAGTCCAGTCAGAGGAGAAATGGGTGACAAGCCTTTGGCTCCATGGCTTTCTTCCCGCACTGACTGCATTCAGTTCCAGCCGCGGGCCGGGGGTTCTCCCTCTGCCCTGCCCAGCACACAAAGCCGTGGGGGGCTCTCCCAAACCGGGCCCAGCTGCCTCCCCCCAGGCCGTGAGGGCGGCTGGGCAGGGCCCCGCCGAGCACGGCCACGCCGGGAAAAGGCGAGAATCCCAGCAATGGGCTCTCCTCCCCTTGGCCGCTGGGACCCCTGGTTAAAACGAGGACCAGCAGCCTCCGGAGCCCGCTCCCGCCTGGCCCTGGCCGCATTGGAAGCGGGCCCGGGCCAGGTCAGTGTTACCTTGTGAAAGGCCGGCAATGCAAGGGAGCTTTCCCGGGGTTTACTTGCTTCAAATGGGATTCACGGAGCAAACCGACTTTTCCAATTGGTTTCTCAGGCTGTCAACATCTAAACCAGCCTCCAAGTGGTCCCATCAATCCACAGAGGAAATTCTCATGCAGATAAAACTTCCTAGTGTGCCCTTCCCCCAGGGTAAAACCAGCACACTTGGCTTCTGCAGTGCTATGGCCAAAGGGCACATGTGGTAGCACTGCAGATCACAGGGCTTTGTTTGTTTTCCCTTTCTGAAATGCTGTGTTTGGAGCTTGTGGAATTCCTCTGCCATTTCCTTGAGGAATTCTTCACATCCGAAGACTGGTTTTGCCCACCTGTCTTTTGGCTTTTGATAAGCTGCAAAGAGATGATTGTGCTGTTCGTGAAGCTGTGGGGGACATTCTTGTCCCTTGTGGCAAAAGAAACCCAGGGCATAATTCTGAACCCTTCTTCTGAGGCACAAACCAGAAAGGGCAAGTTTCTGTTGATACATTTTGTGGTGTAGTCTGCAGATGTGAAAACTCCATTGGAGTCTGGAGTTTAGGTGAAGCTGCAAGTCCTTGACTGCTGTCTTGTGTTGATAAATACAGGAAAGACATCTTGGAATTCCCGATGCTGTATCTTAAGACAAACATGCAACTTGTTCAAAAGGACCCAGGGGTTGCAGTCAACAGCAGCTGAACATGAGGCAGCGTGTGCCCAGGTGGCCAAGAAAGCCAAGGCCATCGTGGCCAGTGTCAGCAATAGTTGGGCTGCAGGAGCAGGGCAGTGAGCTGTGCCCTGTGCTGGGCACTGCTGCGGCCACAGCTCGAGTGCTGTGTCCAGTTCTGGGCCCTTCTGAAACAGAAAGACATTGAGGGGCTGGAGCGAGCCCAGAGAAGGGCAAGGGAGCTGGGGAGAGGTGGGAGCACAAACCCAGTGAGGAGGTGCTTGAGGGAGCTTTAGCCTGGGGAAAGGGAGGCTCATGAGAGTCCTTCCAGGCACACTTCCATAAATGCCTGCATGACAGTGCTCCTCACAAGGACCACTTCCATGACAAGAATCCCCTCACTGCACCCAGATGCTTTAGACACTGGACTAGGTGTCACTTTGATGGTTTGTTTTGTTGGGTTGTTGATTTGCTAGGAGGAGAAGATCTGTTTAGTTTCTTCCTCTGGCTAGCAAAGGCGCTTTATCACAACATTCTCCTGCACGAGAGGATGTAGTTTGGGGCAGGGACGTTGGTGCAGAAAGAGCTGCTCTGATGCCAGGCCAGCCAGCAGATCACTCTTGTGTTAACAGAACCCTTACCTTTTGGCAGCCTTGTGGTTCAGCAATTGTCAAATAATTCAGTCAGGATTGTATTTGGGCATTAGACAGGAAATCAAGTCCCTTGCATTCTGGCTGGTGCTCAGAGATCAGAGGAGCTGGGAGGGACTGGGCTTCATTTCTGATTACAGCCACTTGAGCATTGTCAGTGTGGTTGTGAGGAAGAGAAGAACTTGCCCAAGCACTGATGCACAAGGAGTTCAGTTCCCAGAGCAGTAGTCTGGGTGTAATCTCATTCCATAAGGACCTACATGCTCCAGATTCCCCAGGGATGTGGTTTAATGAAGCAACAGGAGAGCAAGTTCAGGATTCCTGCTGCTGATGGGGGCGCTGGCAGCCACGTGCTATGGTGTGTCATAATAGAAAATACAGTAAGACAAATTACACGAGATCTATTTATCTATCCGTCTATCTATGTAACTGTTCCATAACTGACTCTTCCTGGCTCTGGGCAGAGGCAGCTGGAGGTGCAAAGCTCACCCAAAGAATCCCTTCAGAAGAAGAGGAGAGACGTGTTCTATCAACAGATCCTGAGCAGGCTGAGATGTTTCCCCTCCAGAAATGGTTGTTCTTTCCCCTCAGAGTTGCAGTCCTCCTCCAGCCTCTTCTGCCCTGAAGCCCCCAGTTCATTCTTTGCATTTCTCCCCTTCCTAGTGACGTGGAACAATTCCATGTTTTAGGTGGTGTTTGGTGAATCTGGTCATACATGCATTACATGCCACATGATTTTCATCCTTGGCATCCCTAAGGATGTGAAAGTTCATTTGTTGATGGGGCCTTAAGAGGGTCTCTCTTAGAGCTGGTCTGAATTCTCAGTTGACAAAGAGGAAGAATAAACACCTTGGCCTTCCTCCAGATACTGAGGGGGCTGTACAGGCTGTCTGACCTTCATCAGAGGAGCTGTGCATGCATCCTCATCTATTGAATGAGCAGGATTTTGTGACAAGAGTGTAGATGTCAGAAAGGCAGGAATGGTGGGGCAGGTCTGAAGAGAACGTGAACTCCAGAAGTGTCTCTCACAAGGAGTGAGCCCACAGTGGGCAGGATGGAGCTGTGAGAGAGGGATGAGTGTCAGTCACGATGGAAAGACAAAATGGAAACGGCAGAAGTGGAGGGAGGCCCTCAGCAGACCCTTGAGAAATGCCACACCTTCCCTGTCAGCTGCCTGAGAGGCTGTTGGAGCTTCAGTCCCAGATGGACCCTGATTGTACTGCCAGTGTCACTTTGGAATCTGTGCCTCCCCATGGGCAGAGAACGAGCCAGGAGAGCAGCAGCAGCAGCACAGTGCTTTGGGAACGTGTGAAGCCATCAGTCTTTGAGACCTGGCCCACAAATGTTGTATGGGATATTGAAAGCCTTCTTGTCTTGCTTTCTGTGCAGGTCCTTCTAGAGGAATAGCACGAGCAGAGTGCTTTATCAGAGGTGCCACAGCAGACTCAGGGAGAGCTGTTCCCAGCCCAGGAGCAGGAGGTGCAGCTCAGGCAGCAGGTGGAAGAGGTACAGGAGAATGGCCAGGTAAGCCTGGCTCCCCAGGTGCCAGAATGAAGGAGAGGAGCAGAGGCATAAAACAGAGCTCTTGGGACCGAGGAGGCCAGGAGTGCCACAGACACTGAAAGCACAGGGCCTTGTGATGTGCAGAGATCAGCGCTAGCACGGGAGGGTTACAATGGAAGCAGAGGTGGGTAGGGGAGCAGAAAGAAGTGGCTGAATGAATTTGGTTTTGAGGCTGAAAGAGGAAAAAGCTGAGCCTGGTGGCAGCTCCCTGTGACTTGCTCTGCATTTGTGTGTGCAGAACATCAAGGCAGAGCCTCCATCAGAGCTGCCCGAAGCTCCGATTGCCATCATGGCAGTAAGGGGAAGGCACAAGGAAGACACGAGAAGCATCCAAGAGGAGATGAATCTCCATCAGCAGACAGGCGATCAACAAAACCAGGTGAGTGCAAGAGTGGAAGACACTCCACTCGTGACAGATGTCTCTTGTTTTTTACAGAACCTCAAGGACAACCTGCATGCAGAGCTGCATGAAATTGAGGCTGGGATGAAGGCAAGAGAGAAGAGGCTGAGGGAAGAAATAAAACTTATCAGAGAGAAACATAATCCCCTGCTTCAGGCTGTACAAAAGCAAGTGAGTGGAACATCAATAGCCAGTGCAGTCACCCATCTGCTGGTCTCTGCCCTTCTTGCCTTTCCAGTGTAGAGTAGCAGTGGGTGGGGTGATGCCTCTGAGTGCCATCCTGCTGTAGGGTCCATCACAGCCACTCTGAAGGACTTCTCCTGGTGCGCCAAACCTCTGAAGCTGCCCTGCACAGTGAGGCTAGTCCTTTGGCCTTTATGTTAGCACTCATACAAATGGATTCCTGCTGGGCTGTTCCTGCATTCCTTTTTTCTTGAGGTATTTTTACAGAGGGGCATGGTGACCCAGATGGAGGATTGGAACAAACAGTCTGTAACCCTAGTAAATCTGTTCTCTCCCTTTCCTCACAGTCAATGACTCTTGGCTCACAGGGACAACCTGTAGTCTCTGACTGCTTTGTTCTGTTTAACTTGAGGTGGAATTGTTCACTTCTGATGTGCCAGCCTGTGAAGACTTCCAGCAAATGACTGGAAACAAAAAGCCCCGTGGTCGACGAGAGACACGGGAGCTTTCCCAATCAGAGATGCTGCAGGTTGGGCACGTCCCGAAGATGGTGCAGGGAAAGAGAACTGAGTGGGAGGAGGTAGAGCATTTTAATAAGTGTGTCAGCAGCCCTTGGAAGGAGAAAGGAATCCTTGGGGAGGAAGTGGAATGGTCATTGTGGCAGACATCCTTCAGAAAATCCATGAGTTTGGAACATGAATGTGGTCATGAAGTCAAGTAAAAGCGGCCTTTGATATGGACCCATCCAGTCTGAATAGGGGACATCCAAATAATCCCTTTTAAGAGCCCTTCATGTGGCTGACAACATCTTCCTAAAATTTTGCGTTTGAAAAGGGATCTCAGGATCATCTCTGACAGCCAACTTTCTGACACAAACTCATTACTTGTCTCAGATCTACACAGGCACTGTCACTGAACCTGAAGCAGCAGCAGCAGCAGCATTGTCTGAAGGAGCCTTTGTTCCCCAGCCTGAAAAGTTGAGCCTGGGCAGTGTGTTCATCACCAGCACTGACAGAGCTGCTGCTCAGCAAGAGGAGGCAGAGGAGAAGTACTTGCAGCTACTGAGTACGTCTGGTGTATTTCTTGTCTGAGGGACAGTGTGTTGTGTGCATGTGTCAGCATAGCTGTACCAAATGTTCCTCCTCAGTCTGGTGTCACAGGGATACTTAGGACTCCCCACATGAACTGCTGTAGAAAAATCCCTCTCTGTGCTGGCCATCTGTACTGCAGAGCTGTCTGCCTGGTTGTTGTTGTTCCCCAGCCAAGCACAAAGGGTTCAGAGACCCAGACAGTGGGGCTGCCTTTCTTATCATCTGGAAGCAGAGATCTTTGCTTTAAAGTGAGTATCTTACATTTTGGTTTCTCTCAGGGAAAATAGTGAACATGGGAAACCCCATGATGAAGTACACTGAACTGGAAAATATTGGCAGTGGGTGAGTCCATCCGCAATTACTTCTACACAAGAATGAGGCAGGGGGTTTACTGATAGTATATCTATCAATTGTGGAGTCAGGCAAGCTGCACACATATTCAGAAACTGGAGTTAGATTGTCCCACTTCTCAGTACCAGCCAGAATTTGTGAGCGTGCTGTGAACTCCTTGTCAAAGAGATCTCCATGCTTCCAAGGCCTTGCCAGCAGCAAGGAACAGGACCTGGAAGATTTCTTTCTTGTCTATCAAGTGTGGGCCATCTCTGTGTTAATTGCCTTAGCATTTTTGAATATTTTCACATCATACAGCCACAATAATGAAAGGAGAATAATCTTGCTTGCCTTAAAAAGCAACCTGCCCACTATGATAGCTGTGAGATAAGAGTTCTCAGGAACATTTCTTTCCAAGAGTTTGTTGAAGGAAATACTCCATGGTCAGGATAAGAACTGTACAGTTTAGAAACTGAAGCCTGAGATGAAAGAATCAGCTCTCTTTTTGAGCTGAGGCAGTAAAGCCCATCACTCCAGGAACAGGTCCAGTGCCCATGCACTTGAGAGGGAAATGCATCAGCTGCCTTCTGGCAGACACTTCCTGCATCCTGCAGGTTTTAGGCACTGCCAGCACAGATCTCCTGTCTGGGCTGGCTTTCACTCAGCGATCTAAACGGCTTCTCCTTTCTTTGCTTTGTTTTGTTTCTAGGACATTTGGGGAGGTTTGTAGGGCACTCGACACTACCACAGGAGAAGAGGTAATTGTCAACAGCCCCTGCAGACTCTGCAGCTCTTGAGAGCTTTCCCCTCTGGTGTGAGCTGTGGCTGGAGCTTTGGGTAGAGCTGTGCTGCAAAGGCACAAGAAGCCCAGACTGGTGCCAGCCTGCAAATTGCATTAGGGACAGTGTTTGTCCTTCTCAGCTGCCAGAAGGAAGGCAAGGAGGGCAGCGGTTCCTTTCAGAGAAGGACGTGCTCACTCGCTCTCAGCTGCTGAAACAAAGCTGGTGCCTTAGAGCATCTCACTGCTCTTTGGGGCTACAGCTTCAGAGCTCTATTCTCATTTCTGGCTGCCAGCAAATATATCTGAATGTTACTGGGAGTTCCTTAGCCACCTGCAGTGCTGCACTTGGGAACTGCATGTAGGCAGAGATCTGCAAGGTGTCCCTAAAAGCCCTAAGCCCTGCTTATAGCCCGGGATGTATCAACAGAGGAGCAAGCAAGGATTGCTTTTGAATCCTAGACAGAGCAGTAGAGAGTGTGGTCAGAGCTTTGTGGGTGATAGTAGAGCCATCTTTGTTCCCAAGTGGACAACACAAAATGTCAGTGGCCTCATGTCCTGAAACTGGACTCCAATGGAGCCGAGAAATGGGCTGCT
Organism: Cinclus cinclus; assembly: GCF_963662255.1. NCBI lineage: Eukaryota > Metazoa > Chordata > Aves > Passeriformes > Cinclidae > Cinclus > Cinclus cinclus. Next base: position 6,829,230 of record NC_085084.1, read on the forward strand.
GGAATGTCAGTTCCTAATTCCTCCAATGTCTAATCACAAGGCACTTTGGCTCAGCTTGGCTGTGTCATTGCAAAATCACTCACTCCACGTGCACTGTGGTCTCGTGCCACCAACATCTGAAGTTATTGATTGTGAATGTCATCTTAGGTGGCCATAAAGAAAATTAATCTCCACCAACTGCGGAAGAGGGAACTAAAAGTTGATGAACTTAGGGTCATCAAGAAGAATAGGAATCCCAACCTGGTCAAATATTTAGACTGGTGAGTTGTTGTGCTTTTGTTCCATGACTGTTTGTTTACGCACTGCAAACACACAAGGTAAAAACCCGCTTTGGTCCCTGGCAGAAAAGACAGCTGTTATTATTAGTAAATTGTTATTGTTCTGCTCACCCTCACTATGGATGGGAAGAGAGTGGATCTTGTCTGATTGAGTTTTCCCTGGTCCACGTAATTTAAAAATTGTTCCAAAACCTGGATCAACAGTATCTTACTAAATCAATAGCCTGTAAATTCACTGCCACCCCATTGTTTTGGGGCTTGGTTGTTTCAAGTGTCTTCTTACATGCAGATAAACTAACAAGGATTTCCCTTGGATTGTGTTCCGTCTTTTCCATTACTGTGCATGCCAGGGACACTAGGTGCTCTTTTCCAGAAACACACAGTGTGACAGCTTCTTGATCTGATACTAAACTGCATTTTTCCATTGTGACAGCTTCTTGATCTGATACTAAACTGCATTTTTCCCTTGCTGGTCATCTAACACATCTCTTTTACCCAGATGTGTAGTTTTCCTTGAGCCAGCAGAGTCTGCAAACACTACACAGCCTAGAGGGAATGTCTATTCCTTTTATTCTGTTCTCATCACAAAGAGACCCAGAAACAAAGAATCAACCCATATCTTTTCCAAACAGCAACGTAGTCATGCATGTTCATATCCATGCCCTTGTTTCCTTCTTTCAGCTACCTTGTGGATAAGCAATTCTGGCTGGTGATGGAGTACATGGATGGAGGCACTCTGAGCAATGTCATCAGCTGGACCTTCCTGTCTGAAGATGAGATGGCAGCTGTCAGTCAGCAGGTCAGGGATCCCACCTGTGCTTCCAGGGCCTTGGGCAGGATTGTCTGGGAAAGTGGGGCTCAGACCTGGAGAGATTTCATGTGCCAAGCTTTGTTTCTGTGTTGCTAGAATGCTATGGGGAAGCTAGAGCATCTCAAGTCAATTGTCTACCAGTGCCCCAGAACTCACTGTACTCTGTTCCTGTACCCTTATCTCCTGCTCTTGTATCCTCACTCTGTCTCTTTGTATTTGCTGTTCTCTACCCAACTTCTCTAAATGTTTACCTCCAGCCTGTGTGCACTGCATTCCTTGCCTGGGAAAGCAAAGGTGCTGCTGGCAGGATTTGAAACAAACGGCAAAGAGGAAAGAGAGACTCTTTTCTCACAGTCCTCAGCTGAAGAGGATAATAGTGCACCCAAAGTGCTGTTGGATTCTGAGCACATCCACTGCAGGAGCAGGCATTCTGGCTGGTCTGCAGGGGACGGTCTACAACAGCAGTTGCTGTTGCTCTTTCAAAAGCTGGCGTGCCTTTCCTTAGAGAGGTCCTGCTCTGCTAGTGTTGGAGCAGCATGCTCTTCCTCTCAATGGCACAGTGTTCTGCCATGATTCCCTATTCCTGTGGAAAGGAAGTGATTTGGAGTTATTTCCTTTCTTGTGGGATAAAATCCCATCACTAATTTTTGCCCTCCTCTTTCTGTTTCCCTTCCCAGTGCCTGCAAGGCCTGGATTTTCTTCACAAAATGTGCGTGATCCATCAAAATGTGAAGAGCCGCAACATCCTTCTCAGAAGCGATGGCTCTGTCAAGCTGGGTCAGTATATTCTTGGTCAGAGGCAGCATTCCAGGGATGTGGGGTTTTGGGCTGCTATGAGTGACTGCCAGCTCCCCAAAAATGGTGCTGGTAGCAGTGCAGGGGCCCCTGCTCTGAGCTGAAGGCACAGTTGCAATGTGCACAGAGGTATGATAAGGAGCCACAAGCAGTCAAGAGTGGCATTGGTCTGTGTGTGTCTTTTCCAGAGGGAGGGAGATAGAATCTAAACCTTCAGGGGAATAAAGGCCACTGCTGTGAGCAGCATTTAAAAACCTAGGTTATTTTTGGAAGTGGACATTTCCCTACTCCCTTGGCTAAATCCCCACTGACAGTTCTCCAGGACATTCATCAACAGCACATTCTCAGAGTGAGAGTGGGGAATTCTTTTGCCTGGTTTGCTAATTTGAGCTGGCTTTCCTGGTGTGTTGTTTTCTCCACAGCTGATTTTGGCCTCTTAGCTCAGCTCAGCCCTGAGCAGAGAAGACAGGACTCAGTGGCCAGCACTTCTGGGTGGATGGCACCTGAAGTCCTGACAGGTCAACAATATGGCCCTAAACTGGATATATGGTCTTTTGGAATTGTGGGCATTGAAATGGTGGAAGGAGAAGTTCCCTACTGGAATGAAACTGCTGTGTGGGTAAGGTGCAAAGACTTCCTGATGCCGCTGTCTTTCTCACCTGTGCCATGTTGTGTGTGCCACTGGACAAAATCCCATTGCCATCTGCTGGCACCCCTTCCACCATGGTCCCCTTGTAAAATGTCCCCATAGTTCAGCACATCTGCTGTAGTTTTGGTTGCACCAGAAGGGAAGTGGCAGGAAGCCAGTTCAGCAACTTTGAGCTCCAGCTATGCCTGCTATTTCTGATTTGCTTTTGGAGCCCTGTTGGAGCTCTGTTTCTGAAGGAAGGGCTTTTTTCAGTGAAATGTTTAAATACATGACAAATATCCTTCACATTGGAGGTTGGATAATCCTAGTCTCAATTTTATAGTAAAAGTAAGAAAAAATGAAAAAAGAACAAGAAAAAAAACAGAAGGGGAAAGGGAAAGGGAAAGGGAAAGGGAAAGGGAAAAGGAAAGGGAAAGGGGAAGGGAAAGGACAATCAGCAAAGCAATCTCCAAGCAGTTCTGCTATCTATTTCCTTTTTTAACCAAGTACAGGATAAAAAGCTTGATGAGCTTTATTTTATGGCCACTGTGCTTAAGGGACCAAGAAGCACTCAGAGATGCCTTTCATGTAATTACCCTTGGAAATAGTAGTGTTAGATAATATAGCAAAGTCCCCCTTCCAAAAAGCCTGTTCAGCTGGTGTGAATCCTCAGGGAAACACACTTGCTTTTGCAAGAGGTCAGTCAATGAAATCACCTGCCAAGGCAGGATCCCTTGAATGTTGGAAAATCTGTGGCTCCTTTTGGGTTTGGGTGTTTTGGTGGTGTAGGAAAGTCATCTCTGCCTCTCTGCCAGGGCAGAAACTGCCACTGCAGAATGGAGGTTAAACAAGGGCATCGGGGAGAGCAGTTACAGATGTGAAAGAAGCAGGTGGAGCCTCGCGTTTCCTTTTTGTGCAGCCTCAGCTCCTGATAGCCACCGGAGGGAGACCAAAGCTGCAGCAGCCCGACCTCTTCTCTCCTTTGCTGCAGGACTTCCTGAGCTGCTGCCTGCAGACAGATGAGGCTCGGCGCTGGACTGCCAAGGAGCTCCTGCAGGTAAAATGTGAAGGGGCTGCAGGTGAAACAGTGTGCCAGGGATGGGCTCCTCCTCCACTCAAGTCCAAGGCACGAGATGAGCCCTCCACCTCCCCACATCTTCATCTTTCTATGAACCAGAGGAATCCTGATTGAGCCTGTAAAGCACTGAGCTTGGAAAGTCACGGTTCATTGTTTTTTGTTGTTTGTTGTTAATTTTTGGTTTTTTTCTGCTGGGCAGCATCCATTTGTGGCATCAGTCGAGCCTACTTCCTGCCTGGTGCCACTGATTGTTTCTTTGAAGAAGAGGATGGTGGAGAAGAAACTGTGATAAGCACATCTGGACTATTTCCTCCACCAACCAGTGTATGATTTTAGACTAGGACTGTAGAGTAGGACTGCAGAGTAGGATTGTAGAATAGGATTGTAGACAAGGATTATAGAGTAGGATTGTGAATAAAGACATTTTCTGAAACCTCAACCCATCTGGAAGATTCCTTTCCTTCTCACCATGTGTCAGAGACTGAAATATTCTAATTTTAGACTGAAACATTTTCTTGAAGGATATTTAGAAGTGTATTACAATGGCTGCACATAATACCACCATATCCTGAATAGGCCTTTGGAGTGAGGCCCTGGACTGTTCCACAGTGAAGGTAAGATAAAACTCAGGAACTGGGGACATTGACCAAGCACAAGCTTAGCACCTCTGGGCAGGAGACAACAGCCACAAGGCTATCAGCTGCCAGGCTTGCACAGAGCCTCACCCCAAAGGGTGGGCAGGGAGAGAAGCTTTGGGGGTGTGTTGGAAAGCCTCTGGTGAGAGGCTCAGGGACCACCCATCCTCCCATGTGCAGACCAGCCCCGCTGTGGGGTCCTTCACCCAGGGGAAAGCTCATCCACAGCAGAGGGGCTGACAAAGCCCGTGTCACCAGCTGACATGAAGTTGCTTCATCAAATATATGCATTTCTTGCTTGCTTCCAATTTTTACTGTTTCCATGTTGGGCTTGATTCTTAATTTTTTTTTTTGAATCTCAACATTTGAGTCAAATTAGTCTGCAGTGATCTTGTCTTGATGTTTTAGGCTGGATTACATCTGAGTGAGTGCCATCAGAATTGAATTGTTCTTGTGAACAGTGGTGTGCAAATGCTTGGCCTGACCCAGCCCTGCAAAGGGGCAGAGCCTGCCTGGCCAGGGTATTGCCTGTATTCAGGCTAGAAGGGCAAGGGAGATTTCCAGGCTTTGTTGTTCATCTTTACATGTGTGTTCCCAGACACGCATCTAAATTTTCACTGGTATGGCAATGTGTCAGTATTAAAAATCAGCCACTGATGGGTTTTTTTCTGGTCTAAAGCTCCCCAGATCCTTACAGGGAATTTTTTGCATAACTCATTCATTCCTTCCCCCCCGAATAAAAGGAAAAAGTTATTACAAACCAGCATGTTAGTTTATGAGGGTCTGTGCAAGTGCCATCTCGTAACAATCCTGGTATAATATAATGCTGGTTTGCAGATGAATCCAGTAAAAGCCATATTTGAGATGTCTTTCCAGAGATGCTCGTAAGCAGGAGATTTGTAGTGGGTACTTGGACAGGACCTGTAGGGTTTTTTGGGAAGTTGGTAAATGTGTTTTGCTGGTGAATCACAGGCATCCACTACAGACCTGCAGTGTGGCATGAGCATACTGGACCCATACCTGCCTCAGATGCAATGGGCATTTAATCATTGGCATTTTGCAGCACTTTTCCCTATGTCACATTCCACTATCTATGTAAGAGGCTTGAGAGCTGGCCTGTAAGCCAAACTGAGTCAGTAGAAAAAACAGCAATTGATGAATTCCTAGCATATCCGTAGCAAAGAAGAAGACAAGGCCATTAGCATGGAAACTGGTTGAAAAAGGTACATGAAGGATTTTTGTAGTTAGACTAGGTACATAAGGAAATGTGTATACCTGCCTTATTAAATTGGTGTAAAACTTTTGCCAAATATATTGACACTAACTGCTCTGCACCAATGAATATAATAAGCAATTGAGGTGTAGACAACGCCTTAGGATCATGCTTTGTTCAGAGTATATAAAGAGGAGAACACGCAGAATTAGAAGGACAAAGACACCATTGTAACTCTGCTCAAGTGTGTGAGTGTGTGTGTGTGTGTTTGTGTGTGTGTGTGTGTGTGTGTGTGTGTGTGTCACGTCCAACCTGATGGTGACAACTCCCGCACGTGGTTTTAACAGCTGAAGATAGAATACCTGCTTTTGGCTACTCCTGCTTTGCAACCTAAGACACTTGTTAATTTACGATCTTTGCCTTGAGTGGTTGAAGGTGTAGAAGTTTGGACAACCCCATCCCCAAATCAGCTTGCATTGGAGGGTTACAGAGGAATGCATATGGGCTGCTCTGAGAGGTCAGCTGAAGCACCTCCCAGGACTACTTGTAGACCTTGGTTTCAGCTTGTCAATGAGCCAAGGGATATCCAGATTTTTGCAAGTGTTTTGTAAAACACATTTACAAATGTTGAAGGCAAGGTATTTCAGTGGGTTTGAAAGAGAAATTGGGTGAATGAATTCCTATGGAAACTCTGGTTTGTAGTTGTCTCACAATTAATCTGTCATAGTCTTTCTAGAGAGCCACAAAAGTTGATTTGTGCACAGACCTATGGGAACATGGAAGTCCAGTCTTTTTCCTAAGTTTCCGGTTGTTAACATGTTCAGCTGATGGGGTGGAGGTGTGGCCAGCAATGCCATAACCTTATTTTGGGGAAGGATATGAAGTTAGCTGAGGGAGGACAATATTTGGGAACACTCAAATAGGGCTGTGAATGCCCATTTCTTCCTTGGAGACTGTTTTAGAACTTCCTCAATTGTCTCCGTGACAACAACGTGAAGTCCCCATGACTGAGACATCTTGCTGCATTTGTTGCTTGAACGCCTGAGCTGTTGCTGCCCTTTGTTCTCCTTCAAGGGAATTGCTAGAAAATATCACCTCCTAAACCCTGAGATGTGTGTCCATTTTTTTCCTGGGGCAGGGGTGCTCCTACACCTCTGGAGTGCAACAGCACAAGGAACTCTGCCACAGGGGAGCATGGGGTGAATTCTGCTGGGGAGCCTGCCCTTGGCTTGCTGACTGCTGCTGCTTGGAACCACATGCAAGAGTGTTGCTGTCAAGAGTGGGCTGAAACAGAGGATTTTTCATGGTTAACCCTTCATGATTTCTCTCTCCTTACATGGCAATTCTTCTAATTCGATACAGCGTAAAGAAGACATATGTTCATGCTTTTAGAGGCTTCAGATTCTCAGTTGACCTTATTTTCCCATCTAGACCATCAAGTGCTATAGCAGGCTCCTCTTGGGGAATTTCTACCAATGCACTTATCCCATCCCTTTTTATTGATGCAGGAGTGCTTAGGAGTACTTGAAATGGTCATATCCACTTTTCTTTCAGTGCCTTCTTGCTTTGCTTTCTGACATAGACACAGTCCCCAGGTTGATGAGGTATGTACCTGACCTCCAAAGTCATCAGGGATGCTCACATCAGAAATCTGTCCAAAGATGAGAGCACTTTTCCCAAGGATGAGAGCACTTTTCCCAAAGGTGGTACGCACAGATTTAAACTATCATTTCCTATCACATGATTGTCTCTAGACAGGATTGGAACTTGGGAAGGTCTTCCACAGAGCATTTCATATGGGCTCACTTTTTCCTTAGAAGCCACTTGAATTCTGATCCTTAATAGTGCAAGGGGAATGTGCTTTTGGCCACTTCTGAGTGGTTCCCTGGAAAATTTTATTCATTTGTGTTTTAAGATGCTGATTTGTTCTCTCATCTTGCTGCTGGGGTAAGACCTCCATGGATTAAGTCGGTCCCATGGAACTGGGAGTGTTCTGTATCGATTTTGTCCAATTTCAGCTATGAAATGACAATCTCCACCTGCTGACATTCCGAGCTGTGTGTATACAGTGGCAATGTAAGCTAACAAAGACTATAAAGGGTAAACTTGCGACAAAACACCAGATGAAAAGCAAAGTAGATTGCCAAGATCCTCAGTGTTCCTTCCTGTTGCAGCTGATTTTTCCTTATGCCAGATCTTTTTATTTTCATAATTCTTCAACATTTCTCTGAAATGATGGCTTTGAGCTTATGTGTGCAGAGCTTCCCAAACGCCTTTGAAAAGAGACAAAGAGCAATTGACAAGTGCATGGCTTTTTCCAACCCAATCTTGTCATTTTAATGAGGAACACTCGACTTTGTGTGCAGGTTATTGGAGCCTTGGTGCCAGTAACCCCTCTAGAATGGAATTGGTTTTCCTTCTGACAAGAGTGCAGAAACTCATGCAAACATTGTGCCTCTAGATTCAGACTTTATGAGCTCTGTGATGAGCAAGTGTCCTGGGTTGACTTTATGATGCTTGCATCCCCAGTTGTTTGTTCTCTTTGGATTGGCTATTAAGTTCTGCAACTTGAAGACTGGTTCCAAGAGTGAAGGGGGAGTGAAGAGGTGCACAGTTTGTCATCAGGGACTGCACTTGCTCCCCCACATTCCTACACACAGACTGTGCCTGCAGTGGACAGCAGGGGAGAGCTCTCCTTTGCTTTTACTTTGTTTTTGACTAGCTGAGGCAGAGAAGTTCCCTAGACTGTATGTTATTTTCCTTTTTCTTGGAATTGTTGGAAGCTGCTCTAGACTGGAAAACTCAGAAGAGCAGCAGGATCTGGCACCTGTGGCACAGAATACCTGGCCTGGGCTGTGGCATTTCCCAGCTCTGGAGGGACTGAGAACAGCCTGAGTGAGCCAGGCTGCACCCCACAAAAGGGACTCTGCTGAATTTGTCATCTCATTTGTCAGAGCAGAGAGAGATTTTGTTGTTTAGTGTTCTTCATTTTTGTGCTGGGGACTGCTTTGCCTGTTAAATAAACACCTCTTTTCCACTTCACTCCAAGGAAACCTTTTCCCAAACCAGTTGGAGGAGGGGCCGCTATGAGGGCAGTCTGTTTCCCAGAGGGAACCCATTCAGAGGTTTCCTTCCAAATGTTCCCTAATCCAGGACAGCAAGAAGCAGAGGATTGACCAGCAGCCCAATCAAGTCCTTCCAGCAGCTGCTTCCTTGATTCTGCCTTCCAGATTCCCGTTCCACTTCATCCCTGTCCCCAAGTGTCGGCTCCATTTGCCCCGGCAAACATGAGGTACCAAAAATGATAAATTTTGGAGCTCCAGCATCCCAGCACCTGCCATGGTGCCGAAGAAGAACTAAAAGTCCAATAGGAAGTAAAAACACTTGCTGAGGCTGAAGGAGTAGTGTCCTTTGAATGTTGATGAAAATATTGTTGGGCTGTGTTTCCTAGGTCCTGTGTGGATAACCATGGTGGAATGATTTGATTATTAAGAGAAGCCTCTGCCTGAATTAAGGTACAAGCAAGGCCATGTTCCAGAATCAATAGTACAAACGTGTTTAGGAGTAAATGTGATCAAGAGATAGAAAGGAATAGGAGGAGAAGGGTGGGGTGGGAGGGAGAGCTGAGATGGACCCCGAGGTGGGTTTGTCCCGGACGGGCCCTCCCTTCCTGCAGTGCAGTTGCACAGGGTCAGCTGCAGCTCTGGTGCTGCATCCCCCCTGGGATTTGCAGAGCAGGAGGGCAGGGAGAAGTGTCTGTGTGTGTGTGTGTGTGTGTGTGTGTGTGCATGTGTGTGTCTGTGTATGTGTGTGTGTGTGTGTGTGTGGTATGAAAGGCTGGGAATGGCTCAGAGCTTCTGTCAGAGCACTGATGGTGGCAAGGGCAGTCAGGCCTCCTGCAGCCCTTGGGCTCTGGGGCAGCTGTGGCCTTTGGAGCAGGCGCGGCAGGGCCCTGGCTCACATTGGATACAGCCAGGGATGCTCCGTGGCAAGGCTCAGGGCAAGGCTGGCCCTGCAGGGGAGCAGCTGAGGGAGGCCTGTGCTAGGGCTCTTGCTAGGAAATGGCACTGGGCACATGGCACAAGTCCAGGCTATTTCTTCTGAGGCACCTGCCAAAACCTGCAAAGACATCTGTACTTTCCTTTGCAGAACACACCAGCACACCAGGCAGCTGCATCTGGCCTGGGGCACATCCCTGGCACACGATGCTGTCTGTCTTGGTACCAAATTTCAGCGTGTTATATATTTACACCTTGCAAAAGTTAATCTCAGGATTCTTTGAAGGATTAATTTCCTTGTGGAGGGAGTTTTTGTCGTGCAAAAGAGCCAGGTGCTCAGGCTCAGAGGACCAGAAGCATTGGTGTGTCAGTGTTAGGAATTGGTGTCTATCATTCCCGTTTCCACTTCATCTTGGATTCGTATCATGAGCTCTATAAATTTTACTTTGGTTAACTTGAGGGAGAAAGGGTGTAGAAATTTTTCTCTCCGTCAGTGGCATTAATGTGTTTTGCCCTCCTTAGCAGCTGATGTGGTTTGGGATTTTGTTGTTGTAGTTTCAGACATGTATAGAGTTTACTTAATGGCTGCATTACAAATGCCTCAGTTCGAGATTCAGTTTTGTAACAGCTATCCACAAGAACAATCAAATATTATCATTACCTATGCTTTGCTGTTAGACAGGCAGATATAGACAGGCAGATATAAATGTAGCTCAGAAGTCCAGCTCTGTGCAACCAAATCCATAAACGTAGTCCCTGCAAAAATGAATTACAAATGGATTTTCAAAAGCAAATGTAAACTTAAAAGCTTTCCCTATATAGAAAGAAAATATAATTCAGCAATGTTTCTTCTCTTCCTGAGGCTGTGGTCATTGCTGGTCCTTTGACATTTCAAATGAGTGCCAGTGTTTCCTAAATGTGCTCTACTGCCTAATGAAGACAACCTCTACTATGTAAAATTTTGGTAATTAAGTGTCATAGAAATGTGGCAGATTTCTAGAGTCACCTCATTACATTCTCTTCTAGCACATGAACTTGCATGTAGAAACAGTGAGGGCCAGAGGAACTGACTCAGAGCTTGGGGGTCTGTGCTTGACATTTGCCACGTGCTTGGTGTAAAACTACACATGTGGTTTATAGAATTGGAACACATTAGAATATTCACTTAGAGTTCATTCGGAGAAAAATGATCTAATTTTTTCCATTAGAAAATACATAACCATAGTCTCCTTGGAGCAACGCCAGCATTACAAGGATGACTTCAACACAGAGTATGAGGAATACCAGAATTTACATACTCAGATTGACAAGATCAACAGGAATTTCAGACAGTTTCATGAATAGTGGAAGTCTCTGAATCGAGGCTCCAAAGTCTACCAGGTAAAGAAGGATAAAACTGTGAAGGCTGTGCTTCATCACAGCACTGTTTTGGATCCCCTGGAGCTCTCAGTGAGACAAATGGAAACTGCACAACTGCCATATGTGCTAAGTCACTGCTTTGCCTGGGTCTGAGTTTTGCAAGACCCTGCCCAAACCCACTGTTTGAGGTGTCTATGGACAAACAGGAAGGTGAGATATGTCCCAAGCAGAGCCTCAGAGCATGTGCTCCTTGTGTTCCCTATTGAGAGGCTTAATTGCAGATCTTGGGTGATACTGGGAGTTGGAGATTTGTTTTTGCTAACCTCCCACAAGAGTGGTGGTTCACAGAGAAGAAGCACAAGAACAGAGTCAAGCAGAGGGGATTTTTAGTGTTTACCTAGGTTTGCATTTTATAGTGGTAGTGAAACATTCTTCATGGTTTTTTCTTGAAGATGCTGCTTCATCGAATCCTAGCAGATTATCAGCAGTTACAAGAGGTATGTGTGAGACCAGACCTGCAGGGCCATGGTTACTGCTGAGACTGGCTCAAGGCTTTTTTTAAATCAAAAGACAACAGATTCTAAATTCTGCAAAGATGCTTGCATGCCCTAATTTTCTTTTTCTTCCTCCTTCACAGGGTAGCCCCAGCTCCTCTGAAATGAAGAGCAGGTGCCAGTAGCTCCACAAAAAGCTGTCCCATATTCAGAGCCAAACATCTGAATTTGACAAGCAGGTAGTGGATTCCTAGCACCACACTTAGGCTTCAGCCTGATCAAATCTCTGGCCTTTGGATTTTTATTTCAATTAGAAGATTAGTCTTTGAGCCTTACTTAAGTTAGTAATGAACAGTTCTGTTAGCACACAGCACTGAGCAGTTGAATATTTGTTCAAAATGTAGGATTCGTTCAAATATGTTTAGAAAGTTGTAGAAGTTGATAGAAGTTAGTTTAGACCTTTAAAAATAAAAAAAAATGTTCCCTGTTGATAACTCTATCTCTCATTGTTTATACAGCCTTTGGAGTGGCTTTCTTCAGGTCAATTCTTTTCTTCAAGCCTTAGGTTTGTTCATTGAAATAAACTTTTTCAGTAGCGGGTGGAAGCCAAATACCTCTGCTATGAAGTTGTGCACATTTTAAGAAAATATTGCGGCAAATTGAAATTCTTTATGATGAATACAGGGGTGTTTTCTGAACATTCTTATAGTTTAAGTGCTTTGCCTTATGCTGTCAAAAGTGTAGAAGTTCAGACGATCCCCCCCTAAATCACCTTGCCTTGGAGGGTTACAGAGGAATGCGTACAGGCTGCTCCAAGATGTCAGCTGAAACACCTCCCAGGACTATTTGTAGACCTTGGTTTCACCTTGTCAGTGAGCCAAGGAATATGCAGATTTTGGCAAGTCTTCTGTAAAACACATAAAGAAATGTTGCAGTCAAGGTACTGCAGCAGATTTTCAAGAGCAATTGGTTGAATCTGTCCATATGGAAACTCTGGCAGTTTTGTAGTTTTCTCCAAAACATGCTCTTCCAAACACTCTTTCCAGAGTGACAGTCATTGATTTGTGCACAGACCTATGGGGTCTATGAAGTTTGGTGTCTAATCCTTTTCCTAAGTTTCTTGCTGTTGATTTATTCAGCTGACAGAGTAGAGGTGTGGCCAGCAATGCCATAACCTTCTTCTGGGGAAGTGTATGCAACTGACTGAGGGAGGAGAATATTTGGGAACATTCAAAGGGTCTCTGAATGCCCTTTTCCCCTTAGGGAGTATTTTAGAACTTCCTCAATTGTCTCCATACCAATGGTGTTGAAGAATTCTTGGAGCCTTTTGTGACTGAACATCTGTACCATTATCTAAGCCTAGTTCCATCAATGTGCTACTCATCATTTCAGAGAACAGAGAAAGGAAGAGAGAAGACTGTGATAATCACACCAGGATCATTTACACGACAACAAGCTTAGAGCAGGATTGTTGAAAAGGATTGTAGAGGAGGAATGAGACCACAATTGTAAAGAAATAAAGTCTCTGGGACTTGAAGGTGCACTGTGATTTGACAAGTACTAGTCCCACCACAACAATTGATGCATTGCCTGGGAAATTTCAAAATGGCAAACTAAAAACACAATAACAAACTGGTGTTTCAGCCCAGATTGACCTGAAACCACCCAAATTATAAAAGCATTTTCACACCACTGTTCACAAGAACAATTCTGATGGCACTCACTCAGATGTAATCCAGCCTAAAACATCAAGACAAGATCACTGCAGACTAATTTGACTCAAATGTTGAGATTCAAATAAAATGAGTAAAAAGGCAACTCCAGATTGTTAACAGTAAAAGTTGGAAGCAAGCAAGAAATGGATATATTTGATGTAGCAACTTCATGTCAGCTGGTGGCACGGGCTTTGTCAGCCCCTCTGCTGTGGATGAGCTTTCCCCTGGGTGAAGGACCCCACAGCGGGGCTGGTCTGCACATGGGAGGATGGGTGGTCCCTGAGCCTCTCACCAGAGGCTTTCCAACACACCCCCAAAGCTTCTCTCTCTGCCCACCCTTTGGGGTGAGGCTCTGTGCGAGCCTGGCAGCTGATAGCCTTGTGGCTGTTGTCTCCTCTCCAGAGGTGCTAAGCTTGTGCTTGGTGAACGTCCCAGTTCCTGAGTTTTATCTTACCTTCATTGTGGAACAGTCCAGGGCCTCACTCCAAAGGCCTGTTCAGGATATGGTGGTATTATGTGCAGCTATTGCAATTCAGTCCTACAAGTCCTTCAAGAAAATGTTTCAGTCTAAAATTAGAATATTTCAGTCTCTGACACACGGTGATCTAGAAAGGAATCCTCCAGATGAGTTGATGTTTCAGAGAATACCTTTATTTACAATGCTACTCTATAGTTCTTCTCTACAATCCTACTCTCTAATGCTACTCTGCATTCCTACTCTACAGTTCTACTCTAACATTATAAACTGGCTGTGGAGTAAATGGTCCAGATGTGATTTTGACAGTCTTTCTCAAGCACCCTCTTCCTCACAGGAATGATCAGTGGCACCAGGCAGGAAGTAGTGTTGACTGATGCCACAAATGGATGCTGCCTACAAGAAAGAAACAACTCAAAAACCAATAAACAAATAAAGCAGCAAACAAAAAAACCAAGAAACCCCCATGAACTATGACTTTCCAAATTCAGCGCTTCACAGGCTCAGTGGGTATTCCTGTGGTCCATACAAAGATGCACCAAGAGGTGCAGCGGGGACATGTGCACCTCAACCTTCATGTGCAGGACCTTTCCATCGCAGGCAAACCCGTCCCAGAAGGGGTTTGCAGCTCACCCCGGGCCGCCCTGCGGTGCCCGGCCAGCCCCGGGAGCCGCCCCGCCCGCGCTGGTCCCGCAGCCCCGGCTCTGCGGCGCTCGTCCCCGCCAAGTCCGGCCCGCGCGGGGGCCGCGAGCGGGGCCGAGCGCAGCGCCCCCCTCAGGCCGCGCGCCGCCGTTGCAGCCGCGGCCGTTGCGCCGCGGGCGTTGTGGCGACAGTCGGCGATGGGCGAGATGGCGGAGCTGCCGCTGCCCGCCGGGCTCAACGCCGACACCTTCCCCGCCAAGCTGTGGCGCCTGGTGAACAGCCCCCGCGTCGTGTCCGTGCGCTGGGACGGCCGGGCCCAGGGGCTGCTCGTCGACCGCTGCCTGTTCGAGCGGGAGCTGCTCAGCCCGGCCGCCGCCCGGCCTCCGGCCCCGCGCACCTTCAGGGCCACGTGGTTCTGCAGCTTCGTGCGCCAGCTCTACCGCTACGGCTTCCGCAAGGTGCCGGGCTGGCTCGGCTCGGCTGTGCCGGGCGATGCCGGCGCCTGGCTCCACTACGCCAACCCCTGCTTTCGCCGCGACCGCCCCGACCTGCTGTTCCGCATGCGGCGCCGGAGCGCGGCCAACAGGCAGCGGCTGCCGGCGGGGCGGGAGGGGCGCAGGCGCCCGTCCCACGGCTCCCAGCAGCTGCCCAGGGCGCGGCCGCTGCCGGACGGGCGGGAGCTGCGCGGCCCCCGGCCCGGCCGCTTCCAGCAGCCCCCCAGAGAGGGGCCGCTGCTCTTCCGGCGCCCGCCCTGCGGCTTCCACCTGCTGCACGGGGAGCGGCCGCTGCCGGCCCGGCGGGAGGGGCCGAGCCGCTTGCAGGAGCTCTACGGGGCGCGGCCGCTGCCCGCCGAGCGGGAGGTGCTCCGGCTGCCGCCCTGCCACTTCCTCGGGCTCCACGGGGAGCGACCGCTGCCGCTCGGCCGGGAGGGGCCCCCCAGCCGCTTGCCGGAGCTCTGCGGGGAGCAGCTGCCTCCGGCCGAGCAGGAGGTGCTCAGGATCCAGCCCTGCAGCTTCCAGCAGCTGCACAGGGAGCAGCAGCTCCCAGCCTCCGGTGAGCCAGGTAGGAAAAGAATTGTAGCCTTGCTTTTCCAGAAGGTCATGAAAAGCGAGCGCTTGAAGTAGTTTTCAGCGCTGCTCTGTCATTGTGAGACAGAAATTGTCAAGACTGTTAGGAAGGGGCACCTAGAAGGCCAAAAGATTCTCTGCCTGGTTTTCCTGTGTGCTTCCTGCGATGTTTGATCCAAGGCAGCCATAGAGCTCTGTGTCCCAAAGCCTCATTCTGGAACCTGACCAATGTTTTTGGATTCCTGCAGCCTCCCACCCAGGCACTTCAGCCCTCAGTGTTCCACCTGGTAGTGCTGGTTGTGCAGCATCGATGGCCTCCAGCTCAGCACGGAATGCACCTGCGGAAGAGCAATCAGCAGCGGCAGATCTAGGCTTTGAAATAGAAAAAATGATTCGGGAGATCAGGAGATCGTTGCCTCAAAGGTCTCCCTCTGCTCAGGTAAGCCCATTGGATGGGAAGAAAAGGGGCTGGACTAGGAAGCAAAGGCTTCTTGAACTGAATTTGTTTTGTTATTGTATAGCTAGCTAATTATTCTGGGTAAGGTAGGATTTCTAAAAGGAGAAGGATAAAAAAGTATTCTCCCTTAGTGAGGATGAGAGGTGTGAGCCTGTGCTGGCCACATTTGGTTGCTCCTTTTCCTGGGAAGAATGCCTCGTGCAGAGGCAGTTGTGGTGATGCTTTGTAGGTTCTACCAGGCTTTGTTTGTTGGGAAAGAACAGAAGAGCGTTTGAAGAAGGGCACTGAAGGCCAAGTGTCCCTTGCAGGGAGGGGCACGTGAGAGGTGCCTCTGCTGCAGCAGCAGATGTGGGCTCTGCCTCTTTGGTGTTGGAAGGCCAAGGGAGAGCAAGGGCTGGGCTTCAGCTGCTGCAGCTGCTGTGTGAGCCCTGCTGTGCGTGTAGGTGCTCCCAGAGCTGTGTTTGGGGATGGGCTGGAGCTGCAGCCTTCTGTCCTTTTGATTGACAGATTCAGTCTTTGCATTAGGAATCCCATTTCTCTGAACTCTTCCCCAACTTGCCTGGAATGTTACAAAAGCCTTTTCACAGCTATTCCACGTGTTGTCCAAAGAATGGCTCTCTTTCTCTTGATGTGCTGATCCCACTGGCTGCAGTACATCTATGACTGAGGAAGGGCAGACTCAGGGCAGGGAGCGGGATTTTTTAGGTTTTTCTAATATTTAATTCTCCAGTGGGATGTCTTTTGTCTTCCATAAACTCAAACGTAGCACTTTTCAAGAGAATTTTATTCCGCACTAAAAGGAAACTTTGTAGGCTCCGAACCATCTTTAGAATCTTTAGGATTCTGATGGGCAGGCTATTGCAGAAGAGGTGGGTTGTTTCTTTTCTTTTACCCTCCAGATTTACAGCTCATGGGATAAGGCAGGGTCAGCACCTGAGGGCACGTCCCCTCACTTGGTGTCTTGTGTTTTTCTGTGTTCATGTTTTGCCTCAAAGGTCATTTTGTAAGAGCTTCAGTTTCACCTTGGCCCCCCAAATCCTGAATTGAAAATGCTTGTCATGTGAACCATGTGGGCATGGTTCCCCCTTGTTCTCCATGTCCCCTGGGAGTGGGGAAGGAGAGTTCTTGTATCCCTGATGTGATTCCAAGAAAAGAGTGAGTGATCTTTGGGTTGCTTTCTTTCTGTTTCTCTTTCAAGGGGAATATCAATGCTGCCCCTGAGTCATCAGGAGAGGACGCTCTGAACAAGGCTGCAGCAGAGGAAGCTTCATCTGGCACCGAGAGCTGCGGGAACAGTTCCCCAGAGCGTGAGGAGCCTGGTAAGGAGAGAGCCCCCATTGGATTAGGGAGGTGTGGGACAGCTGCTCTGAGCCTGCCTGTGACAGGAAGGGAGATGAGAAGAGCTGAGTTCTTGTCTGCAGGGTTGGTGCTTCTGGGTGCCTTTCGATCAAATCCTGCAGTGACACAACCTCCCTGAGCCCTGCCCTCCACGCTTCTCCAGAGGCTCTGACACTGAGTCCTCTGCTGGGGCAAGAGAGCCAGGAGTAAACCTGACCTTGTGGGAGTTGTGTCGCCCACAGGCCAGGTGTCCCAATTTTGTGCTGAAGTCCATGGATAAGTTTGCTGTAGGGTGACAGGGAAGGCTAGGCTGAGCCTGGCCCATGAAGGAACAGGGAGGAAAAAAGAGCAAAAAGTCAGGAGAGAAGTCCAGATCACTGACTAAATGTAGTACCAGTCTGCTGCTCTCTTTCCTGAGACAGAAGAAAAAAAAAAAGGAGCAAAAGATCAGAGGCCAATCAATTGAAAAATTGCAAATCCATTGACAAAAGGAAAAGCCTGAATGACCCCAAATTAGCAAGACCTGAGAGGACAGAGTGAACATTATAGATCCTATCTTTAGCAAGCTGGTACAGCCTGCAGTCCTGGTAGGGAGCTCTTTCCCTGCCAGCTCTTCCTGCCAGAGCTGATGGTCGAGTTGGAGCAGCTGTTGCTCAGTGCAGAGGGCAGTTGGTAGAACTCAGCTCATGGAGCTGGTTCCTAACCCAGCTCACAGCACCCTTCAGCTTCAGCCATTTCAGTGAGGACTGAGGTCTCTGTGTCAGCACAGAGAAAGAACAAGGCTGGGCTTCCTTGTGGGAGCTGAGACTGTGTTTCAAGGTCTCATAGGTGCTATTTGCACTATGAGCTCTGAGACTTTATCAAGATAAATGGTAAAGCTTTCAATGCTTTCCACAGTTTTGAACACTTGGAAGGATCCGTGCTCTCTGAAGAGCAGGCTTTAAATTCCAAATGAGAGTCTGCCTTTCAGACTGTCTTGAACAGTCCCGGATAGAAGGACAATTGGTGCCCAAGGGAAGTGTGCACAAGGGCCAATATTAACTCAGTGTTCCCTTTGCTTCCCAGATCGCATCTGATCCGCCTCTCCAGGAGGGCTGCCCTGTGTGGCAGGAAGAGACAGAGGAAAGGCCTGTGACCATCGGGCAGGTGAATCCCTCTGCCAGTAGACGTGTTTGTTGATATTTAGAGTTATAATGATATAGTTATACATTTATGTTTCTAGATCTATATAGGTGTATTTATATGTCTACGTAGTTGTATTTATAGATCTGTATAGTTAAATTTATATATATAGTTGTAGATATATATCTTTTTATATGTGAATGTATAGTTCTAGATATGCCTAGATGCATTTATACATATCTAGAATAGCATTTACATATCTATAGCTATGTTTATAAATAGACATATTTGTATTAATATTTGGGAGTTCATTTACAAAGATTGACATCTGTATAGGTGCAGGTCTTTTCTTAAGCTCTTTCCCCCCGGCATGCCGATTTTTCATCTCTTGTCTTTCCCCTGTGCCCCCTCTGTCCCCTCCTCCTGTGCTGGGTCCGAGCTGGCGGCCGGGCCGGGCGGAGCAGCAGTTCCAGCCCCGGGTGTCCCTGGAGAGGTGGGAGCTGCTGGTGGCCCCAGGCACTGTCCCCTGAGGAGCTGCTGAGGGACGGTGAGACTGAGGGGACTGAGGGGGCTGAGGAGGCGGTGACACTGAAGGGACGGTGACCTGGAGGTGCTGCTGGGGCTGAGGCTGTGGGGCAGCAGAGGGAAATGGTGGCACTGAGGTGACAGGGAAGTGGCACAGGCTGAGGAGGGTGGTGGTGGGGCCAAGGGGACGGGATGGGTCAGAAGGGACTGAGGGGGGTGAGGGAACTGCGGGGCTCAGAAGAACCTGAAGGGGACTCGGCGTTTGCTGAGAGCATGGTGGGGCTGAGGGGATGGAGGGGGCCAGCAGGGAGCACAGAGGGCTGCGGGACTGCAGCTCTGGCTGGCCTTGGAAGCCATTGCTGAGCCTCCACTTGTGCCACAGCTGCAGTGAAGATCTGGAAGACAGCAGGAGAACTGACAGGAGGCAGCAGGGAGGAGCTGAAGGGCAGGAGCAAGAGGAGCGAGCAGGGAGCTGCTGCTGTCCCCGAGAGCCTGGGTGAGGGCACAGGGCCAGGGAGGCAGGGTGGGGGTGAGGGTGCCGTGGGCTGTGGCCGTGGGCACTGCCCGGCGGGGCAGGAGCGGGCCCTGCCTGTGCTGGGGCTGCTCAGCGCAGCTGCCCCGGCCGGCACAGGGGCTGTCCTTGGGCAAGGCAGCTGTGCCGGCAGGGCCCGGGAGCTGTGCCGGCTGTGCCGGGCTGCCGGGGGCTGTGGGACAGTCCCGCCGCGGCTGCGCTCACCACAGCCTGGCCCGCTGGGCCTGCTTTTTCTTCCAACCCTCCTGGGGAGGTGCTGAGGTTTTCTCTTCGCTTCCCCGATGGAAGGGCAGGTGCTGCCAAGGGAAAGGGCCTGATCCTGACTCCGTGTTCCCTTTGCTTCCCAGATGTGCCATGTGCTGTCCCTGTCCAGGAGAGCTGCTCTGCACGGGCCGAGGAGACCGAGGGAGAGGCTTTGGAGCTGGGGCTGCTGGAATCCCTCAGCGTCCTTGTTCAAGACAGATGGACTTGCACATAGACTTGGATAATTATACAGATATTTACATATGTCGGTTGCTATTTTTATAGAAATATTTTTGTACATCTGTTGTTATACTGATGGATGTATGCTATGCATATGTGTATGCATATGCATACATATATGTTTGTAATTACATATATGTGTATATATGTATCTGAGTATACACGTATGTTGTTCTGTCAGTTTTTAGTTGTATTTCCTAGGTATTAGCTGTGTTGGTATCTCTTTGTATAGATGCAATTATAGGTATAAGGCTCTTTCAGTAGGTATATTGGTATTTGCATAGGTATATATGTTCTATGTTTGTATGTATAATACTCAATTTCTAGATGTCATTATATTTACCTATGTATCCATTTGTATAGCTATGTATTTGTATTGATGCAGTTATAGGGATATTTAGCTTGGCACAGGGATATTTTTAAATTTATAGATAGGTTTGTTTTATATATGTGGTTTTCTATATTGTATCTAATATGTAATACTTAATCTGTATTTTTATCTGTATACCATTATAGTTTTATGTCCATTTATATATATGTATATATGTATTAAATTAGTTGTATTGAAATGTGTGTGGAATTGTAGAATGGTATAGTTTTATCTATTTAGAGAGGGTATGTGTATTTTTGTATTTCTCTATGGGCTGTACACTTGTAGTATTATATAGTAAATTAAGTTGTTAAATACCTAATTGATCTTTGAGTGTGCTTATTTGTTGTGGAGGTTGGCAATAAATTAAGTTTTTTGTTAACTGGATTTTGTATATATTTCCATAGCCTTGTTGTCCTAATGTAATAAATTCCTTTTTTTAACCTTAACTGAGATTTGTATAGTTCTGTATTGTCAGCACGAGTGTCACAATTTGTAATAAATGACATTTTTCAGCTGAAATCAGTGCTCTTGTGTATTTGTCAATAAGCAGTGTGGCTGCAACAATCTGCAAGAAATGACATTTGTCAGCTGAGATGGGTGTTGTGTGATTCATGCTGTCCAAAGCAATGAGCAGATGTAAAGGGGATGATGCTGGAGGATTTTGATTGTGAAAATCTCCAGCCGTGCCCAGTACATGTCCCACGTGCACTCGGGCTGGGCAAGGAAAGGGAGATTTGGGATGGTAGCAGAGGCACACGTTCCCTAAGAACTCCCTGCAAAGCCTGCTGAGAAACCTCTGGGAATCCACTGAGCATAGAACTTGTGCTCTGTGAATTTTCAGATTGTTCCATTGATGTTTGGTTCTTTATATACAAGCATCCCTGTATATAAATACATATATATATATATATATACATGTAGGCAGTACTTAGTGAGCTGGAACCTACTTGATTGTGGGAACTGAAATGGATCTTTCTATCTTTACAGAGGCAGCAGGGTTGTACAATTCTGTCACCATCTTTGAACTGAAATTGGTCAGAGTATATAAGCATTGCAGTTGTAGCAATCTGGACTAAATTTCCCTTAGAAACTGACATGGACTTTGGGGCTCTTGTGGTTTCCATGCTGAGTGACCACATCAAGGTTTGTCCCTATTTCTGCACTGATCCTTATGCTTTGTGAGTGTGGGACAGGCTGTGGCAGCCAATTCCTTACAGGTCTGTCAATCGGTGGGTAATAGAACCTGTCTGAGGTTATTTGTCTGTGAGTTGTGGTCCGTCTCTAGGACCTCCTCAGGCCGCACCCTGGCAGCGGAGTGGATTGAAAAATGTCACAAGATTATGACACGTCCTCTTTCAACACATATTTGCACTAAGCTGCATCCTTATCTTAGGAAGGAAAAGGATGGATTTTCTTTAGTCATGCAGTGTGGAATAAAAAGGTGTAGGAATAGCCACAAACTAAGCTGTAGGAACAGCTCTTTCCTACCACAGGAAAAGAGCTACATTTTTTTCTTGAAACACTTGAGTCTCCTTACTCTAATCATCTCTAATAAACATTAAGATAGACATTACTTTTATCCAAAAGCTGTGGTCATCCTCATGAATGACGTAGCACTCTGAATCAAGAAGAGAAGCTTCCACACACTACAAAGAGATTTGGACTGGTTTTAATTGCAGCTGCTCTTTGCTTTCAGACCTTCTTGAATGGTCACGCAGATCTCGGAAACAGCAGGAGCTCAGTTTTTCCTAGGTCTCTGTGGCCACAAGATTATCTGTGATGATATTCCAGGTACAGCTCCTTTCCCAGAGAAGTTTTCAAGTAAATTTTCATCCAAATCAGACCTAAGCAAGCTTCATGAAATCTTACATGGAGGATTTCTTGCTATAACTTTTGGTTTGGTTTTGAATTTTACCAGTGCTTAGAGGCATTCTACTTGACTGCTCAGTTCCATCCCATTCCCACATGTCTTGCTGCTCAGTATCACTGTCCCCAGCTGCTTAGGAACCAGACAGCAAAGAGCTGACCCCGTTCATTTTCGCCCAGAAGAGGCTGGGAATTGAACGTGGGTTTGTGTCCTGAGCCTAACACATGGAGCACTCTGTGCAGGGCCAGCCTTGCCCTGAGCCTTGCCACGGAGCATCCCTGGCTGTATCCAATGTGAGCCAGGGCCCTGCCGCGCCTGCTCCAAAGGCCACAGCTGCCCCAGAGCCCAAGGGCTGCAGGAGGCCTGACTGCCCTTGCCACCATCAGTGCTCTGACAAAAGCTCTGAGCCATTCCCAGCCTTTCATACCACACACACAGACACACACACACACACACACACACACACAGACACTTCTCCCTGCCCTCCTGCTCTGCAAATCCCAGGGGGGATGCAGCACCAGAGCTGCAGCTGACCCTGTGCAACTGCACTGCAGGAAGGGAGGGCCCGTCCGGGACAAACCCACCTCGGGGTCCATCTCAGCTCTCCCTCCCACCCCACCCTTCTCCTCCTATTCCTTTCTATCTCTTGATCACATTTACTACTAAATACGTCTGTACTATTGATTCTGGAACATGGCCTTGCTTGTACCTTAATTCAGGCAGACGTTTCTCTTAATAATCAAATCATTCCACCATGGTTATCCACACAGGACCTAGGAAACACAGCCCAACAATATTTTCATCAACATCCAAAGGACACTACTCCTTCAGCCTCAGCAAGTGTTTTTACTTCCTATTGGACTTTTAGTTCTTCTTCGGCACCATGGCAGGTGCTGGGATTCTGGAGCTCCAAAATTTATCATTTTTGGTACCTCATGTTTGCAGGGGCAAATGGAGCCGACACTTGGGGACAGGGATGAAGTGGAACGGGAATCTGGAAGGCAGAACCAAGGAAGCAGCTGCTGGAAGGACTTGATTGGGCTGCTGGTCAATCCTCTGCTTCTTGCTGTCTTGGTTTTGGGAAAACTTTGAAGGAAACCTCTGAATGGGTTCCCTCTGGGAAACAGACTGCCCTCATAGCGGCCCCTCCTCCAACTGGTTTGGGCAAAGGTTTCCTTGGAGTGAAGTGGAAAAGAGGTGTTTATTTAACAGGCAAAGCAGTCCCCAGCACAAAAATGGAGAACACTAAACAACAAAATCTCTCTCTGCTCTGACAAATGAGATGACAAATTCAGCAGAGTCCCTTTTGTGGGGTGCAGCCTGGCTCACTCAGGCTTTTCTCAGTCCCTCCAGAGCTGGGAAATGCCACAGCCCAGGCCAGGCATTCTGTGCCACAGGTGCCAGATCCTGCTGCTCTTCTGAGTTTTCCAGTCTAGAGCAGCTTCCAACAGTTCCAAGAACAACGAAAATAACATACAGTCTAGGGAACGTCTCTGCCTCAGCTAGGCAAAACCAAAGTAAAAGCAAAGGAGAGCTCTCCCCTGCTGTCCACTGCAGACAACACAGTCTGTGTGTAGGAATGTGGGGGAGCAAGTGCAGTCCCTGATAACAAACTGTGCACCTCTTCACTCCCCCTTTACTCTTGGAACCAGTCTTCAAGCTGCAGAACTTAATAGCCAGCCCAAAGAGAACAAACAACTGGGGATGCAAGCATCATAAAGTCAACCCAGGACACTTGCTCATCACAGGGCTCATAAAGTCTGAATCTAGAGGCACAAAGTTTGCATGAGTTTCTGCACTCTTGTCAGAAGGAAAACCAATTCCATTCTAGAGGGGTTACTGGCACCAAGGCTCCAATAACCTGCACACAAAGCTTCTCATTAAAATGACAAGATTGGGTTGGAAAGAGCCATGCACTTGTGAATTGCTCTTTGGCTCTTTTCAAAGGCTTTTGGGAAACTCTGCACACATAAGCTCAAAGCCATCATTTCAGAGAATTGTTGGAAAATTATGAAAATAAAATGATCTGGCATAAGGAAAAAATCAGCTGCAACAGGAAGGAACACTGAGGATCTTGGCAATCTCTCCTTGCTTTTCATCTGGTCTTTTGTGGCAAGTTAATCCCTTATAGTCTTTGTTAGCTTATTTTGCCACTCTATACACACAGCTCAGAATGTCAGCAGGTGGAGATTGTCATTTCATAGCTGAAATTGGACAAAATCGATACAGAACACTCCAAGTTCCTTGGGACGTAACCTATGGAGGTCTTACCCCAGCAGCAAGATGGGAGAACAAATCAGAGTCTAAAAAGACAAATTAGTAAAATTTGCAAGGAAACCACTGGGATGTGGCCAAAAGCACTTTCCCTTGCACTATTGAGGATCAGAATTCAAGTGGCTTCTAAAGAAAAAAGTGAGCCCATATGAAATGCTAAGTGGAAGACCTTCCCAGGTTACAATGCTTTCTATAGACAATCATGTGATAGGGAATGATCATTTAAATCTGTGTGTATCACCTTTGGGAAAAGTGCTCTCATCTCTGGGAAAAGTTCTCTCATCTTTGAACAGATTTCTGGTGTGAGCATCCCTGACGACTTTGGAGGTCAGGTACATACCTCATCAACCTGGGGACTGTGTCTATGTCAGAAAGCAAAGCAAGAAGGCACTGAAAGAAAAGTGGATTTGACCATTTCAAGTACTCCTAAGCACTCCTGCATCAATAAAAAGGGATGGGCTAAGTGCATTGGTAAAACTTCCACAAAGGAAGCCAGCTACAACACTTGAAGATCTAGATGGGAAAATAAAGTCAACTGAGAATTTGAAGCCTCTAAAAGCATGAACATATGACTTCTTTACGCTGTATAGAATTAGAAGAATTGCCATGTAAGGAGTGAGAAGTCATGAAGGGGTAACCATGAAAAATCCTCTGTTTCAGCCCACTCTTGACAGCAACACTCTTGCATGTGGTTCCAAGCAGCAGCAGTCAGCAAGCCAAGGGCAGGCTCCCCAGCAGAATTCTCCCCATGCTCCCCTGTGGCAGAGTTCCTTGTGCTGCTGCACTCCAGAGGTATAGGAGCAGCCCCCGCCCCAGGCAAAAATGGACCCAAATCTTGGGATTTAAGAGGTGACATTTTCTTGAACTTCACTGGAAGGAGAACAAGGGGCAGCAACAACTCAGCTGTTCAATCACAAAATGCAGCAAGATATCTCAGTTATGGGGACTTAACTGTGTTGGCATGGAGATAATTGAGGAAGTTCTAAAATACTCTCCAAGGAAGAAATGGGCTTTCACAGCCCCATTTGAGTCTTATCATATATTTTCTTCCCTCAGTCATTTTTCTATCCTTCCCCATAAAAATGTTATGAAATTGCTGGCCAAAACTCCACAGTGTCAGCTGTATATATTAACAACGGGAGAATTAGGAAAATGGCTGGACTTCCAAGTCCCCATAGGTCTGTGCAGGAACCAACAGCTCTGTCTCGCTAGAATATCTAGTTGTGGCGGACTATTTTTGAAAGAACTACTGAACAGTGTCTCCATATTGACACATTCACTTAATTTCTCTTTAAAACCTGCTCAAGTATCTTCTCTCCAACACTTGTAAATGTGTTTGACAAAACATTTGCCAAGATCTCCATATTCCTTGTCACACTGACAAGGTCAAACCACGGTCTACAAGGGGTCCTAGGAGGTGCTTCAACTGACATCTTGGAGCAGCCCATATGCATTCCTCTGTAACCCTCCAAAAGATGGTGATTAGGGGAAGGATTTGCCCAAACTTTTATACCTTTGACAGAATAATGTAAAGAGTTAAAATTACAAGAAAGACCAAAAATCACCCCTATACCTATCATAAAGAATTTCAGTTTTCCACAATATCCTCTTAGCATGTGCATCGCCTCATAGTAGAGGTACTGGGCTTCTACCCTCTACTGAAAAAGTTTATTTCCATGGATAAACGTAAGGCTTGAAGCAAAGAATTGACCAGAAGAAAGCCACTCCAAATAATGTATAAAGAATGAGAGATACAGCTATCAACAGTGAAATTTCTTTATTGGAAAAGTTCAAAACTAACTGCTTTCAACTTCTAAAGCTGCCTAAACTTCTTTAGACTAATCCTACATTTTTAACAAGTAATCATCTGCTCAATGCTATGAGCTAATATATCTAACTGTTCAATAGTAACTTAAATAATCCTAAAAGCCTAATCTTCTATTTCAAATAAAAATCCAGAGGTCACTGATTTATAAGGCTGAAGCAGATGTCTGGTGCCAGGACTCCGCTACCTGCTTGTCAAATTCTGATATTCGGCTCTGAATATGGGACAGCTTTTTATGGAGGTACTGGCACCTGCTCTTCATTTCAGAGTAGCTGGGGCTACCCTGTGAAGGGGAAGAAAAAAAAAAGTAGGGAATGCAAGCATCTCTGCTGAGTTTAGAATCTGATATCCCTTGCTTTTAAAAAGCCTTGAGCCAGACTCAGCAGTAACCATGGCCGTGCAGGTCTGGTCTCACACATACCTCTTGTAACTGCTGATAATCTGCTAGGACTCGATGAAGCAGCATCTTCAAGAAAAAACCATGAAGAATGTTTCACTACTACTATAAAATGCAAACCTAGGTAAAACGCTAAAACTACCCTCAGTTTGACTCCAGAGATTTTCTTCTCTGTGAGCCACTACTCATCTGGAATGTTTGCAAAAACAAAACTCCAACTCCAAGCATAACCCAAGATCTGCAATTAAGCCTCTGAATAGGGAACACAAGGAGCACATGCTCTGAGGTTCTGCCTGGGACACATCTCACCTTCCTCTTTCTTCATAAACACATCAAACAGGGGGTATTGGGCAGGGTCTTGCAAAAATTAGACCCAGCCCAAGAAGTGGCTGAGCACATGTGGCAGTTACGCCGATTCCATTTGTCCCACTGAGCAGCTCCAGGGAATCCAAAACAGTGCTGTGATGAAGCACAGCCTTCACAGTTTTATCCTTCTTTACCTGGTAGACTTTGGAGCCTCGATTCAGAGACTTCCACTGTTCATGGAACTGTCTAAAATTCCTGTTGATCTTGTCAATCTGAGTATGTAAATTCTGGTATTCCTCATACTCTGTGTTGAAGTCATCCTTGTAGTGCTGGCGTTGCTCCCAGGAGACTATGGCTATGTATTTTCTAATGGAAAAAATCAGATCATTTTTCTCTGAATGAACTCGAAGACAACATTCTTATGTGTAGTTTTGCACCAAGCACGTGGCAAATGTCAAGCACAGACCCCCAAGCTCTGAGTCAGTTCCTCTGGCCCTCACTGTTTCTACATGCAAGTTCATGTGCTTGAAGAGAATGTAGTCAGGTGACTCTAGAAATCTGCCACATTTCTATGACACTTAATTACTAAGGGTTTACATAGTAGAGGTTGTCTTCATTAGGCAGTAGAGCACATTTAGGAAACACTGGCACTCATTTGAAATGTCAAAGGACCAGCAATGACCATAGCCTCAGGAAGAGAAGAAACATTGCTGAATTATATTTTCTTTCTATATAGGGAAAGCTTTTAAGTTTACATTTGCTCTTGAAAATCCATTTGTAATTCGTTTTTGGCAGGGACTTTGGCATTTATGGATTTGGTTGCACAGAGCTGGACTTCTGAGCTACATTTTTATCTGCCTGTCTAACAGCAAAGCAGAGGTAATGATAATATTTGATTCTTCTAGTGGACAGCTGTTACAAAACTGAATCTTGAACTGAGGCCCTTGTTATAAAGCCAATTTAAAAATACTCTACACATGTCTGAAACCACAACAAAAAAATCCCAAATGACATCAGCTGCTATGGGGGGTAAAACTCATTAATGCCACTGACGGAGAGAAAAATTTCTACATCCTTTCTCCCTCAAGTTAACCAAAGTAAAGTTTATAAAGCTCATAATAACAATGAAAGAGGAAGTGGCAAGGGGAACGACAGACACCGGTTGCCAATACTGACACAGCAATGCTTCTGCTCCTCTGAGCACCTGGCTCATTTGCACTACAAAAACTCCCCAAACACATGGAAATGAATCCTTCAAAGCATCCTGAGATTAATTATTGCAAGCAGTAATTATTTAACATGCTGAAATTTGGTACCAAGACAGACAGCATCTTGTGCCAGGTATATGTCCCAGGCCTGATGCAGCTGCCTGGTGTGCTGGTGTGTTCTGCAAAGGAAAGTACAGATGTCTTTGCAGGTTTTGGCAGGTGCCTCAGAAGAAATAGCCTGGACTTGTGCCATGTGCCCAGTGCCATTTCCTAGCAAGAGCCCTAGCACAGGCCTCCCTCAGCTGCTCCCCTGCAGGGCCAGCCTTGCCCTGAGCCTTGCCACGGAGCATCCCTGGCTGTATCCAATGTGAGCCAGGGCCCTGCCGCGCCTGCTCCAAAGGCCACAGCTGCCCCAGAGCCCAAGGGCTGCAGGAGGCCTGACTGCCCTTGCCACCATCAGTGCTCTGACAGAAGCTCTGAGCCATTCCCAGCCTTTCATACCACACACACAGACACACACACACACACACACAGACACTTCTCCCTGCCCTCCTGCTCTGCAAATCCCAGGGGGGATGCAGCACCAGAGCTGCAGCTGACCCTGTGCAACTGCACTGCAGGAAGGGAGGGCCCGTCCGGGACAAACCCACCTCGGGGTCCATCTCAGCTCTTAGCCTGGGAGATACAGCAAAACCTTCTCCAAATCATCCTTTCAATACTGTAAACAGCTTCACATGGCACCCCACTGCCAGTGCCAAGGCTTAATTGTTATTTCACTCACCTCAGGTAGTCAGCTTGGTTGTTTGTTGCAGACCATGTGGACACAATGGAAGTCTCTTTTCTCTCTCCTGTAGAAAAGCAGAATTTGGACACTCTTCACCAGGAGATCTTTAAAAAATAAAAACAGACCTCCGGGATGGCTTTGAAAAAGCCCTTCAGAGTTTTGTTCTCACAGGAAATTATTCAAGAAACCCTACACAAAGTAATAACGGGGCAGACATAACATTCTCTACAGTAGCCAGTTCCGAGCTTTAGCCAGAATGCATGGCCACTTTATTCTACAGGTTTTGCACTAGCACAGGATAAAGCCCAGCTCAGCTCTTCTGTTTTGAGGGCATGAGGTGGCATCTGCACAACCATTCAAGTCTTGCAGCAACAGATGCAGATTCACAAAAGATAACAGCTTGAGAGGGACAGAGGGGGAAAGAGAGAGACCAACATGGAGGTTCTAACAAGAAATAGAGCAAAAAGCTGCAGTTCTTCATATCCAGTGTTTTTATGACCACTTCCTTGCCCATTCCAGTTGGACACAGTTTGGATGAAACCAAGTGTGGATGCAAAGTTTCTGCACTTTTGTCTGCAGGAAAGTCACAGTATGTTCAATACAACTTGTAAGACAGCTTTGCTGAGAGCATTTCATTCCCGAAAGTGCATTTGCTCTCATGATTCAGTCTACACAAAAGCTTCAGCCCAAGCCCCAAGTTGAAACACAGTCCAGAATTTTCCCTCACTAGCTGCTCAAGGTTTTGTAACTGGCTCCTGAAGAACAATGCTCATGTGTTTATAGATTCAAGCAGGAGTCCTTCCAAAGTCATCCCAAGGTTTGTTGGTATTGTGTGTATGTCCAGAAGAAATGTGGAAAGACCATCTCAAAGCACCTGTCTCTACAAGCACACCACCACTCTCAAGAGGCATCTGCACACTCTGAACATGCCTCCAGGCTAAATGCAACTAGTGATTTGCAAATTCAACTTCCAAAAGAGACAACACACAGAGAAAGCAACTGAACTCTGCCCTACTGGGCGTGTCCCTGGGATCAGAAGTCAAGTGTTCTTTGTGCCTTTCTGTTTAGCTTTTCAGTGTCATCTTCAGTCTTGTAAAGCTTTTGAAGAAAGAAAATCTGCAGCTAAGATACAGAGGAGCTCCTGGCAAAACCCAAACTACAACTTCAGGAACCCCAGCCCAGGGTTGGTAGCTTTTGGAGTTCCCATGAAAAGGCTGAGTTCAACGAACAATGTTGAAATCATTGCGATTTGATCTACATATTTCAGCAAACTAGTCTGCAATCAATGTGTAATGGGTTTCTGTCTTCAACATGCAGACTTGAAAGCCTGCTGGTGGAAAAAGTGGTGCCTCAATCAACTGTTACTTTTACTAGAAATCAAACTAAAAGAAAACATCCCTTCTCTGTGGCTTTCTAGTTCCTGGCTCCTCATTTTTAGCAGGTTTCCCCAACATTAATCCATGGGTCACATTTCTTTTTCTTGACTGGTTTTGCAATACAGAGGGAGAAGTTCTAAAATTGAATGATGTCTTAGATAAGGTTCCAGCAGCACAGATTCTGGGCTTTGCTCTTGCTGTCTTTTAAACAACAAGACTTACAATGTAATGCAAAGGCAGAAAACAAAGTCTTGATTTTTCAGGACCGTGCATGAGGGATAATGTAGAGCAGTAATAGAGAGCAGTGCCTTCATGTCTTCAGTCCCAGGTTTCCAAGCTCCCTTTTCACACAGTGCAAGAACACAATTCACTATTTCAGAGCACAGTCAAAGAAGGATGTTCCCATAAGATAAGCCATCAGAACAGGAATTTTAGAAAAGCACAGATGGCATGAAGAAAGGCACTAAGCCTTGACCTAACAGAGGTGAAGACTTGGAATTAGGAGACCAGACAGAAATGCTGTTGGAGGGACTGTGGGAAAGGAAAGGACAGCTTACATCCCTTACAGGCCAAGATCTAAGAATATCTGTGACCATCTGTATCTATGGGTACTCAAATCCTGGGCAGTATAAAGGTGGTACCTCCAGAGGGACTTGGGGACACCCATCACCAACAAGACCAAGGCTGAAGAAAGACTGGCTGGATGACAGAGAATCCATGTGGTGCTGATATCTTCATACTTAACATCTCTCTCTCTTCCCCAAGCCCCACCTCTCTTCTCTTATTCTTTTCTAGCTCCCTACTTTGCATTTACTCTTAATAACATCTGCACACTTGAAAAGGATCTCACTTCCGCTCTAATTTGGGCAGAAGCTTCTCTACATAACCAAATCTTTCCACCACAGTTCTCCAGAGAGGACTTAGGAGAAGCAGCATATTAATACCTTCATCGAAATCCAAAGGATGAGACTGCTTCAGCCTTCCCAATTCATTTTTCTTCCCATTTGAACTGGGGTCCTCTTTCTGCACCATGTCACACTCTGGGACACAAGAACTCTGGAAATTTTCATCCTGGTGCACCTCGTGGGTGCAGGGGGAAATGGAGCCGACCCTTGGAGACATGTTCAAAGTAGAAAGGGATGTGGAAGGTAGCACCCAGGAAGAAGAGAGGCATGCAGCTGCTGGCTGGATGTGACTGGTGAATTGCTGGTGACCAATTCGCCTCTTCTTGCTCATCACAGGATCAGTAAAGTCAGAAGCCAGAGGGCGTTTCTGCAACAATACAAAAGTTGTTCATTCATTCCTTCATTCATTCATTCATTCATTCATGATCAGGATCAGCTCCAGTTGGCTTTGTCTAGCTCCCAATTCCTGCTTGTACACACCAGGAAAAGACTCAGCTCTTGCTCGCACACACCTACATGATGCACTAAAGACACCCTTGGCTGGTTTAGGGTTTTACCCGTTAAGCACAAGATCAGGGCTTCATTCACCCAACCCAGGAGTACAGGCTGTGGTGGTTGGTTGTGAATTGTCATCAGGATGAGCAAAGACATCAGTCACATGTCAGGAAATTCTTTAGGTGCTTTTAGGTGGAATTGCCCTGACTCAAGCAGCCACTCCACTCTTTAGACTCAAAGCTGCTGGTTCAAAACTTCTTAGATTTGTACAGCAGACTTTTACAAGTGGTGACTTATGAGCCCTTCCTTTTCCCTCAGTGCCCTTCAATCATTTCTAAGCTTCTCCCAAGGACCTTCTCAGAGGTGCTGGCTCACAAACCTCAACACATGGCCAGAAGCTCCCCACTCAAACACAGCAAACTTGAGGGCTGAAGATGGAGTGGAACAGGACAGCCATGCTGTTCCCAGGCAGAGTGAGGGAGGAGAGAAATTAAGGTTGAGAAGGGAGTGAGGGAATACCACAGTTTTGTCATGCATGCAGAGCCAGCCCTTTGAGCCCTTCTCCAGGGAAAGAGTGGAAAGTGGTTGCTGAGCTCAAGTGTCCAGGCAGAGCAGAAAGTTGGCTCAGGACAGTGCTATTCCACCCCTGCAGGACCCTCTCTTCTGATCACAACCTTCCTGTCCAAGCAGTCACAATGCCTGAGGCACAGCATATTTTGGCCCTGGTTTTGCACATTCCCATCACAGCTTTATTCCCATCAGCAGAGGTCTGAACATTAATACAAAACAAAGAATGTGCAAAAATGCACCAAATACCTGAGCAGGTCTTGCTGGAGCATCTCTCTCAGAAGGCCCTGGAGATGTCACTTGGCTGGTCCTGGTGGGGTTCTGAGATGGAGCTGATTTGCTAGGAAGATGGTCAAACATTTCAGGTTACAAGGATTAAGTATCAACTGACATAGTTCTTTCCTTGCCAACAAAACAGACCTTCAGTGTCAGGACTCAAGGAAACTGCATGGGGCTGAGTTGAGAGAGCTTTCAGCTGGATATCAGGAAAACATTCTTGCCCCAGAGGGTGCTTGAGAACTAGAACAGGCTCTCCTGGCCAGTGGACACTACAGCAAGGGCTTCAAAAAGTGTTTGGACAACACTCTTGGGCACAGGCTGTGATTCTCGTGGTGTCCAGAGCAGGGCCAGGAGTTGGACTCCATGACTGTGATAGGTTGCTGCTGACTCAGCATATTCTAACAAGCTCGGCTTCATTTCCCAGGGTGTTTCCTCTGAAAAGTCTCTTTTCCTTCCTCTAAAGACTGAACTTACCTAGCTAGTATTAACTTCAAATTCTCCCTATCGATTTCAGTGTAGCCAGGCCAATCAGTCTGAAGGGTTGGAAATAGATGTTCCTTCAGACTGAAGGAATTATCCTTTAGGTTCAGGTTGGCTACCTACAGGCAGACATACAAGAAAAGAAACATCTATTATGGTTGTGTTATGCAAACTAGAGAAATCCAATTGGTCCTGACAGCTGTTCGTGAGCACCCAACTCAAACTAAACAATGTCCTTCGGTACAGAGATGAATTATTCCTCTATCACATGAGTTTCAAACCATGTCAAACTTTCACCAACTTGAAACAACCAAGTATGTCTATTGATATCAGGCAAGTATTCCTTTGAAAACAACATTTAGTGCTGCAATGTGTAAGGAGAGGCTGTCAGGCCCAGTATCCCTCCCTCTTCACATGGCAGAGCCAAGGTTCATTCCTGACAAGTCCTGTTGTGAGAAGGCAGTGCACATGGCTGGCTCTATTCCTTTGACAATAAATGAGGTTCATCCCTCCCTCTAGACAAATACAAAGTCTACTCGAGAAGCTAAAATGAGGTAGTAAAATTTCAAGACCAATGACATGAATAGTGCTGGTTTAGATTTTATCACCTGTCACCTGCTCAGAGATCCTGCTGAGATGAAGACAGGAAAAGTCTCTCTCCATTTACCCCGACAATACATTAAATACCTCATCAACACAGCACCACCATGCCTTCATATCTGGCCATTCTCTTTCTTTGAAGACATTATAAACACTGATGTTCATCTGATGGTCTGTGTTGATGGCTCTGTCCCCCAGCTTAGAAAAAATGTAGGAGTAACAAAGATACCAAAAAATGAGGATTTCATGTCTTAAAAGCAGAACTAAGGTTGTGTTGGAAGGGAAGTAAGTTTGTGAATCCATTTGATAAGCAAGTCTGTGCATCCAAAATTGTATCCATTTGAATTATCCTCCCTGGACATTGTTCATAGCTGAAGAAGATGTATTCTTACGTGGTATATTAATGTTGGCATAATTCAACAACAGCCATGGGGAACAGGGAGGATTTTAAAAAGAGAAAAGTTTCTTATAGAAAGATTGAAGGAAGAAATATAAATTAAGGACAAAAGAACAACGTGGTGGAAAAAATTGCTGGAACAAACTGCACAATCTCACCTGCTGGAGGATCTTTCCAAGGGTACCCTTGTCCTTTTGCATGACTCCATCTCTCTACAAGCGGGCAAGTAACTCTGGCTTCTTGTACGTCCTCAGAGCAAGCAAATGAATCACCCTGTCCCTGTAGGGTCGGCGATAAACAGCAGTGCAAGGATTCCCTTCACTCTCTGCAGCCTTCATGGGCATTGTTTTCTTCTTCTCGGGTGCAAGATATGAAGTGTTTGGCTGGGCACTTTTGTTTACCCAAAGGAAAGGAAAACAGAAATGAATTGTCATTGGGAGCAGGCAAGAGAGCTGATTTAAACTTATGATGGAATTCTTGGGCACAGAGCTGCACTTGCATATCCTTGTGAATCCCTTCCAGCTAAGCGTATTCTCTCATTCTGTGACAAAGCCCAATCCCTAACTGGTACTGCATGGAGCATGTTGCAAGGGCACCCTGTACCCTACCAGCAACCACACCTGACTCACCTGAGTTTCTCAGTGCCAGCCCAAAGCAAAACCATCCAGACCAAGTTCCACAATTATCTCACTACTGCCTGTTTTCAACCTCAATTGCTGAAATGTTCAATATTCCCTTTGGATCTATGTAAACTATCAGCAAGTGTTACACAAATCATCATCATTCACATGATAAACAGAAGATCCATAAAAACAAATTTGGAGGTTTAGTTTCATTTCCCCAAAATACCATGATGTTGCTGCCCTAAAATGCTCAGCACTCAGCTAAAGCAGAACAAGAGCTGCACTTTCAGTGGCAGGGATGTCCCTGCAGGCAGGTGACTGCAGCCACAGGCAGGTGAGAGCCTCTTTTTCTCAGGGCAGCTGGCTGTGCCTAATTCAGCTGTCTGCTACAGGCAGCACCATGGAGTGCCTGGAAGGGGAATATCCACCTCATGTCTGCCTGGAGCCAGGCTCCTTGGGGAAACACTACTCAGAACAGGTTAATAACAGATGGCACCACCAGAGCACACTGGGCTTTGTGCACAGTTATGCAATCTGTGGGGAAGATGACATCATTACTTGCCTTTCACTTTCTTTGAAAAGGACCCAAAACTGTATTGTGTCTACCGTTACTTCTTACTGACCATGACAAAGAATGAAATCAAGTAACATTTTCCGTCTTGACCTTATGAAATTCTGCATGGGACTTCCTCAATGTCATTTTTGGTCAATTTCCAATGTTTAACACATAAAAAGAGTGCCTAGCTACCCCAAACTCCACTTGAAAACCAAAACATTAGTTACCAAGGCAGGTTACTTAAGTGCATTGGGTAGTCCCTACCTGGACCTCAATGCTCAAAATTCCAAACATTCCAAAATTCCAAAATTCCATCAAGCAGTATGGGGACAAGGAAGGACTGGCAGGCTTTCCAAGAGGAAAACAGGCCAATGGCTGAATGCAGTGACAAGAGATTGCAAGGCTGACCTCAGGGCAAACCACCTATAGCTGAGAACTCTGAACACACCACCTGGCCCAAGAATATGCTGCAAGAATAAATTGCCAAGTTGAAATTCTTACAGATGTTGAACAAAATATGAAAAACAACCATACCTCCAAGTGGGTTATACAGTTTGACAACCTGCGCAATTCCAATGTGCAATGCCTCACTGGAACTTGGCTAAAAGGAAAAAAGAAATGCTCTGTAAAACTTCCAGCCACCACTCCATTCCTGGTGATTCACCAGGCCCTTACTTTTAAACAAGAGCTCTAGTTGAAAATTTTTGCTGTCCCATCACTAAAAACAGCTGCTGTGACACAATTCTCCCTCTGAAAGCAGCCGGCTACAAAACTGCCCTGAGACAGCGACTGTCACTTCACCTCCAATGCAGACAAGTGCTCAAGTAGCAAGTCATCCTGTCCCAGTTGCTGGAATTTATAGGCACAGGCTTCCCTTGAAATCAAGTGCCTGAGGACAACTGGGCTGGCCAGAGCTCAGCTGACAAACCAGGCGAGAGTGGTTCCCAAAAAGATCACAAAGTTGGGACAGCACCCAGAGCTGGCATTGATTTGGTACTAAGGAAGCACATGCTGCAGTGAGCTCCAAGAAGAATTTCAACTGCAAATGGTGAATTTTGTCTGGAACAGGCACCAAGACCCTTTCTCTTCTCCGCAGCTCTAGGTGTATTTATTTGCATAGATGTGACATGGAAACAGTTTATCCCAGGTTAATGACATGTAACAAAATTTGGATTGCTTGGCTGAACTCATCATTTGCTACAGAATGTGCCACAGGGAGCTGAAAACTCACTAAAATGTCTGTAAACAAAACCATATTTTTTAACAAAAACAGCCTACTGCCATGTAACTGCTTCATTCTAAAAGCAAAATGGGCTGAAAGTGAAGCTAAAATCTATTCATCTGGAATTTGCCTGGACTTTTATTTAAACAGGAATATCACTTGCAAATACCTGTGAAAGCAATATTCCACAGTCCTTTAGAAATCCCTCAATATTTTGCTTGTGACACTGTTCATCCTTCATCCATGGCACTGCCATTTGCACTAAGTATTGCCTCAAAACAATTCCACTGAGATTTCTGTTTCAATCATCAGCACTGGCAGAGCTTAGGATAGGGACTGGACATGAAGGGGAGCAGGGAGTCACCTGAACTTCACATCCTTTTACGTCAGCTAAATGAATAAGTTTCCTCTAAGACCACCCGTGCATTTTATAGAAGAATGGGAACAAATATCAGAGGGGGCTGATGGGTTTCCACCAGCCTGGATTATTTATGGAGCATTTCATTACTTGTTTAGCCTATATTTTCTCCTGCTTAATGTACTTAATTAACTTTGTAATTGCTTCTTAAATTAATCATAAACAGTATGGTAATCATATACACTGCTTTCCTCCTAAGCAGGAGAAGCAAGAGGATCGTTACCCAAGAACAGACAGAATATTAATTATGAACAGAACTCGGGAACTTGCAGTCAATGAACACAAAGAGCTTTGCTGGTTCAAATGTATCAATACTAAAATGTTCTGGGGCTTATGGTGCAGGCTTTGTGAATTTGCCACTGAGCCCCCCCTTTCTGCCCAGAACTGTAAATATTTACCTCCACTCAGTGTGTGGATCAGCCTCTTGACCAACGGGTGTGAGATCCAACCAAGCTGGAAGAGCACGCGCTGAACGCTCGGACACCTCCGCTCTCGCTGCAGCCACGGAAGGGTCTGACCGGTCCTGCCCTGTGCTGCTGACAATGGCCTCGTGTCCTTGGAAACAGGCAGCTCCATGTTCCAGGCTGGGTGGGATGTCACTGAGGAGCTGGATGGGACACACCCAGGGCAGAGGGAATTCCCACTGGGCACACATAGGAACGCACTGCCCAGTTCCACAAGGGACTCAGCTCATTTCCAAGAGCAGGAAGAGGTGCTCCGGTCACCCCAGTTGCTGCAGCTGTGCAAAGCAGGGCTAATTAAGTGTTTCTGCACAAAAGTGCTGTACTTGGCTGTCTCCTGGGTGAAGGTGCAGCTGAACACCTCTCACTAGGGCAGCAAGGTGCAGCCCTGCCAGCACTGCTCGATCCTGCCAAGGGCCGGTCAATCTGTGAGGCTTCCAGCACGTACCTGCTCACTCAAATATCATCTCTTTGACAAAAGCCCCTGGAGCTTTCCTCATCCCCTTCTCCTAAAAGGATACAAGCCAGCAGCATGCACAGGCCCCCATGGGCTCTGCAGGAGGAGCTGACATGGAAGAGCCAGTGCTGACCCTGAACACAATCACAGGCTGATAGTTGTGCTGACTGCACATGGCCATTGAAGTTATATTGACACATCTGGAAAAATAGTTTATAGTCAGTTTATGATCCTTTTACTTCCAACTTCTCCTTAGCCAATCTTACTCCTGATTTCAGTCAACTGGCAGCAATAATACTCTCTTGCAGTCATTACAGGGAGAGGGAATAAAGCGTGTCATTGAAAATGCATTGAATATTTCCATCCAAGCTCCTTTTCCATATCACAAAATCTTGTCTTTGTCTTCAAGACCATGTCCATATCTGCCCATGTCTGGTGTCCTGGCTGCCACGCTCACAAGGGCAGTGTAGTTTGGGGAACAGTAAGGAAGGAAGTAGTTTGTCAAACACTAGAGCCCAGATCTATAAGACAACTATGTCCCTGCTTGGGAATGCCTGGATGGTGGGAATTATGGATCCCCAGTTATGGACTATTGCAAAAGCCTTTGTATGAACCACCAAAGGAATCCAAGGAGGTAATTCACTGGATTATGGAATGTCCATCAACCATTCAATACCTTAACAAGACATTGCTGACCACACCTGCTCAGGAGTTCCCACATTTGACTCAAACCTTTGCACTGTTCATCCCTGAGTGCCTTTGCCTTGCACAGCAGCTCCATATTTAGCTCCAAGACTGGGAATGAAGGAATGAGCCCAGTAGAAAGGAGCATATTTCTCAAAAGAACCCTAAACTAGTTACTCAAGGGATGGCCAGTTCACCTCAGAGTTGGAGCCACCATGGTCCTCATTGATAGAACAGACTTGAAAATGAATGGGAAAAAAATGACAGCTTCTGTGCCACACAGGTTATCCCTGAGCAGAATCTTAAAGTAACAGGTAGTATTGCAAGATCAAAAGGCATGGTGCTAAAGACAGCTCCTACCTTGAACCCTGCTAAGTTCCTCAATCCTTCTACAAGCAATCATGACCTCCAAGCAAGTATGGACAGTTCTGGGAGTGCCCAGTTCTCTGCTAAAGCAGCAATAATGCACTGCAAAGCTCACCAGTACA
Organism: Cinclus cinclus; assembly: GCF_963662255.1. NCBI lineage: Eukaryota > Metazoa > Chordata > Aves > Passeriformes > Cinclidae > Cinclus > Cinclus cinclus. Next base: position 6,867,917 of record NC_085084.1, read on the forward strand.
CACAAACACCCGGCAACATCCAAAACCCAGTAGCAGACAAAACTGCTAGAGAGGGGGCAGGACAAAGCATCTTGTTGCCAGTTCTATCCAAAGTTGTCAACCTTTCCAAATCAGTCCCAGAACACCAGGATGAAAACAATCAATTAGCAAAATCCCTACATGTCGGATTTAGTGGGGAAGGGTGGTGGCTGACAACAAATCAACAAATTAGAGTGTCTCAAGCAATAATGACACAAGCTATAGAAGACAAACATAGAGAAACCCATTAGGGTAGTGAGGATTCAGAGGACAATTTGGAAAAGCTGCTACTTAGTGTTAGGCTGACAAGGAATGGGACAAGTGCAATGTAGAGTCTGCTTACAGAACAATGCACAGTTTTACAAAACACTGCCATTAGAGATTACCAAAAAAAAAAGAAAAGAAAAAAAAAGAAATAATGCAGGAGATGACTGCCAAAGAGATTTTTCCAAGTTACCTCAACACAAAAGAATATAAGTATATATTAGGTTTAGTAGACCCACTTTCTGTGGCCAGAGGCTTTTCCTTTTCATACACACAATGCTAGAGAAGTACCTCAAGTAATAATAAGAGAAATAATACTCAGGTTGGGGATCCAATTGGGAATGTCATCAAATAGAGGTTCTCATTTTGTACCTGAAACTGTACAAAATCTATGCAAAACACTCCCAGTTACATGGGACCTACTTTGCTAATGGAGGTCGTATTGCAGTGGCAAGGCTGAAAGAACAAATCAGAGTCAAAGAAGACGAAAAGATTGACGCAGCTCCCCAGAGGGAAGCCAGCCCCAAGGCATGAGGAACTAGATGGGAAATTAGATTCAACTTAAGACTGTGAAGCTTACACTTCTAAAATCATGAAAATATGACTTCTTTCTGCTGTGTAGAATTAGTTAGAAGAATGGCCAGGCAAGGAAAGATAAGTCATGAAAGGGTAACCATGAGAAGTCCTCTGTCTCAGTCCATTCTTGACTGCAACACTATTGCACACTCTGCCAAGCAGCAGCAGTCACCAGGCCAAGGGCAGGCACCCCAGCAGAATTTACCCATTCATGCTCCCCACAGCAGAGTTCCTTGTGCTAAGGCACTCCAGATGTGTAGGATTACCCCTGCTCCAGGCACAAAAAGACACAGATCTCAGGGTTTAAGAGGTGACATTTTCTTGAACTTCACTTGAAGGAGAAATGAAGGCCAGCAACAGCTCAGGTGTTCAAGCACAAAACACCCCAAGATGTCTCAGGTATGGGGGCTTATCATCCTTAGCATGGAGAGAACTGAGGAAATTCCAAAATATTCTCCAGGGAAGAAAGGGGCATTCATTGCTCCCTTTGAGTGTACCCAAATATTGTCCTCCCTCAGTCATTTTTCTATCCTTCCCCAAAAAGAAGGTTATGGCATTGCTGGCCACACTTCTACCCTGTCAGCTCAATGTATTAACAACAGGAAACTTAGGAAAAAGACTGGACTTCAGTGTTCCCATAGGTCTGTGCATGAATCAACTTTTGAGGCTCTCTACAAAGACTGGGTGTGACAGATTATTTTGGAGACAACTACAAACCAGAGTTTCCATAGGAATACAATCACCCAATTTCTCTTTCAAACCCACTGAAATACCTTGCCTCCAACACTTGTAAATGTGTTTTACAAAACACTTGCAAAGATCTGGATATCCCTTGGCTCATTGACAAGGTGAAAACCAAGATCTACAAGCAGTCCTGGGAGGTGCTTCAGCTGACCTCTCAGAGCAGCCCATATGCATTCCTCTGTAACCCTCCAATACAAGCTGATTTGGGGATGGGATTGTCCAAACTTCTACACCTTCTACCACTCAAGGCAAAGATCGTAAATTAACAAGTGTCTTGGGTTGTATAGCAGGAGTAACCAAAAGCAGGTATCCTATCTTCAGCTGTTAAAACCACGTGCGGGAGTTGTCACCATCAGGTTGGACGTCACACACAAACACACACACACACACACACTCACACAATCATACACTTGAGCAGAGTTGCAATGGTGTCTTTGTCCTCTTAATTCTGCGTGTTCTCCTCTTTATATACTCTGAACAAAGCATGATCCTAAGGCGTTGTCTACACCTCAATTGCTTATTATATTCATTAGTGCAGAGCAGTTAGTGTCAATATATTTGGCAAAAGTTTTGCACCAATTTAATAAGGCAGGTATACACATTTCCTTATGTACCTAGTTAACTACAAAAATCCTTCATGTACCTTTTTCAACCAGTTTCCATGCTAATGGCCGTGTCTTCTTCTTTGCTATGGATATGCTTAGAATTCATCAATTGCTGTTTTTTCTACTGACTCAGTTTGGCTTACAGGCCAGCTCTCAAGCCTCTACATAGATAGTTGAATGTGACATAGAGAAAAGTGCTGCAAAATGCCAATGGTTAAATGCCCATTGCATCTGAGGCAGGTGTTGGTCCAGCACGCTCATGCCACACTGCAGGTCTGTAGTGGATGCCTGTGATTCACCAGCAGAACACATTTACCCACTTCCCAAAAAACCCTACAGGTCCTGTCCAAGTACCCACTACAAATCTCCTGCTTACAAGCATCTCTGGAAAGACATCTCAAATATGGCTTTTACTGGATTCATCTGCAAACCAGCATTATATTATACAGGGATTGTTACGAGATGGCACTTGCACAGACCCTCATAAACTAACATGCTGGTTTGTAATAACTTTTTACTTTTTTTGGGGGGGGAAGGAATGAATGAGTTATGCAAAAAATTCCCTGTAAGGATCTGGGGAGCTTGCTTTTGACCGGAAAAAAACCCATCAGTGGCTGATTTTTAATACTGACACATTGCCATACCAATGAAAATTTAGATGCGTGTCTGGGAACACACAGGTAAAGATGGACAACAAATCCTGGGAATCTCTCTTGCCCTTCTGGCCTGAGTACAGGCAACAGCCTGGCCAGGCAGGCTCTGCCCCTTTGCAGGGCTGGGTCAGGCCAAGCATTTGCACACCACTGTTCACAAGAACAATTCAATTCTGATGGCACTCACTCAGATGTAATCCAGCCTAAAGCATCAAGACAAGATCTTTGCAGACAAATTTGATGCAAATGTTGAGATTCAAATAAAATAAGTAAGAAAGCAACTCCAGACTATAAACAGTAAAAGCTGGAAGCAAGCAAGAAATGAATATATTTGATGTAGCAACTTCATGTCAGCTGGTGACACGGGCTTTGTCAGCCCCTCTGCTGTGGATGAGCTTTCCCCTGGGTGAAGGACCCCACAGCGGGGCTGGTCTGCACATGGGAGGATGGGTGGTCCCTGAGCCTCTCACCAGAGGCTTTCCAACACAGCCCCAAAGCTTCTCTTTGCCCACCCTTTGGGGTGAGGCTCTGTGCGAGCCTGGCAGCTGATAGCCTTGTGGCTGTTGTCTCCTGCCCAGAGGTGCTAAGCTTGTGCTTGTTGAATGTCCCCAGTTCCTGAGTTTTATCTTACCTTCACTGTCGAACAATCCAGGGCCTCACTCCGAAGGCCTATTCAGGATACGGTGGTATTCTGTGAAGCTCCTGTAATACAGATCTAAATGTCCCTCAAGAAAATATTTCAGTCAAAAATTAGAATATTTCATCCACTGACACACACTGAGAAAGAAAGGGATCTTCCAGAGGGGTTGTCGTTTCAGAAAACACTGATTTACAGTCCACTTTTTCTTGTGCCCCCCAGCCTGTTGCTCTTGCACAGGTGAAAGCTACAAGGTTTGTGAGCTCTGGCCTATCAGGCACTTAGCAGCTTCATGGTTTCTCACAGAAACCTAGAGTTTCCAGATGGCATAAAAAGACTGGGAAAACAGCTCAGACTTTTCCCACAGGCTTTATTATCATCTGTGTAGGGGTCAGGCTACAAATCCAAAGATGGGGGAATCACACATGGAATTTTACAGGGTTTGGGGGGATCACAAGTAAACCAATGAAAAACAGGGTTAACGCATTTTGGCCAACTACATTATCTTTTGTTGGAATAACCAACGATAAAAGAATCAAACCTAACCAATAATATTCCAAAAAGAAGAGCAGCTTACGTATTTTCTAACACAAGTCATTGTAAACAAGTAGTTTCTCTTATCTCAAAGAAAGTGCCAGGTGTCCCTCCCAGGGATGTCTGCAGAGGGACTCATCTCCTCTATACAATCCTACTCTACAATTCTTCTCTATAATTCCTACTCTACAAACCTACTCTACAATTCTACACTACAGTCCTACTCTAAAATCGTAGACTGGTTGGTGGAGGAAATGGTCCACAGGTGATTATCTGTCTCCCCTCCACCATCCTCTTCTTCACAAGCAGTGGCACCAGGCAGAAAGTAGGCTCGACTGATGCCACCAACAGATACTGCCCAAAGAAACAAAGAAGAAATTACCAACAATAAACAAGGAACAATGAATTTCCAAGGTCAGTGCTTTACAGGCTCAGTCAGGATTCCTCTGGTTCATAGAAAGATGAAGATGTGGGGAGGTGGAGGGCTCATCTGATGCCTTGGACTTGAGTGGAGGAGGAGCCCATCCCTGGCACACTGTTTCACCTGCAGCCCCTTCACATTTTACCTGCAGGAGCTCCTTGGCAGTCCAGCGCTGAGCCTCATCTGTCTGCAGGCAGCAGCTCAGGAAGTCCCGTAACAAAGGAGAGAAGAGATCGGGCTGCTGCAGCTTTGGTCTCCCTCCGGTGGCTATCAGGAGCTGAGGCTGCACAAAAAGGAAACACGAGGCTCCACCTGCTTCTTTCACATCTCTAACTGCTCTCCCAGATGTCCTTGTTTAACCTCCACTCTGCAGTGGCAGTTTCTGCCCTGGCAGAGAGGCGGAGATGAGTTTGTTATACCAACAAAATCCCCAAAACCCAAAGCAGCCACAGCTTCTCCCACATCCAGGGGTTGTTGCCTTGGCAGGTGATTTCATTGACTGACCTCGTTAGTGGGAACTACTTCAGCAAAAGCAAGTGTGTTTCCCTAAGGATTCACACCAGCTGAACAGGCTTTTTGGAAGAGGGACTTGACTGTGTTATCTAACACTACTATTTCCAAGGGTAGTTACATGAAAGGCATCTTGGAAGTGCTGCTTGGTCCCTTAAGCACAGTGGCCATAAAATAAAGCTCATTAAGTTTTTGTCCTCTTCTTGCTCAGAAAAGGAAACGGATAGCAGAACTGCTTGGAGATGGCTTTGGTGATTGTCCTTTCCCTTTCTGTTTTCATTTCCCTTCTCTTTCTCCTTCTGCTTTTTCTTATTCTTTTTTTGTTTCTTACTTTTCCTATAAAATTGAAACTAGGATAATTCAACCTCTAATGTGAAGGATATTTATCACGTATCTAATTATTTCACTAAAAAAATCCTTTCCTTCAGAAACAGAGCTCCAACAGGGCTCCAAAAGCAAATAAGAAATAGCAGGCATAGCTGGAGCTCAAAGTGGCAAGTAGCTGAACTAGTTCCCTGCCACTTCCCTTCCGATGCTACCAAAACTACAGCACATGTGCTAAAATGTGCAAGGGACATTTTACAAGGGGACCATGGTGGAAGAGGTGCCAGCAGATGGCAATGGGATTTTGTCCAGTGGCACACACAACATGGCACAGGTGAGAAAGACAGCGGCATCAGGAAGTCTTTGCACCTTACCCACACAGCAGTTTCATTCCAGTAGGGAACTTCTCCTTCCACCATTTCAATGCCCACAATTCCAAAAGACCATATATCCAGTTTAGGGCCATATTGTTGACCTGTCAGGACTTCAGGTGCCATCCACCCAGAAGTGCTGGTCACGGAGTCCTGTCTTCTCTGCTCAGGGGTGAGCTGAGCTAAGAGGCCAACATCAGCTGTGGAGAAAACAACACATCATGAAAGCCAGCTCAAATTAGCAAACAAGGCAAAAGAATTCCCCACTCTCACTCTGAGAATGTGCTGTTGATGAATGTCCTGGAGAACTGTCAGTGGGGATTTAGCCAAAGGAGTAGGGAAATGTCCACTTCCAAAAATAACCTAGGTTTTTAAATGCTGCTCACAGCAGTGGCCTTTATTCCCCTGAAGGTTTAGATTCTATCTCCCTCCCTCTGGAAAAGACACACACAGACCAACGCCACTCTTTACTCCTTGTGGTTCTTTATCATACCTCTGTGCACATTGCAACTGTGCCTTCAGCTCAGAGCAGGGGACCCTGCACTGCCACCAGCACCATTTCTGGGGAGCTGGAAGTCACTCATAGCAGCCCAAAACCCCACAACCCTGGAATGCTGCTTCTGACCAAGAATATACTGACCCAGCTTGACAGAGCCATCACTTCTGAGAAGGATGTTGCGGCTCTTCACATTTTGATGGATCACGCACATTTTGTGAAGAAAATCCAGGCCTTGCAGGCACTGGGAAGGGAAACAGAAAGAGGAAAAGGCAAAAATTAGTGATGGGAGTTCATCCCACAAGAAAGGAAACAACTCCAAATAACTCCCTTTCCATGGGAATAGGGAGTCATGACAGAACACTGTGCCATTGAGAGGAAGAGCGTGCTGCTCCAACACTAGCAGAGCAGGACCTCTCTAAGGAAAGGCACATCAGCTTTTGAAAGAGCAACAGCAACTGCTGTTGTAGACTGTCCCCTGCAAACCAGCCAGAATGCCTGCTCCTGCAGTGGATATGCTCAGAATCCAACAGCACTTTGGGTGCACTATTATCCTCTTCAGCTGAGGACTGTGAGAAAAGAGTCTCTCTTTTCTCTTTGCCGTTTGTTTCAAATCCTGCCAGCAGCACCTTTGCTTTCCCAGGCAAGGAATGCAGTGCACACAGGCTGAAGGTAAACATTTAGAGAGGCAGGGTGGAGAACAGCAAATACAAAGAGACAGAGTGAGGATACAAGAGCAGGAGATAAGGGTACAGGAACAGAGTACAGTGAGTTCTGGGGCACTGGTAGACAATTGACTTGAGATGCTCTAGCTTCCCCATAGCATTCTAGCAACACAGAAACAAAGCTTGGCACATGAAATCTCTCCAGTTCTGAGCCCCACTTTCCCAGACAATCCTGCCCAAGGCCCTGGAAGCACAGGTGGGATTCCTGACCTGCTGACTGACAGCTGCCATCTCATCTTCAGACAGGAAGGTCCAGCTGATGACATTGCTCAGAGTGCCTCCATCCATGTACTCCATCACCAGCCAGAATTGCTTATCCACAAGGTAGCTGAAAGAAGGAAACAAGGGCGTGGATATGAACATGCATGACTACGTTGCTGTTTGGAAAAGGGTTGATTCTTTGTTTCTGGGTTTCTTTGTGATGAGAACAGAATAAAAGGAATAGACATTCCCTCTAGGCTGTGTAGTGTTTGCACTCTCTGCTGGCTCAAGGAAAACGACACATCTGGGAAAAAGAGATGTGTTAGATGACCAGCAAGGGAAAAATGCAGTATAGTAACAGATCAAGAAGCTGTCACACAGTGTGTTACTGGAAAAAAGCGCCTAGTGTCCCTGGCATGCACAGTAATGGAAAAGAGGGAACACAATCCAAGGGAAATCCTTGTTAGTTTATCCACGTGTAAGAAGACACGTGAAACAACCAAGCCCCAAAACAATGGGGTGGCAGTGAATTTACAGGCTATTGATTTAGTAAGATACAGTTAATCCAGTTTTTGGAACAATTTTTAAACTACGTGGACCAGGGAAAACTCATGCAGACAAGATCCACTCTCTTCCCATCCATAGTGAGGGTGAGCAGAACAATAACAATTTACTAATAATAACAGCTGTCTTTTCTGCCAGGGACCAAAGTGGGGTTTTACCTTGTGTGTTTGCAGTATGTAAACAAACAGTCATGGAACAAAAGCACAACAACTCACCAGTCTAAATATTTGACCAGGTTGGGATTCCTATTCTTCTTGATGACCATAAGTTCATCAACTTTTAGTTCCCTCTTCCTCAGTTGGTGGAGATTAATTTTCTTTATGGCCACCTAAAATGACATTCACACTCATTAACTTCAGAAGTTGATGGCACAAGACCACAGTGCTCGTGAGTGCAGGATGCACTTGTGATGGGTGAGGGTACTGCTGGAAAGTCTGAGGGGAGGCAGACTACACCCACATCAGGGAGAACAGAAGGGGAATTGCTGCAGTGGGCGAGGGATTTGAGATTGGGACAGGGGAGTGAGGAGGAGGCAGTAGGGGGATCAAAGCGGTTGCGGGTCTTGAAAGGAATGGCACCGAGGGCTCAACAGAAGAGACTGAAGGGGGAACTGAAGTGCCCAAGGGGAGACCTGGGGCAACTGGCAGAGGGGTTGAGGCATTTTTGGGTAACCAGAAGGAGAAAGATAAGTAATCGAGGGGACACCATCTACTACTAGTTCTATCTTCCCCCTTTCTTTTTGCTTTTGTAGTTTGCTTGATTTTCATGGACTGCGGCACTTTTTTTCCCAACAGGCTGCATAGGAAAACTGTTCCATGTCCAGAGTTTCTCAGGTTCTTAAATAGATTTAACTGAGAACACATCCACGGATCCCGTGTTCCATACCAAGGCCACTCCCCTTGTAGGTCTAAGTTAGGCCAGACTTCTGGACAATAAAAATCAGTTTTATTTGGTCTAGACCGTTGGTGGCCTCCCGAGTGTCCCATTAATGCAGTATCTGTACAAGAGAGCAATTAGGTGGAATACTCTTTACTTTCTTCCGGTTTCCTTTCTGGCAACTCTCTGCCTTTCTCCAACGCTTTCTGGTATCTATTCCTTTTGCCTAAACAGAAAATCACTACCTAGTAACTCAAGTCAGGCTTTTACTAAAATTTTAAGGTGCCCTTACCCAAACAGAAAACTACAGACACGCAACACAACTGTTGAACTAAAAATCTACCCTTTCCTTAAACTCGGGAACCTCTAGACATCCAATGCAGGAATTAAGACTCTTTAAAACTCTCTTCACCTACTCAGTTTTACACACAGATTTCCTTTCTCCCCAGGAACATGCTATTAGGGCAAGGATGGAATTCACTCACACCAGGCCTACAGGAGCAGCATGGATCCTTGTGTGTGACTCTCACTCATGGCTGGGCCTCCACATGCTCAGAGCCACCCAGCCACGTAGCCTTTACAAGGGAGGCCTTACCCCTTTTGCCTCCCAGCTCACATTAAGGATCTCCAGGGGACCTGGGGTGGAGGGAATAGAAAAGACAGTGTGTGTTGGCCTTCCTTTGTCCCCAGGAGATGGCTCACCCACTCCTCAGGGCCTTGTTAGGCCTCTCTCACTTCCCTCGTGGCCGGCCTCCCTACAGGAGTTCTGAACCTCAGTGCTCACAACACCTCCCTCACTTCAGGGCTCTGGGCTACCAGCCCGGGTCCCACTCCTTGCCACCTGTCCCCCCCCCCACCTTACTCCCATCACCGCTTTCTTACCTACTCCTGGTGCTCCTTCACCTCTCCTCACATTCCAGCTCCACCAGCTGTCCCCACAGGGAGCTCAGCCGCCTGCTCCCGGCTCCTCTGCAGGGGCAGCTCTCCTCCACGAGCCCCCGAGGTGCCCCCAACCGCCCACAACCAGCTCCCTTTCAAAAGCCTTCACCGATCACAGCTCCACCTGGGGCCCCAGGAGGTCACACACACCAATGCTGCTCCCACAGCACAGCCTGAAGGACAACACCAGCTCAGCTCTGCCCCCCAGCTCCCCCAGGGCTCCCACCCACACCACATCCAACACACAAACCAAATCCTCGCCGAGGGCTGTCATAGTAATCAGCTGCTATTCAAGTCATAGCAACAAGACAAAGAACACTCTGGTTGCTGATTTGATGTTCTTCACTGTTTTGCTGACTCAAAAATGTCATTTTCAGTCTTTAGTTTTACACTGGCTCATTGTTCTTGGGGTCCTTTTATTCCTAAACAATTCTGGATGTCTCGAATTTGCATGTAGCCTTGGGCGCACAGCCTCTTGGGAGCAGCAGAAGTGATACCCCAAGGAGGGGCAGACAGTGACAGGGTAGGTTCCAGAAGGGGTACAAGCTTTGACTAACAGTTAATCTTAGGACATCAACATTTAACAATTAAAGCTTAACAATCCTGGGACATTAACATTTAACAATTATACCTTAACAATCTTGGAACATTAGCATTTAACAATTATACCTTAACAATCTTGGAACATTAGCATTTAACAATTAAACCTTTAACAATTAAATAGCTCTTCAACAAAGGACCTGTTTGGGGATTCCATTCCCCACACCCTGGGTGTCTGTAAACGTCCATTTAAACAGAGGGCTGAAAGGGGGGGGGGGGGGAGAGGGGGGGGGTGCTCTGCCCGCCCTGTGCTGCTCCAGGGCTGGGGCTGGGCAGGCAGGGGCTGCAGAGCACCCGGGGAGGGACAGCCTCAGCCCTGGTCACCGTCTTGTGTGTGTCTGCCTCAGCCCTGGTCACTGTCTTGTGTGTGTCTGCCTCAGCCCTGGTCACTGTCTTGTGCCTCCACCAAGTCCAGCTCTGAAGGCAATGTGTTGCTGTTTTGCCAGCAGGCAGGGGCAGCACCAAAGACACCAACACCAACTTATGGAATAAGTGTCATTTAATGAAGTGCAAAGCAGCAATGAAATACAAAAGGATAAGCTAAGCAATGCACCCAATTATTACTGCAAAAGATTGTCTGTAGAGACTAGGAAAGGTACATCACCAGTGGCCCTAATACTTGACCATCATCCTGACACACCCGTCCCCTGGGGAGCCCCTGTCACAGCAAAGGATTGGAGAGGCACTGCCAGGAACTGGAAACTCCTGTGCAGTTTGCCCACCCTCACGCATGGTCGCCACCTTTGCTGTGAGAGGCACAGATTTTATACTGTTGAATAAACAAGCCACCATAACTTGTATTGCGGGAACATCTGCTTTCATCTTCCTCTTGGCTAGGGCTCAGGGAGGAACCAAGGGAATTTACTGTGACCATATAACTTCAGGAAAAAACAGACAGTGATTTTGAGGCCTTGTCTGGCTTCTAAGTGTAGAGAGGTAAATGCCTGTTGCGCTGACAAGCAGATTCATACATATACTGGTAATGATCATCCATATTTTGCTAATGAGTGAATATATATATAATGTTTGGCTGGAGGTCATCTTTGGCTCAGAGCTTGTTGTTCAGCCTTAGTACTTCACTGGAATTGTCCTTTTACAGGCAGTGATCCTGTCCCCTCAGCTGCAATGGAATCCTCAGCTGGTCCCACAGGGATTGCTCAAGCTCTGGATGTGCTGAGCTCCTTGTGCATGGAGTCATCAGTCTCTTGGACAAGCAGATTCTCTGTCACAGTGTACAGAATTTTTCCCTGGGATCCACCAAGGTAAGAGGAAAGGTCTCTGCAGCTCTGACGTGGAAATTGTCCTGCTGGGTGGCCTTGGCTGTGAGTCTGAAGCACAGCAGCTCTCTGGCCCACACGGTGCTGCAGGCAGAGCTGGCTGCTGCCTACTCAAGGCTCAGGTAGGCGCCTGAGCTGCCTTGCTGCACGGCCAAAACCATCTCAGTGCTCAGTGGCACCTCCCGACCCCTGGTCTCAGTGGGGTCCCCCTGGCAGTGTCAGAGCAGTGGCTCGTCAGGGTCGGTGCTGCCCGTGCTCTCCGCCCGCCCTGGCCACGGCAGTCCTGGCCCGCAGCCATGCACTCACAGGGAATGGGAACTGCTGCCTGTGGCTTTCTGAGCTGCGCTTCTGCTGCTGCTGCTGCTGAAGACACCTTGATGAATGAACTAGTGGGACTATGGGCCATATTGACCTGTGATAGCGAGGTCATGAAGGCAGAGGCGCAGATGGTCCCGTCCAGTCCTATTTCTGCATATTTCTGGAAACCAAGGAATCTCTCTTGATCCTGTGAGGCGCTGAGTTTGCAAAGTAATGGCTCCTTTGTTGTTGTTGTTTTCCCTCTGGACAACAGCCATATTTAAAGACAGCTGAACCTCTCTTGAGACTGGCACCTCTGATCATTGCAAGAAATCAATGGAGGGAGTTCAGGAGGTGGTGGTGACTAATTCAGGATGGCTCTCTCGAGTTCAGGCCCTGAGTAGAACTCAGAATAACAACTTTTATTAAACCTGAACTCCATTGGAAGCTTCCCTTCCTTGTCATCCTGTGAATAAGCTCTACATTAACTTTCTGAATTGTCCAATGTTTTTTTTTTTTCTTCAATTTGGAAAGTTCTGATTATGGTGGTTGTGATATGATTAGGAGTTGGTGACGGTTCTCCTTCTGCCACCCAAATTATTTTCTGTTTTTTTATTTCCTTCATATATATTCATAGATGTATAGACTATTGCTGTACAGTTACATAGTTCCTAGGTAACTTCAGTACTTTTCCTCCCCTGATAGGCAGAAAGACAAAACACATTCCTAAGGCTCCTATCCTATCTTGCTTCCTCTGGGAACCAAGGTTAAAACACATTGTCAGGACACTTTCTCATAAAATGAGTGTAGCCCATACCACTATTAGCAAGAAAGAGCGGCTCCAGAGGAGGTGGATTGAAAAGGGGGGAAATATCCTCATTATTGTGCTTCTAATTGGGAATTCTTGTCAATTATGCTAATTTTCAAAACTTATAAAACCAAATTTGCCCTATGTGGGGTGGACATTTTTCCGTATCTGCCCCTGGAGGCCTCCAGTTAGAGACCGGATTTGATATTACCTCCTATTGCGTAATATTGTCACAAAAGTGTGTTCTTTTGTTTCTCAATCATTAGGGCATCGCGTCCTCCACACTGCAGTGCCTGCGGAACACGGCACACCGTCCAATTTTTTCACAACCGTGGTACTTCTCCAGGAGGCAGAAAGTGCAATTGCATTTCCAAAGGCCAAGAGCCGATGAGGAGTGGGGCAGCCGGAGCATCCTGTGCACATACAGGCCTGCAGCTGTGACTCGAGAGCGTTTTGGTTCCTGCCCAGCGCAGCAGGTGCGTGTCCTCTGCCACTGCTGCTCCTTCCCTGGTGCCCATGGATAGTAGGTACAGGGTTCTGCAGGGGGAATGGAACAGGATGGGGACATCTGCTGGCAATGGAGTGCAGTGGAAAATGTCAAAAAAGTGTTTGACTGTAACAACCTGTGAATTCCTGAAACTTTACCAGAGAGTTCTTAGTCCTGTATTCCCTCATACCAATGATTGATGTGTGCAAGTGGATATCTTAGTCCAGAGTGGGCTAAGTCCAGAGAATAGAGTGGGCCTTCTGAGAAGATCGCTGCAATGTATTTAAGGGGAATCAACTGGTTTTAGGAGGCTTTTGACCATCAAAGGATAGTTTAAGACATGGGATGTTCCCCAGATGACCACCAGGGACTTTTAAGAGACCTTTATTCTAATACAAATAATTCTGTGGAAATGATTTATAAAAGTAAAATTATCTGCAGAAATGCTTAGCCTATGTGTTTGTGCAAAGTAGTGAATATGCCTTAGTTCCATGGATACAAAATAGTAGGTGCCGGAAAAAAAAGCAATTCCTTCTCTCTATCCCTGTTAAAAAGGGATCCAGAAAGAAGAATCAAGAATCACTCTATGGATGTCTGCGTATAAAGAACCAAATACCAATGGAATGATCTGAAAATCCATGGAGCACAAGTTCTGTGCCAGTGGAGTCCTGGAGTTTCCTCAGCAGGCTTTGCAGGGAGTTCTTGGTTGAACGTGTGCCTCTGCTGCCATCCCAAATCTGCCCTTTCCCTGCCCAGCCTGAGTGCACGTGGGACATGTGCTGGGCATGGCTGGAGATTTTCACAATCAAAATCCTCCAGCACCATCGCCTTTACACCTGCTCATTGCTTTGGACAGCACAAATCACACAACACCCATCTCAGCCGACAAATGTCATTTCTTGCACATTGCTACAGCCACACTGCTGATCGACAAACACACAAGAATATTGATTTCAGCTGAAAAATAGAGTTTGTTACAAATTGTGACACCCGTGCTGACAATACAGAACGACACCAATCTCTGTTAAGGTCAAAAAAAGGAATTTATTACATTAGGACAACAAGGCTATGGAAATATATACAAATACTAACTGCAGTTAACAAAAAGATTAATTTATTGCCAACATCTACAACAACTCACTATACACAAAGGTCAATTAAGTGTTGAACAACCTAATTTATTACATACTACTACAAGTGTACAGTCCATATAGAAGTACAAATATATGCATTCCCTCTCTAAATAGATAAAACTATACCATTCTACAACTCCATACATGTTGAAATAGAACTCAATTAATACATATATACATATATATAAAAACATATAAACATATAATGATACACAGATGTAAAGATAAATTAAATATTACATATTAAATACAATATAGATAAACAGATATATAAAAATCCCTATCTATAAATTTAAAAATATCCCTGTGCCAAGCTAAATATCCATATAACTGCACCTGTACAAATACAGAGCTATTCAATTGGATAGAAATGTAAATAGAATGACATCCAGAAATCGATTATTATACATCTAAAAATAAAACATATAGACCTATGCAAATAACAATATACCTATTTAAAGTGCCATCTTCCTATAACTGCATCAAAACAAATAGATACATATGTACAGAAAAATGTATTCAAAGGAAACAGAACTAAAAGTAGATAGAACAACATACATGTCTACTTAGACACATATATACACATATATGTAATTACAAACATATATGTATGTATATGCATACATATATGCATAGCATAGGTCCATCAATATAACAACAGACGTATAAATACAATGCTATACAAACAGAAACCCATATATGCATATTTCCATATAATTATCACTGCCTATGTGCAAGTCCATCTGTCTTGAACAAGGACCCTGAGCAGAAGGATTCCAGCAGCCCCAGCTCCAAAGCCTCTCCCTCGGTCTCCTCGGCCCGTGCAGAGCAGCTCTCCTGGACAGGGACAGCACATGGCACATCTGGGAAGCAAAGGGAACACGGAGTCAGGATCAGGCCCTTTCTCTTGGCAGTACCTGCCCTTCCATCAGGGAAGCGAAGAGAAAACCTCAGCATCTCCCCAGGAAGGTTGGAAGAAAAAGCAGGCCCAGCGGGCCAGGCTGTGGTGAGCGCAGCCGCGGCGGGACTGTCCCACAGCCCCCGGCAGCCCGGCACAGCCGGCACAGCTCCCGGGCCCTGCCGGCACAGCTGCCTTGCCCAAGGACAGCCCCTGTGCCGGCCGGGGCAGCTGCGCTGAGCAGCCCCAGCACGGGCAGGGCCCGCTCCTGCCCCGCCGGGCAGTGCCCACGGCCACAGCCCACGGCACCCTCACCCCCACCCTGCCTCCCCGGCCCTGTGCCCTCACCCAGGCTCTCACGGGGCAGCAGCAGCTCCCTGCTCGCTCCTCTTGCTCCTGCCCTTCAGCTCCTCCCTGCTGCCTCCTGTCAGTGCTCCTGCTGTCTTCCAGGCCTTCACTGCAGCTGTGGCACAAGTGGAGGCTCAGCAATGGCTTCCAAGGCCTGCCAGAGCTGCAGTCCCTCAGCCCTCTGTGCTCCCTGATGGCCCCCTCCATCCCCTCAGCCCCACCATGCTCTCAGCAAACGCCGAGTCCCCTTCAGGTTCTTCTGAGCCCCGCAGTTCCCTCACCCCCCTAAGTCCCTTCTGACCCATCCTGTCCCCTTAGACCTGCTGCCAGCCCCTCAGCCTGTGCCACTTTCCTGTCACCTCAGTGCCACCATTGCCCTCTGCTGCCCCACAGCCTCAGCCCCAGCAGCACCTCCAGGTCACCGTCCCTTCAGTGTCACCGCCTCCTCAGCCCCCTCAGTCCCCTCAGTCTCACCGTCCCTCAGCAGCTCCTCAGGGGACAGTGCCTGGGGCCACCGGCAGCTCCCACCTCTCCAGGGACACCCGGGGCTGGAACTGCTGCTCTGCCTGGCCCGGCCGCCAGCTCGGACCCATCACAGGAGGAGGGGACAGAGGGGAAAAACAAGAGATGAGAAAGGCATCCGGCAGGGGAAAAAGAAAGTAAAAATGCAGCCTAAGCCTGCACAAATATCCATCTATCCACCTAAATATCCATATAACTTTAACTATGCAACTTCATCAATATTACTTCATATTACTTGCAAGTTTACATACTTACTTATCTTTACGTTATTTATAAATATTACTTGTATGTTTAAATATTTTGCTACGCATATATAAATGCACTCTGCCAATCTATAAATGTAACTGCATAGATATGATTCTATCTAATCTATAACTCGATATGTATATATTTAAGTATATAGGTCTATAAATATATACATGCATAAACACAACTCCATAAATCTATAAATGTAAATATAAGCATGTATAACTATATAGACACCTATACATCTACATATAAAAAGAGGGATTCCACCTGCCCAATGATCACTGGCTCTCCCTTGCTCCCTCCTTCGCACGCAGGGCAGCCCTCCTGGCAAGGTAGATCAGGTGGATATCTGGGAAGCAAAGGGAACCCTGAGTTCATATAGGCCTGTGTCCATCTGTTCCTTTGGAAGTAACTGTGTTTCTATCAAAGAGTGTAAAAGATGGCCTGAAAGGCAGACTCTCACTTGGGAATTGGAAGCCTGCTCTTTAAAGAGCAGGGATCCATCCAAGTGTTCAAACCTGTGGGTAGCACTGCAGTATCTTGATAAAGTCTCAGCACTCACAGCGCAAATCGCACCCAAATCCAGACCTTGAAACACAGACAGTCTCAGCTCCCACAAAGAAACCCAGCCTTGCTCTTTGTCTGTGCTGACAGAGACATCAGTCCTCTCTGAAATGGCTGAAGCTGAAGGCTGCTGGCAGCTGAGTTAGGAAACCAAATGGGGACACCTGGCTTGGGGCTGACACAACTCCCACAAGGTCAGGTTTACTCCTGGCTCTCTTGCCCCAGCAGAGGACACAGTGTCAGAGCCTCTGCAGAAGCGCAGAGGGCAGGGCTCAGGGAGGTTGTGTCACTGCAGGATTTGAACTAAAGGCTCCCAGAAGCACCAATCCTGCAGACAAGAATTCATCTCTTCTCATCTCCCTTCCTGTCACACGCAGGCTCAGAGCAGCTGTCCCACACCTCCCTAAACCAATGTCGGCTCTGTCCTTACCAAGCTCCTCGCGTTCCTGGGAACTGTTCCCACAGCTCGCAGTGCCAGGCAAAGCTCCCTCTGCTGCAGCCTTGATCACAGGCTCCCCTCCTGAAGACTCAGGGGCAACATTAATATTCCCCTTGAAAAAGAAACACAAAGAAATAAACCCTTCTTACCAGTTACACAAGACATCTGGTCCAACAACTCTGTGGCTCACATACTTCATCTCTTTTTCCTAACAAGAAATGTGGATCCCAAAAACCTTGAAAAGTCAGAAAGATTTGACTTCTCCAACATGGTCCAAAAGCTGTCAAAGCTGACAGTGTTGAGTGTGGGGGTGACACTGAACACATAGATTGGCTGCTGAGGAAGGAGTCCTGCCAGCTCCTGGCACAGGGATGTGCTCCTCCCTCCACAGCCCTCTGCAGAACAGTCTCACCCAGGCTGCAGCTTTGCAGGGACTGCGTGGCAACACACAACTCTTCCCACACACATGCCCAACAGCAAGGTGACCCAGCTCTGGGACATGGAGAGCAAGACTGGCCAGTTTGCCCAGTGGAGGATTTCCCAGACAGAAACTGGACTGCAGGCACCAGGTTACTGAGAGGGCAAGAGCTGCAGCTCCAGCCCATCCCCAAACACAGCTCTGGGAGCACCTACACACACAGCAGGGCTCACACAGCAGCTGCAGCAGCTCCAGCCCAGCCCTTGCTCTCCCTTGGCCTTCCAACACCAAAGAGGCAGAGCCCACATCTGCTGCTGCAGCAGAGGCACCTCTCGCATGCCCCTCCCTGCAAGGGACACTTGGCCTTCTGTAGCATTCTCCAAACACTCCTCTCTTCTTTCCCATCAAACAAAGCCTGGTTGAATGCACAAAGCTTCCACTTCCTCACCGCTAACGCCCCTGCAGAAGGCATTCTGCCCAGGAAAAGGAGCACCCAAACTTGGCCAACACAGGCTGACAGCTCTTGTCCTCACCAAGGGCACACACTTTTTCATTCCCCTTCCCTTAGAAACCTTCCTTTAGCAAGCAAATCCTTCCCTGTCCATTCACAACTGAATTCAAGAAGCCTTTGCTTCTCAGCCATGTAACAACTTTCCAAAGCTCTCCGTCCAGTCCCTTTCATCCCTCTTCAGTGCACTTACCTGAGCACAGCGAGACTTTTCACGTGGGGAGGACGAAAGCATCTCCTCCAGTGTCTCAAGCACCATGTCCAGATCTGGGGGTGGCAATTCTTCTTCCCCAGGAGTATTCCAGAGCCAGCTGGGGGCTCTCCATGGTGCATAAGCAGCACAGCCAGCTGGAGCACTGGGGGCTGAAGTGCCTGGATTGGCTGCAACAATTCAAACGCATGGGTCAGGTTCCAGAATGCAGCTTTGGGACACTGAGCTCTATGCTGCCTTGGATGAAACATCACAAGAAGCACACAGCAACCTCACTTCCAGACCTGTGTTCAAATTTCCCAGGGAATGGGAAGAGTGACTTCTAGCTCTTGAGAAGTCTTTCTTCTAATGGGCGTATATGTATATTAAAGGATGGATTCTAAAACTGATCTACACATACAAAAAAACACATGATAATCACTGCCTTTTCTATCTCCCCATTAGCTTTTGGATTTGGTGGCTTCGCAGTTTCTCATCACAACAAACCACAGAAAGTGGATTCACCCAGGAAGAGCCCAGATCTGCAGACACACATGCTGAAATTAAAGTGTGAGTTTATTCTAAAAAGCAGCCTTGTGGGTGAGGCTGTATTCGGCCGCTGCAGCTCTTCTGGGAACACACAGAGCTCACTGAATTTTAATAGCATTATTTGAAGGAGAGACATCCTAGAACACTGCAATACCCTATCGGACTCCTAGTTTGGCTTCATTCCGAGAAAGATGGCCATTTACCTTGCACTGACCAGTTGTAGACAAAGGGTTTTTTTCCTTGCCCTTGCACCCCTACAGATTGGCTGTCTGGAAAATGCCCAGAACCCCCTCCAAATCTGCAGCAAGGACAGGAAAAGCAGACAGAGATGGGTTCTGTTTTCATGGTTCCACTTCCTAGAACACCTACCCCTTTCCTCCTCATTATCACTTGAGACCTACCCATGACAGAGCAGTGCAGGGAAATATTTTAAGCTTAATTTTCATGACCATTCTGAAAAGCAAGGTTAGAAACTATTTCCCTACCTGATGGGCAGTAGGTTGGCAAGTGCTGCTCAGGAGATGCGCAGCTGCTCCGCTCCCGAACTGTCACCAAAGTGCTTTGCTGGTGCACAGGAACCGGTGGAACAATAAGCTCAGGCCGGAGTTGAAATCTGTACGTGCCTGCCTCCACTGATCTGGACTCGCCAAGAAGTCCAGAGGTGACAAACACTTTCTCGGGATGTGCTGGGGAAGCCTGATGCTTTTGAGCACCTGCACTTGTCCTGGAGGTGCCTGGAGGCACCTCTGCATCCTCAGGTGAGGCAGCACTGTTGGCTGGGATGTGCTGCCCTGAAGAGGTGCAGCTGCTGCTCTCTCCAAGGGCCCTGCAGGCAGCTTCAGGCTCGATGTGAACCAGCGGAATGGTGAGCTGGTGGAGATTAAATCTGCGCAGGAGCTCCCTTGATGTTTCCACTGCTAAAGCGCCAGAAAGTCCAGAGGAGGCACAGACTTTCTTGGCAGGTGGTGGGGAAGCCTCAGACTCCTGAGCACCTGCACGTCCCCTGGAAGAGCCTGGAAGCAGCTCTGCATCCTCAGCTGAGGCAGCAGCAAAGTTCTGGCATGACGGAGCTATGCAGCAGTGAGGGAAGAAGAAAGGAAGCAAAGGAAAGCCTGGGTCACTTGTGGTCTTTGCGTGTGTTTCCCTTGGCAGCAAGTGCACTTCTGTCAGGGAAGACAAAAGCTCCCCCCCTGCCAAATAAGGTGAGAAAAAAGAAGAAGCAAAAAAAAAAAAAATATTCTGGGGCTATTCAATACCCAGTTCCTTGCCTACTTAGCTCTCCCCTGTTCATTCAACTGCCTGGGAAAAGTGTCCTGCTGCCATTCCCTGGCAGGAAGCAACTGCCAGGAACCCAACTGCCAGGTGTCTTCCCCTACGCCCCAGAGGAGCAGGAGGCTCCCTCCGGCTGGGCCTGACCACGACCGAGCCCCTCGGCTCACACGCACTCACGGAGAGCTCCCCAAGCATCCCCGGGCCAGGCACGGAGCAGCAGCGGCCACGGCGCCCGCAGCTCCCACCCCGTCTCACCGGCTCTGGGGGGCTGCCCGGCAGAGAAGGCGAGCAGCGGCCGCTGCGTGTGGAGCTGCTGCAAGCGGCTGGGCTGGCGGCTGCGCACCTCCAGCCCCGCCGCCAGCCGCTGCCTGTTGGCCCTGGTCAGGCGCTTGATGCGGAGGAGGAGGTCGGGGCGATCGCGGCGAAAGTTGGGATTGCTGAAGTGCAGGCAGCCCCCGACATCGCCCGGCACCTTGTGGAAGCCGTAGAGGTTGAGCTGGCGCACGAAGCTGCCGAAGTGCGTGGCTTGGAAGGAGTCCGGGGCCGGCCCCGCCCCTTGGGCGCCCGCTCCGTGGGCGCCGCCCGGGCTGAGCAGCTCCCGCTCGAACAGGCAGCGGTCGACGAGCAGCCCCTGGGCCCGGCCGTCCCAGCGCACGGACACGACGCGGGGGCTGTTCACCAGGCGCCACAGCTTGGCGGGGAAGGTGTCGGCGTTGAGCCCGGCGGGCAGCGGCAGCTCCGCCATCTCGCCCATCGCCGACTGTCGCCACAACGCCCGCGGCGCAACGGCCGCGGCTGCAACGGCGGCGCGCGGCCTGAGGGGGGCGCTGCGCTCGGCCCCGCTCGCGGCCCCCGCGCGGGCCGGACTTGGCGGGGACGAGCGCCGCAGAGCCGGGGCTGCGGGACCAGCGCGGGCGGGGCGGCTCCCGGGGCTGGCCGGGCACCGCAGGGCGGGCCGGGGCGGGGCCGGCCGAGGTGAGCTGCAAACCCTTTGGAGGTCAAGTGCGAGAAGGGGAAATGGAAAGAGAGAATGGAAGACGTTCTTTTTGCCCCATTTCCAGCCAGCTGGCTGCTTCTTTCTCACTGTCTCTGCCTGTCCTCAGCAGATTTGGCACATTTCTCACTCTCTGGAGATTGAAGCAGCAGCAGCAGGAAGGGGCAGCAATTTTGTCAGCATTTTCATCAGACCTAGAGTCCTGCCGCCTGGAAGGATGTTGCTTTAGCCGAGGCATTCATTGCTTACAGTGACAGTGAACTCATGCTGCTGTCTTCACCAAGAGGTTTTGCATTCTTCTTTCCTCAGAAATGTTCTCTTTTTTCCCCCCACAATCAGGGGAGAGTTACAATGTAAAATCCCTCCCACCACCATGTCTCTTCAATGTAAACAGGCAAAGGTGATCTAGCAATGATCTGCTTAGTGTCACTTCTTCTTTTTATTTTAAATGCTCTCTTGAAATGGAAACATTTTTTCAGAGCAGGGAAATATAGACCTATTTCTCCCATCTCTTTTAGTTCATGCCCCTTTTTTTATGTCTTTCCATCATTTCACCATGAGGCCTCATGTGAGTATATTGGGTGGAATGGCAGAAGCTCACCCCCCACACACAGTGGGTATTTTCCTTACGTCCAGCTTGCCTGGAGTTCTGGCTGACACTGCCTTCTCTTGCCCTCCTTCCAGGTCCCTCTGTGAGGAGCCCAGCCCTGTCACTTCAGCCACTGCCCTGTGGGTGACATGCTGACACAAGGATTGTTGGTCCCATCACATTCTGGAGCAGTCTTTCGGAGTGAGTGTTTCCAAGATGCCCTGTCATCTTTTCCTCTGTGTGCTGGCTTTCTCAGAAAAATTGAAATGCACTGCCTAGAAAATCTCTTCCCATTTCATCTTAAATAGCTTCAAACAGAACCTGAATTACAAATGTTGCACCTTGGCTGGATGGTGTTGGTCTTTTTTTTCAACGCAGTGTAAGAAACCTGCCAGAAAGTAAGCCAGCAACTGAATTACAACAAAATTCCTGATGAATAGGCCAGCAGGAGAAGAGGGGAGTTCAGAAAAGAGGGGACATCTGTCTTGATGTTGCATGGCCCTTATTTCCCACATGTCCCTCTATGTGCTGCTGCATCAAGCAAAGCCTCTTTTTTAAGGCCTCCTCTGTAATCTCTGTGAGTCATGAGACCCACAGGAATAGTGGCCCTGTGGCCTGCTGGAGATGAGGAAGCAGGTGGTTGAAAAGTGCATTGTCCATTGGAGTGTTTAGTCCCACCTGTAGTATAGTTGTGGTTACATGGACTTTTCCACAGTACTCTGTGGCTAAGAATGAGAAGTTACCCTTAGCTGTGTTTCAAGGATGCTGAAACTCATAAAGAAATTATTATTGAGAAGTTGTCAGAAATGATTGATCTTTTCAATATATCTGTGATACACTGGTGTGTGTTTCAGCTGGAACTCTCCTGTGTGCCCTAATGCTAGCAGGTGTGATTTCTTTGCAGTGTAGGAAGTCACAGCTTTCCCTTTCTGATT
Organism: Cinclus cinclus; assembly: GCF_963662255.1. Lineage (NCBI taxonomy): Eukaryota > Metazoa > Chordata > Aves > Passeriformes > Cinclidae > Cinclus > Cinclus cinclus. The sequence goes on from NC_085084.1 coordinate 6,890,452, forward strand.
TGCACACAGCTCTGTCACTGCCTTCACCTTTTCATCTCCAGTGCTTAGATAGTTTTCCCTCCAACACATGTGCCAGCAGTATTCCTTGAGGTGATGGAGGTGTGGTGGGCATGCAGGATCCAAAGTGTTCCTGATTTTCTGGGAGCTAACTCTTGGTCCCTGAATGAATCCTTTCCTGTTGATTTCTACACTAGACTTGTGGCAAAGGGTGTTCCTGCCTGTGTTTTTAGGTTACTTGGTCCAACCACAGCACCGTGAATAGGAAAAGCTGAAGAAAATAGTGTGTCTTTTTCTGACCACTTTAGCTGGAGTCTGTATCTGGGGCTTCCATTGCTGATGAAAGGGAGAACTCTTGGCAAGCTGATTCCTGGAAAGCAAGTGATGAGTCATTGAATTTAGCATGTATTTCATAGATTTCTGGGCTACAGAATGGGAAAGAGAATGTTCATCGTTTTCTTCCTTTTCACAGGTGTGCTCTTTACCATGGATGGGAAGATTTAGGCTTCAAATTTTACCTATGCAGAACTGAAAATATTTGCATAGGAGATAGAATGCCATCAGAAAAAGGGGCAATCTTACTGCAACAGCAGGTACAGAGTATGGTGAATGGAAGAGACAGATAAAAGTGATGAAGGGGTCTGGTATCTCTAGGCCTTACAGAGCAGAAACCACGGGAGAGGTGGACACAAGGTAAGTGCTCCATGGGCAAGAAGTGACTGAGAAACATGTGGTGAAATTTTGTGATAAGATAATGTTACCAGGTAATGTGATGTCATGAAGAATGTGTAACCAGTGGGAAATTGTTACCAAAATTAGAGCCCTCTGTGATTGCCCTACAAGGTAAACCCCATATAAACACCTTGTATACTCAATGAAACTGGCTTCAGGAGATGTTCCCCATCTGTCCATTCACTCACAACAGAGTAGCCATACTCTTCAGTCTAGTGAATTCAAAACACCTGAAACGAACACTTAGGGGGCCACCTTAGTCTCTGGACTTGAGAGTGTAGGGAGAGAGAACATCAGGCCTGTTATAACAAAAATAAGACTGCAAAGCAAAAAGTCGTGGTAAATGCCTTGAAAATGCATCTCAGTTTTGGAACAAACTTGGCATGAAATGGTTCTTTGTTGAACTTCACCAGCAACTTTTCTCTGCTTCCTCACTTGGGTTTGTTTTGTCTGCAAACACCACTTCAGGTTGTTGTAGTGCTGCTCCCGCCTGACTCAAATGTCACTGTACATTCCCCAGTCTCAGCTGAATATCTCCATGAAGTGTTTTGTGTGATGACTGCACAAGTCTTGTTAAACCTGAAGCTGGGATGCTTTGGTTTGAGTCCCCCTGTCTGCTGGACATGCTGCTCAGGTCTTCCAGGATCCTTATCCTCCCTCAAGTGAGCTGAGCTAGTGGAAGCGTGTCAGGGACATTGAAGAGCCCAGGGAGCTCAAGTGGAAGAAATTCTCTTCATGTGTGCCCATTCAGGCTGGCTGTGACTCTGCCAGGGGGGAGTGGCATTTGTTGCCCGAGTAGCTCCAGGAGGACTGAAGGTCAGGATGAGATGTTGTGGTGAGGGCTGTGGCAAAGGAGCAAAAGTGGGATTTTTCAGGGGATTTTTCAAGTAATAATCGCATCTCGTTCTCACTGCTGTCACAGGTAGTTTAATCACTGCCCTAAGGTAGTTCAGAAGTGGTTGTGGAATACTGCCCTTGGTCTTGAAATGGTATGGAGTACTCCTCATCCAGATGGGTGGCTGTGACCCTGTGTGTTTATCAGGGACACGCAAACTGAGAGAGGCAGACAAATTCTGCAGGGCTCCTGGGATTCAGGTGTGCCCTCCTGCAAGATGCATCTCACTGTTCTTGTCCAGGAGTGTCAGCTTGACCATCTGCATCTTGCAGCTCATGCCAAGGGAAGTATGGGGGACCTGGACATTTCATGGACTCTGTTGGGGTTGTGGGTTTAATCTTCAAAAGAGCTGAGCTGTTCAAAAGAGTTGAGCTGTTCGTAGTTGCTATAAAGTTGTTTGTTGGAAAGGCACATGGGTCTCAAAAATGAAAGGTTCCCAAGGGTTCAAGTCCCTTCTAAAAGCTTTTGGCATAGAGTCCAGACCAACATGGAGCATTTTTTTTTGTTATGTCAAGGCATGGTTGCCAGATAGTTGTGGTGACATCAGAAAGTTGTTTTGATGCACCCAAGACCTCAGTGCCAGAGCAGCTCTTGGGTGTGCCCAGCACAGCAGCATCCTCGAGTTTGTCAGTGGGCAGCTGAGCACAGTGACAGGGGCCTTGTTTTTTCTGGTGTTTCTGAACTGTCTGCAAACTGCACAGGAGCGCTACAAAGATTGAGCAAGTCATTGCTGCAATTTGCACAGTTTATGGCAGTGGTTGTTCAGGATATTACCTGACTAACGTGACATGTAAGTAGAGATTTTCCGTGGGTATAACCTAGTTTGTCTTTTAGATGTCTTCCTGCTCTTTCTTAGTGACTGGGTTGATTTTGAAACAGAAAGAGCATTAGGATGCCACTGGTTTGGTAAAGCTCCTTTCAAACTGTTCCCCTAAACATGGGGTGTCTGTAGCCAGGGGGCTGCGGGCAGCATTTGCAAGGGAACCTGCAGGGGTTGCATTCCCTCCCCGGGACAGTCTGTGGCAGCAGAGTCTGCCATTTCCTCAGTTTGCTGGGTCAAGCAGGACAACTTTGAAAATGCAGACTGGAAGACCTTCTCAGAAGCCCTTCTAAAGACTTTGTGGTTCTCCCCAGCACTGAGCAAAAGCTGCTTTTATTGTGAATTGTGACATGAAAGGATTGGACTATCTAACCTGACCCTTTACTGAGTGCTTAATAGTGATTGCCTTTACAATGAAGTGCAAACTGCAAAGCAGTGAGTGTCAGCTCCTGAAGCCTGGAGCTGCTCCTGAGCTGTTTCACAATAGAACTGCCATAGCTCAGGGGGATTTGGGGGAAGTTTTTCTGGGCAACTGTTTTCAGCAGCTTAATGAGAATTAGTGCATCCAATTTATTTGAGGAAAAGGTACATGAAAGAGAAGAGAAGAGAACAAAAGGTGCTTTATCTGGTGGACATGAGCATTGAGAGTTAAAAAACCAATTGTGTTCTCTTCCTAAGTTAGCATTCATTTACTGTCAAAACAGACCAAAGTGTAGGCAGGACAAAAGATATTGTCCTATTCTCTTTCTGGCTGTGTGAAAGAGCTGTGTCTCCTGCAGGGATGTTGTGAAATGGAAAGGCCCTCTGTTTGGCTTGAGCTGTTCTGAGGGATTCAGCAGCCCAGATTTCTCAAGGAATCTGGTTCATTTTCCCTTGCCCACTGCAGGTCACCTGAGGCAGATATTGAGAGGTGAGTGAGAAAGGAAGATTTGATGTTCCTGGTGTTTTGGAATTGTGCAGCAAGCTGTGAACTTGACCTGTGGCAGTTGAGGGCCAGCTGAGTAGGCTGAAAGAAAATCCATTTCCATGTCTGCAGCAGCAACAGCAAAGGCATCGCTGGCTATTTCCTAATGCTGCATTTCAGATCTCTTAAGGAACTGAAAGCCCAGTTTTGCAGAGAGAATGTTGTTTCCTGACAGTAGTCAGGGTGGATTATGGAATTCAGAGCAATTTGCAGTTCTGTTGAAGAAGAAGAAGAAAAAGAACAAAAACAAGAAGAAAAACAAGACAAAAACGTAAAAGGAATAGAAAAAATAAAGGAAAGAAAAGAGAAAATGAACAAAAATAAGGAGAAAAAGAAGAAGAACAAGGAGTAGAAAAAGAAAAATATGAAGAAATAGCGAAAGAAACAGAATAAGAACAAAGACAAGAAGAAGAAATAGAAGTAGAACAAGAAATAGAAGAAGAAAACCAATAACAATAAGAAAATTCAAATGCAAATGAGAAGAAAATAAGTAACCACCAAAGAAATCCTCAAGCAGTTGTGCTTGCTTTTCCCTTCATTAACCAAAGCACGTCAATTTTCCTGCATACTGTACCATCTTTTCCTGATCCTGTGTGTCTTCAAATCTTTCAGGCTTTCAAATCATCTGTACATTGTTGTGTCATGTCCCTGGGTGACCTGGCTAAGTTTAGGATGTTTTTTTCTCTGACTGCAGTTAGAATTGCCCACCAAAGCCTTGGGTGTTTCTTGGTACTTTAACAGTAGATGAGCTGCAGTCAGGTGTGTGGCTGGGATCCAAGGGCTGTGGTTGATGCCGGTGCTGTGTTCCTTTACTGCAGGAGCAGGGCCATCCCTGACTTGCACAGTTCCAATGACAGTGAGCATTTCAGCTCCCCACCACGTCCAGTGGCTGAGCTCAGCTGCAGAAGGACGGGATCAAAGCCCCTTTGTGATCTCTGGGGTGTGGGTGAAGTGAAGGAAATTTTCCTCTGGCTTGAAAAGGAAAGTAACAAAGTCTCTGGTCCCCATCTGTTTCAGTGCCAGCAGCACCCAGCTGTTACTATTGCAGTGGGCATTTTCATGGAGAGTCCTAGGCCTCTTCCCATTGCTCTCTCTCTCTAGTTGAGATAGATTCTGCATCTGCATTTTTTTTCTAGAAGAGAACAAAAAACTTGATTTTTGTTTAGTGGGAGCTGTGCTAAAGGGACCAAGCACTGCAGAGATTCCTTTCGTGCCATAATGCTTGGAAATAGTATAGCTAGAGCACACTGCCCTTCCAAACAGCTTGTCAAACTGGTGGGAATCGTCAGAGAAATGAAATGTGCTTTTGCTGATGTAGCTGCCACTAAGTAGGTCAGTCACTGAAATCAGCTGCCAAGGCAGGATCCCTTGAATGTTGGAAAAGCTGTGGCTCCTTTTGGGTTTGGGTGTTTTGGTGGTGTAGGAAAGTCATCTCTGCCTCTCTGCCAGGGCAGAAACTGCCACTGCAGAGTGGAGGTTAAACAAGGGCATCTGGGAGAGCAGTTACAGATGTGAAAGAAGCAGGTAGAGCCTCCTGTTTCCTTTTTGTGCAGCCTCAGCTCCTGATAGCCACAGGAGGGAGACCAAAGCTGCAGCAGCCCGACCTCTTCTCTCCTTTGCTGCGGCACCTCCTGAGCTGCTGCCTGCAGAGAGACGAGGCACAGTGCTGGTCTGCCAAGGAGCTCCTGCAGGTAAAATGTGAAGGGGCTGCAGGTGAAACAGTGTGCCAGGGATGGGTTCCTCCTCCTCCTCCACTGAATTCCAAGGCATCAGATGAGCCCCCCTCCTCCCCACCTCTAGTCTTGGTGCTGTTGAGAGGAAAAGGGCAGGGAATCCCTAGACTGGGCTGGGCTGGCAGGGAGCTGTAAAGGTCATCTGGTCCAAGTGGCCTGCAATGAGCAGGGACAACTTTCAGGAGGTCAGGTTGCTCAGAGCCTTGTCCCACCTGAGCTGGGATGGTTCCAGGGATGGGGCACCTCCCAGCTCCTGGGGCAACTTGTGCCAGTGTTGCTGCATGCTCCCAGTAAACAACTTCTTCCTTAGGCCTACTGGGACTTGATCCCCTTTTTGTTTCCAAATGGTAACCCAGCAGTATTACATTGTATTGTAAGTGGACATTTTAAAGGAGGTGTCCCCCACTCTCTCAGAAACCACACGGAAGTTTTGGAAAGTGGCACTAAAGTCTCCCTGGGGCCTATTCTTCAGGTTGAATAACTCTAGGTCTCTCAGTCCGTCCTCAGGAGAGAGGTGCTCTGTCCTCTGACTGTTTCTGTTGCCCTCTTTTGTAATTTGGTGGTGGTTAAGTAGAGCAATGCTGGGTGCAGAGGCATGAAACAGTGTTGGAAGAAGCCAAGGAATCCAGACCTGACTGAGCAGTCTGAGATTTGGCTGCGGGAAGGAGGGGCTGTGGTGGGCTCAGAGTGAGCCTCTGAGGGGCCGTGCTCTGTGCCCCCCACCCCACTCTTAGAGGTTTCTACCAGGCAAACAGGGACAGCTGAGAGGGACTTGTCCCAGCCCCATCTGCTGCCTGGCCTGGTCAAGCAGACAGGAACTGCCCCAGGGTTTCTGCCAGGCTGTGGGGCAGAGAGGGAACTGCAGGACCCAGTGCCACTCGGCTGTCCCTGCTAGGAAGGAAGGGAGGGAGGGAGAGAGGGAGGGAGGATTCCAGGAAGGAAGGATTCCAGGAAGGAATCCAGGAAGGAAGGAAGAATTCCAGGAAGGATTCCAGGAAGGAAGGAAGGATTGCAGGAAGGAAGGAAGGAAGGCATCCAGCACAGGGAGGCACATGGCATGCAAACACTGCTCTGTCTCCATGTGGAAATTAGCATGATGCCTGTCTTCAAAGAGAGGCACCTACGTGAGTCTTTGGAGTTTCCTGAAAGGAAGAAACCTCAGAGACCGAAAGCACCATTTCCAGAGCCCTGGCAGGAGAAAAATCCCAGCAAGGTGAAGACACCAGAATTAAGAGATGAGTGGGATTCTGGGCCAGGTTTGCTTGTGATGGCAAGGTCCTGCACATGAAGGTTGAGGTGCAGATGACCCCACTGGTCCTCTTGCTGCGTCTTTCTCTGAACCAGAGGAATCCTGATTGACCTTGTGAAGCACTGACCTTGAAAACTCATGGTTCATTGCTTTTCTGTTGTTTGTTGTTCTTTGATTTTTTTTGGTTCTTTTCTTTTCTTGTGGCCAGCATCGATTTGTGGCTTCGGTCAAGCCTACTTCCTGCCTGCTGCCACTGATTGTTTCTGTGAAGAAGAGGATGGTGGAGAAGAGACTGTCATAATCACATCTGGATCGTTTGCTCCCCAGGCAGTTTACCGTTTTAGAGTAGGACTGTAGAGTAGGACTGCAGAGTAGGATTGCAGAGTATGATTGTAGAGAAGAATTATAGAGTAGCATTGTAAATAATGATATTTTCTGAAACGTCAACTCATCTGGACGATTCCTTTCTAGATCACCGTGTGTCAGAGACTGAAATATCCGAATTTTAGACTGAAACATTTTCTTGAAGGACTTGTAGAACTGTATTACAATAGCTGCACAGAATATCACCTTATCCTTTGGAGTGAGGCCCTGGACTGTTCCACAATGAAGGTAAGATAAAACTCAGGAACTGGGGACATTCACCAAGCACAAGCTTAGCACCTTTGGGGAGGAGACAACAGCCACAAGGCTATCAGCTGCCAGGCTCACACAGAGCCTCACCCCAAAGGGTGGGCAGAGAGAGAAGCTTTGGGGGTGTGTTGGAAAGCCTCTGGTGAGAGGGTCATGATACGAACCCAAGATGAAGTGGCAATGGGAATGATAGACACCAGTTCCCAATACTGACACACCAATGCTTCTGCTCCTCTGGAACTGAACACCTGCTTGTCTTGGAGGACAAAAAATCCTTCCACATGGAAATGAATCCCTCAAAGCCTCCTGAGATTAATTCTTGCTAACAGTAAATATTGAACGCGATGAAATTCAGTACCAAGAGAGAAAACAGCTTGTGCCAGGGATGTGTCCCAGGCCTGATGCAGCTGCCTGGTGTGCTGGTGTGTTCTGAAAAGGAAAGTACAGATGTCTTTGCAGGTTTTGGCAGGTGCCTCAGAAGAAATAGCCTGGACTTGTGCCATGTGCCCAGTGCCATTTCCTAGCAAGAGCCCTAGCACAGGCCTCCCTCAGCTGCTCCCCTGCAGGGCCAGCCTTGCCCTGAGCCTTGCCACGGAGCATCCCTGGCTGTATCCAATGTGAGCCAGGGCCCTGCCGCGCCTGCTCCAAAGGCCACAGCTGCCCCAGAGCCCAAGGGCTGCAGGAGGCCTGACTGCCCTTGCCACCATCAGTGCTCTGACAGAAGCTCTGAGCCATTCCCAGCCTTTCATACCACACACACACACAGACACACAGACACTTCTCCCTGCCCTCCTGCTCTGCAAATCCCAGGGGGGATGCAGCACCAGAGCTGCAGCTGACCCTGTGCAACTGCACTGCAGGAAGGGAGGGCCCGTCCGGGACAAACCCACCTCGGGGTCCATCTCAGCTCTTAGCCTGGGAGATACAGCAAAACCTTCTCCAAATCATCCTTTCAATACTGTAAACAGCTTCACATGGCACCCCACTGCCAGTGCCAAGGCTTAATTGTTATTTCACTCACCTCAGGTAGTCTGCTTGGTTGTTTGTTGCAGACCATGTGGACACAATGGAAGTCTCTTTTCTCTGTCCTGTAGAAAAGCAGAATTTGGACACTCTTCACCAGGAGATCTTTAAAAAGCAAAAACAGACCTCCGGGATGACCATGAAAAATTCCTTCAGAGCTTTGTTCTCACAGGAAATGACTCATGAAAAGCTACAACACTTAATATTGAGGCAGCCATAATGTTCTCTACAGTAGCCAAGTCCCGAGCTTTAGACAGAATGCATGGCCACTTTATTCTACAGGTTCTGCACTAGCACAGGATAAAGCCCAGCTCAGCTCTTCTGTTTTGAGGGCATGAGATGGCATCTGCACAACCATTCAAGTCTTGCAGTAACAGATGCAGCTTCACAAAAGACAAAAGCTTGAGAGGGACAGAGGGGGAAAGAGAGTGATGGCAAGAGAGGGCAGATGTTCACCAGGACCACGGGAGGTGTTTTAGAGCAGCACTGATAGCTCTGGTGTCTCTGCAAGAACTACTTCATGTACAGAACTGCTGCAGCCTCAGGAAATGCAAAGATGCAAAGACCACTGTGGACTTCAGTGCTGGGATAGAAGATGTTGGAAAAGTCCAGCGAGAAGTGTGGAGGAGGCAGATGGGGAGAAGAAAGCTCGAACTGTAGAGGCAAAATATTTTAGATGGAATTTTCAATCCAAGTGCAGCTGAGCTTCAGCAATTTGCAGCTTGCTGTTAATATAAGCTGCTGTGGGGAGAGTTTAAGGAGTTGAGTGGGAAATATTTTAGCATAAATCTTCCTAAAGAGTCTAGAGCAAAAAGCATTGATTGTGAAAGGCACATGGAATTATTTGGTGGAACAAAAAGAAGAGCAGTTTGTTGTGGACAGAGGATGATTTTGCCATTTGAAAAAGTGGAATGGTTTGTATGGCTTGTGGAGTAACGCTTTGTGTGTTGTTATGCCCTGTCCCAGGTATTTGTGTGGGTTTATTTCTCATGGAGGGAAATAAAAGTGAAAAAGAAATAAAAGTGAAAAAAAACCAAAATAAAAAGGGTAAGAGCAATGGTTGGGAATGCTTGTGGTAGGGAGGGCAAGAGAAGTGTAAATAAGAGAGGTTTTTCAGTGTTGAAAGATGACGCTGGTAAAAAGGAAGTAGTGGTTTACTTGTGAGTCAGAAGGTTTGTGTGAGGTTGGAGGTGTGAGTGCAGAGTGGAGGAAAAGGGAGAAAAGGAAATCGGAGGGGGAAAGGAATGGAGTGGGTTAGTGCAAGAGCAAAATGAATTGTAAGGACAAGGGAGATTTTTTTTTTGTGTCTCCCCAAATGGCAGATGAGAGGCGAGCAGGCAAGGCAGGAGCTGGCTGACTCCCACTGGGCATTTTATGGGCACAGTCTGTGGCCAAGGAACTGGCTGAGCCAAAAGAAAGTTCCCAGCAGGCAGAGCTTAGTCTTGAACCTGCACTATTGCAGTCATCATGGCATATCCAACATCACTGAGCCAAACACTCAGGACACTTGCAGTGTCTCTGTGCAGGTGGTGATGGCTGTGCTGCCACCTCTGGCTGTGTCCCTGCATTGCTGCCATGTTTCCCTCTGGCCTGTCTCTGCTCTCATTCCCTCTTTACTGCCATGTTCCCCAATGTCCTGTCTCTGCTGTCACTCCCACCTTGCTGCCATATTCTCCACTCCCCCAGCTCTCCATGCACCACAGCCCTGCCACGCTGACTCTGCTCCAGCTGCGGGACAAGCCAAGCGTGCCATGGACCTGCCTGCCCTGCCATGGCCCTGGACAGCTCCACCAGGAGCCCTGCACAGAGGATTCCACGCTGCACCAGCTTTCCTGATGGCACTTGTCACCGCGTGGGGGACCCAGCTTGGAGCAGCCTGGCCTTCAGGGACTGCACCCCATGGAAGAGTGAGCCAAACTGACACACTTTGTGGACAACGGAGCCATGCACTCACACTGGAGGAATTCCTGGACAGCTCAGCATCATCCTTTCTCAGCACAAGATTACATGCCATGACTTTTGGGATTTTTCCCTTTTTAATTTCATTCAATTAATACTCATTTAACTCACACTCTGCAGAACGCTTAATCTGAGCTAAAGTTCTGGCTTTACTCAGAAGATTATTATGACATGAGAGTAGGCAAATGATCAGGAAGGTCACTGTCCTGTCAAACCTCCTGAAGGCTTGGACCTTCCTGTCCATTTTGGATTTCCTTCATTCTGGCAATAACCATTTGTAATGTTTCAAACTTCCATTGCTATGGACAAGGAATGAAGTTGTGTGGTTTAGAAGAACTGAAATTCCCTCCTGCTATCTCCTGTCTTTGACCTACAGGAAGAAGGACTATGTCTTTTTCTCATGAAGAGTTTCTCAGGCTTCTGAAATACACTGTAGAGAAAAAGCTTAGGGCAAAGATAGGAGAGGAGATTAACTAAATCTATATGTACATAATTAAAACTTTTTTTTCTTCCCAAATAACCTTTGTCTCCAGCTATAAGAAATCTACACAGCATGATGCTACTTATCTTTCATCTGATGGCTGGACTTCACTGGTACAAGGAGGGCTCTTCCAGTATTCAATATTGGTTTTCTAGGGCTATTTGAGATGCCCTTGCACAGCCTGTCTGGTCTCCTGCTGCACTGCAGAATGGTGTTTATACCTGTGTATTCTGTGTGATCCTCAGGCCATTGCAGCTGACTGGGTGAAGAGAGATGAAAGCACTGGATTAGACAACCCCACAGCTTCCATTTGGCTGAGGGGTCATTTCCATTCTGCACTGGGACCAAACAAGTGCCAAGACAAGCACAGCTTTAAGCTGAATGCACAGCAGCTCATGTTTAGTATTTAATGTGTAGTTTTTCAAACCAGTGTTCCAGTGAGAACACATTGGTGGCTTGTTTCATTCCCTGGCTTCTTTCCTCCAACTTCGCAGTGCAGAGTGTGGGATTCAAGGCTTGCACAATGAAGACAACAGGTTCTCCATCTGAGGACACACACATTGATCAAAAGCATCCCCAAGTTCAGGACTGTGGGGGGCAGAGACAAGGCTGTCCAGGCTGGCAGTGATGAGGTTGACAAGAAGAGCACCTGGGTAGTTAAAAAGGACTTCAAGGCTCTGGGTCTCGTGGTTGATGGGGCAGGAGCTCTGGTGGTGTTGTGCTCAGTTCCTTCACTGTGAGGGATGAGTGAGGAAATTAGAGAGGCAAAAGCCCAGTTAGAACTTGCTGGTGGCTGCTGTGAAGGATGATAAAAATATTTTTATAAATACATGAAGGGAAGAGGATGGGCAAGGACAACCTGGGTTCTTTATTGGATGTGGGAGGGAATTAGGTAGGCAAAGATGGGGAAAAGGCAGAGGTACTTGAACACCTTGTTTGGGTCACTTTTCAACAGTAAGAGTGGTCATGCTCAGGACAAGTGTCCCCTGGGCTGGGAGATGGGCCAGGGAGGAGAACAGACCCCTGTGATCCAGGAGGAAGCAGCTGGGAACCTGCTGAGCCACTCACATGTTCACAGGTGTGTCTGGGAGCAGATGGGATCCATCTTAGAGGGATGAGGGAGCTGCTGGATGAGCTCCCCAAGGTGCTCTCCACCATTTATCATCAGTCCTGGCTCACCAGGGAGGTCTCAGAGGAGTGGAGGTGCCAATGTGACCCCATCCCAAGAAGGGCTGGAAGGAGGATCTGGGGAACTCCAGGCCTGTCAGCCTGACCTGGGTGCCTGGTGAGGTGATGGAACAGATCACCTTGAGTGCCATCACAGGGCACCTCCAGGATGGCCGAGGGATCAGAGCCAGCCAGCGTGGATTTAGGGGGGGCAGGTCCTGTCTGACCAACCTGATCTCCTTGTATGTCCAGGTGACCAGCCTGGTGGATGTGGGAAAGGCTGTGGATGTTGTGTGCCTGGACTTCAGCAAAGCCTCTGTCACGGTGAGCCACAGCATTCCCTGGAAAAGCTGCAGCCCACAGCTTGGAAAGGTGCACTCTTCAGTGGGTCAAGAAGTGGCTGGAGGCTGGGCCAAGAGAGTGGTGGGGAGTGGTGCCACATCCAGCTGGGAGGCAGTCACCAGTGGTGTCCCCAGGGATCAGTGCTGGGGCCATCTGTTAACATCTGTTTAACATCTGCATTGCTGTTTCCTGTTTACAATCTTTATTGAGGATGTGGATGAGGGCATTGAGTCCACCAGTAGCAAATGTGCAGATGGCACCAAGCTGGGTGTGAGTGTGGATCTGCTGGAGGGGAGGAGGGCTCTGCACAGGGACCTGGACAGGCTGGATCCAGAGGCCAAATCCAACAAGGTGAGCTTCAACAAGACCAAGTTCCAGGTCCTGCACTTTGGCCACAACCACCCCTGCAGTGCTGCAGGCTGGGGACAGAGTGGGTGGACAGGGGCCAGGCAGAAAGGGACCTGGGGTCAGTGATGGACAGCAGGCTGGGCATGAGCCAGCCGTGTGCCCAGGGGGCCAGGAAGGCCAATGGCCCCTGGCCTGGATCAGGAATGGTGTGGCCAGCAGGAGCAGGACAGAGATTCTTCTCCTCTACTACTCTGCACTGGTGATGCTGAACCTCCAGTGCTGTGTCCAGTTCTAGGTCCCCAATTTCAGATAAGGATAAATTTGTGATAAGGTGGTGTTAGGTCACAGCTTGGGACTTGATGATCTCCACGGTCTTTCACAGCCTGATTGATTCTGGGATTCTGGGATTCCAGGCCCTTTTTGTCCTTGAGTGGAAACTTGACTCTTCATGAAGAATGTTAATGTATAACCAATGATTACTTACACTAGGTAGTTAATCAGGATCACTCTTTGTTCCTTTTTTGATTAAGAAGATGGCAGTTTGAATGTAAAACAAGGGAATTACTTAGGATTAAGCCCTCTGTTTTTTCAACAGCATTGAAGGAATGCTGAGTTTCTCAGCTTTGCCTAGAAAAACCTGGAAAGCAGAACTATACTTTTGCAATACTGGATTGCAGCTTTTATAATCTGAAATATTAGACCTCTATGATGGATTTTTCTGTTTTAGCATTACTATTATTACTAGTATTTTCTTTTCTCTTTTCTTTTCTTGTCTTGTCTTGTCTTCTCTTGTCTTGTCTTGTCTTTTCTTTCCTTTTCCTTCCTTTTCTTTTCTTTCCTTTTCTTTTCTTTTCTTTCCTTTCCTTTTCTTTCCTTTCCTTTCCTTTTCTTTCCTTTCCTTTTCTTTCCTTTCCTTTTCTTTCCTTTTCTTTTCTTTTCTTTTCTTTTCTTTTCTTTTCTTTTCTTTTCTTTTCTTTTCTTTTCTTTTCTTTTCTTTTCTTTTCTTTTCTTTTCTTTTCTTTTCTTTTCTTTTCTTTTCTTTTCTTTTCTTTTCTTTTCTTTTCTTTTCTTTTCTATTCTATTCTATTCTTTTCTTTTCTTCCAATTCTTTAATTGTTCTTATTTCAACCCAAGGACTTTCCTTTCCTCTTCTCCCTGCGGGAGTAACTACCTGCATGGTACTCGGTTGCCAGCTGGGGTGAAACCATGAGAGCACAAATGACATTTCCTACATTTCCCGTGCCAATTCAAAATACCCTGTAGTCAAATGTAAAACAAACAAAAAAAGTTCAAAGCACTTCCCATCTTTCATTAGAGACTTTATTGCTTTAACCTACATGTACATGAAGTATATGGTAGTGAGAGGGAGAACGATGAACATCAGTCATCTCTGGAAAATATGTTCCCACAACAAAACACTTTTTTTATATCAACTAAGAAAAAAAAACAGGCATACTTGAAAGGTAATTGGTGAATCAGGTCTCCTGTACAAAGTGGTATTTGTTAAATTCCACTGTCCTCAGAGTATTACTAATCTGGAACATGACAGACATAAAGCCTATACCTGAAGTCACTAAAATGTGATGTTATCAAGACTAATCTGCAAACTACTATTTTTTAAGACAGTATATTACAATATAAATGTGCTTCATACTTGTTTCTAGAAAATGTACTGCCATGAAGCAAAAAAAAAAAAAAACAAAAAACAAATGAGGACAAAAAGGCAGAAGAAAGAGGATGCCCAGAGTGTGGCATTTGTCCATCTGTCAATACAAACCTCATGCTGAGATTTGCTTAAGGTACAGCAATGATCTGGCAGACAGATGAGGTGCCAAGAGAGATGGTAAACTAGAGAGGAAGGAGCACGACCGTGCCACCCTGCCCCTTGAGCGTCCCAGGGCTGTAGGCATCAGCTTCTTGCTGGGTCAGTTGCTGCTGACCCCCTTTGTGGAGGCTGTGGGGTTCCCTAGGATGGGAAGCACATCTCGTAGTGGCATGGAATGTGGCTCTTTTTTTGGCAGGTCGTAGGGATCCTGGCCAAAGCGCCCGCCGCCGCTGCCGAACGAGCCCTGGACAACGCTGACCGTGGGCTCTGTGAGGAGAGAGAGCATGCACACAACTTTAGGGAAAACACTGAGACTTCATTTCAGCTTCTGCTGCAGCAGGAAGATTCCTCAATGTGTTGAGTCCTCAAATGTAGCTGTACAAACACAGGTTGGTGTTTTTGCTTTGCACTTGCAGCAGGGCCCTGACATGAGTGTCTTTACAGACAGAAACGAGACAGCATCTCTTCCTTTTGTGTCTTTAATGTCAGCAAATTCAAAAAACAAAACAAAACAAAACAACAGTTTACCAACTTGAATTTGGAGTTTTTACTCAAGGCTTGATAAAAATTCTTAAAAGCAGAATGGGTATGTTGATGGAATTCAGTGGTCTCTACTTGCATGCAGAAAAGGAAAATATATCCTGTAGCAGGGGACACAATTTATTCCAGCCCAGAGGTGATCAGGATAGCTACCAATCCACAGGACCCCAAAGTTTTCTGTATCTACAGAAATATGGTAACTGGCTAGGGCCCATATGAGTGGAATACTGTGTCTGTGGATGGAGTTGCCATTTTTTTCTGATCAAGAGAAAGCAATAGAACTTCAACCCTGCCATCCATAATTCCAGCTGTGCTCAATCTCACCTAGAGCTGAACTCCATTGCAATCAAATGCCAAGCTTATCATATGCTGTTGTTCAAAAGAAGGCTTTCACACCAGGGAAATTCAGAAGTACCTGAGCAGAGCTGAAGGTACTTCAAACCCTGTTTGTGTGAATTACAGCAAAAGAGTAAAGAACGCTGTTGTTACAGCTTTTGAGCAGAACATGGACTCTAATCCCATCATTTTGTGTTTCCAGTGATTTTCACGTTTTTTGATGAAACTGAATCAAGGAATAAAAAGCCCTGTGCTCTTTGTCCCCAAGCCCCAGCATCCAGAGGTGGATTTTGTTCCTACCAACTTCATACACGTTCTTGCTGGCTGTAGCAGAGCCGGCGATCTGGGCGTAGCAGGAGTCACGACATGCTGGGGACTTGATTTCCACGTAGCCACATTCTGAACTCTGTGGCACCAGAGCTGGTGGGTCTTTGATAGTAGCACAGGGGTTCTCAGAGCTGCTCAGCGAGCAATGACTTCAATGGTATTCCGAGCTCTTCACCAGATCTCTTCACCAGATCTTCAGCAGGTCTCCAGCCTGCTGCCTGCTATGGGCATTGCTACCAAAGAAACCCAAAGAACACTTTTCTTACAAGATGCCTTCTAAAAAATCACTCAGAAGTGAACATGTAAATGGAAACAAGTAGCAACACTTCAAAATTCTTTACAGCAATCAATGAAAGCATCTCAGCTGCTGTGCTCCTTAATGGGCTTGATCTTGCCACCAGCAAATTACTTTTGCAAAATCCGAGCATCTTCATATCTGGTTAAAATAGCTCCTAGTATTATTTAGAGATAGGCTGTAGAATCAGTTTTCAATAAGCCCTGCAGAACACTTTCTGCCCCTCCAGGTGTTGAACTCAGGACACTTGAAAATAACTGATCTGAGACCGTTCCAGAGCAATGTCTGGGCAAATGGCAGCATGGTTTCTAGGGATGGCTTGGGTGGTGCAAAGTTGCAGAATTTGAGTACACTAAAAGCATAACCAGCTTCTCCTAAGTTTTCTCTAAGGCACACACAGTAGACCTGGAATGGAAACATCAGGTGGCTTGTGATATCAGGATTTAACTGAAGGACGACAAACTGGTTTCAGACATGTTTGCTCTTGCTGTGATTGCAAGTGATTTTGTGGTGTTTGTGTTACTTTGTTCTCTGTGTTGATTCCTGATAGTGTTTTTTAGCATGAGACTTCCTTAGCTCATTCCTGACTCCATATCCAACATGAGACTGACCTGGTGGACCTGTCAGTGGATGAGTGCTCATGATTTTGGGATTCATTCAAATTGGGCTTTCTGTACTCATAGAACTGTAGAATGGTTTGGGTTATCAAAGACGCTTCAGATCGTGGAGTCCAACCGTTGATATAACACTGTCAAATCCATCACGTTAACTGTGTTCCTAAGTGCCAAATTTTCTCATCTTTTCAATCTCCTTGGGGATGATGACTCCACCACTTCCCTGGGCAGCCTGGGCCAATGCTTGACAGCCCTTTGAGGAAGGAATTCCTCCTGATGTGCAACTTCTCAAAGCCTGTCTTGTTGTGAGGGGCCCAGAGCTGCCCTGAGGATTTGAGGTGTGGCCTCAGCAGGGCCAGCACAGGGACAGTCCCTGCCCTGCTCCTGCTGCCACACCATGGCTGGGACAGCCCAGGGGCCAGCGGCCTCTTGGCCACCTGGGCACCCCTGGGCTCGTGTCCAGCTGCTGTCACCAGCACCCCCAGAGCCTGTCCCAGCTTTCCAGACACTTTTCCCCCAGCGTGGAGCTGCAGGGGTTGTTGTGATCTGAGGGCAGGAAAAAAACAGGTGTAAGAAATCACTCTGTCAATTTAATTGTGGCCTATTGTACACAAGGGGACAACCCAGCTGCCCTCTGTCTATGTGTTTAACTCATCATCCATAGGGACCTTGCTGTACCTTTTCCATTCTTTGGCTATCCAGGCAGGCACCCTTGGCATGCCCTGATCAGGTACCACAAACAGTGAGTGACACACATCAGGGGGTTACAGTGGAAAGTCTTGTGAGAAAACTGCATCATTCACAAGATCAAAGTATCAGACCACTACCCTGAATTTCGGAAGCTTTTCATTGCTGTCTGTGCCTCTGTATTTTGATATCCTTTCCAAGGGTCTTCCTTTCCTATCCTTTCCAGTGCATGCAGTGAAGGTTTGTGCTCATGCAGACCAGGCCAGCTGCAGTTGGAATTGTCTCTCTTTTACAGCCTTTCAGCACAGGCAGCATGTGTTCTGCAGTCTAGAACCGTGCTGTGCTGTGACTTGAGCATGGCAGAAAACATTCGATCTCTGTGACACATAGGGCACTTAAAATGCCTTGGTTTGTGGTTTTGTCTTTTAATTTAGTAAAAAAAGTGAAGCAACAACCTCCCCTGAAAAAAGATAAAAAGCCCCACACCAACGAACAAACCAATCATGCATTGATTGTCTATGTAATCATGTATGGTGTCTAAAAAATTTAGTCTAGAATGATTTTTATATTCTCTTCACCTAGAAACCAAGGGTAATTCAGAAAAGTACAAGGCATGTCTATGTAGTTTCACCTAAATACATCAGGAAAAACCTCACCACGCAGGGACTTCCCCACATATCCCCTATCAAGTCCAAATCTCCTGAGGAGACAATGATACAAAAAAACCAGAGTAGTTTTTAAATCAAAGAAAACAAAAGTGATTAGGCAGCAGCATCTCAATGTTTAGGAATTGCCTTGGCACTCATTTCTGCCCTAGCTGAATAATTCTCTCCTAAGGACTGTGGAACTGCCCAGGATGGGGGTGCAGAAGCACTTGTACTATTTGCTTGCACATTTTCCAGCAGGAGCAGGGAAGGTGGGTCATAAGGGACCATTAAATGATCAAGTCTGACCTCCCATAATGCCAGTTACCCACCCCTGAATAATTCTAAGAAGTGCTGCTGCCCTACAGTTTGTTTGATTGTTTCTTTGTTTGTTTGTTTGTTTGTTTGTTTGTCTGTCTGGATAAAACCTACCTAGCAGAATGGTATCCCACCTTGACCTGAAAATGTCAGGTGCACAGAGATCACTCCAATTCTCAATGCTCTGCTTCCAAATGTAATCCCTCTGGAATCAGGGTCATCCTGCTCCAGCCCCAGTGGCCTCAACACCTTGCCCCTGAATTTACAACTCTGCAATTACCTGCAATTACTGCAAATTTCTCTCAGTAAATGTAAGCAGCAGTTCCCGACATCTGTCCTCAGAGACCTGGCACTTTCCGGGTTACTGAGCTATTCAAATAGCTTTGATTGATATTGTGAAGACTGAATTTATTCCTTAGGCTGTATTGTGGAACTATGCCAGAAGCATTATAAACGCCTAAAATGATTTTATCTATGCACTGCCAAAACCAATTCCATAGTTTTCAAGAGGGAAGTGACATTATTTAAGGGGACTTAAGCATAATTAATTTCATTCCTACCCCATTAGTATTTATGAGATCTCGTGTCACCTGTCCTATTGTTTTCACAAGTTTGATGTTCAGGTCTCCAGCCTCGAGTTACCCAAGTAATCCTATTTGATTTTCTAGGAAATAGACACAATATCAACATTCATCCAGTCCTCTGGAACCTTCCTGCTGCTCAAGATCCTCCTGCCTTGGGCTGACCACAGCAAGTGTCTCTAAGGAATATTTAGTGTGAGTTAAAACGTTCTAAGAAAATACAAAGCTGAATATTGAGCATGATGACTGAAATCCCATTCTGAAAAAAAACACCAAAAAACCAACCCTAACAAAACCCAAACCAAACACTACAGATCTGAGCCTGAACTGTGGTTTGACCAAGGCTGGGGAAGAGCAGGGAAAAAACCCAGTGCTGCATACTGTTGTTCCAAATTCCAGAGACTGATGTATGGAAGTACCAGAAGTGAAGGTAATTCAATTTCCTGAATTATACTGCCACTGAAAGTCCTTTTAAAGACTTTCACTGGTCAGGGCAATCCAGCCTTTTTTTGGAATGTATGAGAGTGGAAAAGGATGAAAAGACAACCTAAAGCAGGATGCAGCAACTCTCAGCATTTCTTGGGCATTTCTCTTCTTAAAGACAGTGCTCTGTCTTTCAGCAGACAGGAGGCTTCTCTGGGAAGATCTACTATTTACACCTGAAGTGGCTCAGGTAATGGAAAAATACTTTTGAAAGCACTGACTGCATTTTGTAGGGATTCAAAAAGGAAAAGAATATATGCAAACATTCATTTATTTAATACGAATTTTTAATTTTGTCCAAACAGACACTTGTAGAGACCCACATTTTTGTGGAACTAAACAAGAAGCAAATCTCTCAATAAAATGAGATATTTTTCACATCATCTCTGCACTTGGCATCAATATCTGTTCCACCATTCCTCACAAGGGATCACTTTTTCATCTCTTCCTGCCTTAAGGGATGCGTCCCACATACAATGAATAACACTGACATTCTCCTCCTCTTTCTTTTCCTTTTTTTTTTTTTTTATTACCAAGCTCATTGATGTAGCCACCATGTTCCCACCCTGCTGACAGTGTTCCTGTGTAGTCCATGACAGCACTTTCTTTTCCAGCCTCCATATCCTTCAGGTTCACAAAGAGCTGCCTGGTTTTTGCCTATTCAAAATTCTGCCCCCTCTCTAGCAGTTTTGTCTGCTACTTGATTTCTGATGTTGCTGGGTCTTTGTGTGTACTGGTGAGCTTTGCAGTGCATTATTGCTGCTTTAGCAGGGAACTGGACACTCCCAAAGCTGTCCATATTTGCTTGGAGATTGTGATTCCTTGTAGAAGGATTGAGGAACATAGCAGGGTTCAAGGTAGGAGCTGTCTTTAGCACCATGTCTTTTGATCTTGCAATACCACCTGTTATTTTAAGATTCTGCTCAGGGATAACCAGTGACTTCCTTTGTGCTCTAAACCACACATAACCTGTGTGACACAGAAGCTGGCATTTTTTCCCCATTCATTTTCCAGCCTATTCTATCAGTGAGGACCATGGTGTCTCCTGGTCTGAGGTGAACTGGCCATCCCTCGAGTACATGTGATATGGAAAAGGAGCTTGGATGGAAATATTCAACGCATTTTCAATGGCATGCTTTATTCCCTCTCCCTGTAATGACTGCAAGAGAGTATTATTGCTGCCAGTTGACTGAAATCAGGAGTAAGATTGGCTAAGGAGAAGCTGGAAGTAAAAGGATCATAAACTGACTATAAACTATTTTTCCAGATGTGTCAATATAACTTCAACGGCCACCTGCAGTCAGCACAACTATCAGCCTGTGATTGTGTTCAGGGTCAGCACTGGCTCTTCCATGTCAGTTCCTCCTGCAGAGCCCATGGGGGCCTGTGCATGCTGCTGGCTTGTATCCTTTTAGGAGAAGGGGATGAGGAAAACTCCAGGGGCTTTTGTCAAAGAGATGATATTTGGGTGAGCAGGTACGTGCTGGAAGCCTCACAGACTGACCGGCCCATGGCAGGATCGAGCAGTGCTGGTAGGGCTGCACCTTGCTGCCCTAGTGAGAGGTGTTCAGCTGCACCTTCACCCAGGAGACAGCCAAGTACAGCACTTTTGTGCAGAAACACTTAATTAGCCCTGCTTTGCACAGCTGCAGCAACTGGGGTGACCGGAGCACCTCTTCCTGCTCTTGGAAATGAGCTGAGTCCCTTGGGGAACTGGGCAGTGCATTCCTATGTGTGCCCAGTGGGAATTCCCTCTGCCCTGGGTGTGTCCCATCCAGCTCCTCAGTGACATCCCACCCAGCCTGGAACATGGAGCTGCCTGTTTGCAAGGACACGAGGCCATTGTCAGCAGCACAGGGCAGGACCGGTCAGACCCTTCCGTGGCTGCAGCGAGAGCGGAGGTGTCCGAGCGTTCAGCGCGTGCTCTTCCAGCTTGGTTGGATCTCACACCCGTTGGTCAAGAGGCTGATCCACACACTGAGTGGAGGTAAATATTTACAGTTCTGGGCAGAAAGGGGGGGCTCAGTGGCAAATTCACAAAGCCTGCACCATAAGCCCCAGAACATTTTAGTATTCATACATTTGAACCAGCAAAGCTCTTTGTGTTCATTGACTGCAAGTTCCCGAGTTCTGTTCATAATTAATATTCTGTCTGTTCTTGGGTAACGATCCTCTTGTTTCTCCTGCTTAGGAGGAAAGCAGTGTATATGATTACCATACTGTTTATGATTAATTTAAGAAGCAATTACAAAGTTAATTAAGTACATTAAGCGGGAGAAAATATAGGCTAAACAAGTAATGAAATGCTCCATAAATAATCCAGGCTGGTGGAAACCCATCAGCCCCCTCTGATATTTGTTCCCATTCTTCTATAAAATGCACGGGTGGTCTTAGAAGAAACTTATTCATTTAGCTGACGTAAAAGGATGTGAATTTCAGGTGACTCCCTGCTCCCCTTCATGTCCAGTCCCTATCCTAAGCTCTTCCAGTGTTGATGATTGAAACAGAAATCTCAGTGGAATTGTTTTGAGGCAATACTTAGTGCAAATGACAGTGCCATGGATGAAGGATGAACAGTGTCACAAGCAAAATGTTGAGGGATTTCCAAAGGACGGTGGAATATTGCTTTCACAGGTATTTGCAAGTGATATTCCTGTTTAAATAAAAGTCCAGGCAAATTCCAGATGAATAGATTTTAGCTTCACTTTCAGCCCATTTTGCTTTTAGAATGAAGCAGTTACATGGCAGTAGGCTGTTTTTGTTAAAAAATATGGTTTTGTTTACAGACATTTTAGTGAGTTTTGAGCTCCCTGTGGCACATTCTGTAGCAAATGATGAGTTCAGCCAAGCAATCCAAATTTTGTTACATGTCATTAACCTGGGATAAACTGTTTCCATGTCACATCTATGCAAATAAATACACCTAGAGCTGCGGAGAAGAGAAAGGGTTTTGGTGCCTGTTCCAGACAAAATTCACCATTTGCAGTTGAAATTCTTCTTGGAGCTCACTGCAGCATGTGCTTCCTTAGTACCAAATCAATGCCAGCGCTGGGTGCTGTCCCAACTTTGTGATCTTTTTGGGAACCACTCTCACCTGGTTTGTCAGCTGAGCTCTGGCCAGTCCAGTTGTCCTCAGGCACTTGATTTCAAGGGAAGCCCGTGCCTATAAATTCCAGCAACTGGGACAGGATGACTTGCTACTTGAGCACTTGTCTGCATTGGAGGTGAAGTGACAGTCGCTGTCTCAGGGCAGTTTTGTAGCCGGCTGCTTTCAGAGGGAGAATTGTGTCACAGCAGCTGTTTTTAGTGATGGGACAGCAAAAATTTTCAACTAGAGCTCTCGTTTAAAAGTAAGGGCCTGGTGAATCACCAGGAATGGAGTGGTGGCTGGAAGTTTTACAGAGCATTTCTTTTTCCTTTTAGCCAAGTTCCAGTGAGGCATTGCACATTGGAAGTGCGCAGGTTGTAAAACTGTATAACCCACTTGGAGGTATGGTTGCTTTGCATATTTTGTTCAACGTCTGTAAGATTTTCAACTTGGTAATTTATTCTTGCAGCATATTCTTGGGCCAGGTGGTGTGTTCAGAGTTCTCAGCTATAGGTGGTTTGCCCTGAGGTCTGCCTTGCATTCTCTTGTCACTACATTCAGCCATTGGCCTGTTTTCCTCTTGGAAAGCCTGCCAGTCCTTCCCTGTCCCCATACTGCTTGATGGAATTTTGGAATTTTGGAATGTTTGGAATTTTGAGCATTGAGGTCCAGGTAGGGACTACCCAATGCTCTTAAGTAACCTGCCTTGGTAACTAATGTTTTGGTTTTCAAGTGGACTTTGGGGTAGCTAGGCACTCTGTTTATGTGTTAAACCTTGGAAATTGACCAAAAATGACATTGAGGAAGTCCCATGCAGAATTTCATAAGGTCAAGATGGAAAATGTTACTTGATTTCATTCTTTGTCATGGTCAGTAAGAAGTAACGGTAGACACAATACAGTTTTGGGTCCTTTTCAAAGAAAGTGAAAGGCAAGTAATGTTGTCATCTTCCCCACAGATTCCATAACTGTGCACAAAGCCCAGTATGCTCTGGTGGTGCCATCTGTTATTAACCTGTTCTGAGTAGTGTTTCCCCAAGGAGCCTGGCTCCAGGCAGACATGAGGTGGATATTCCCCTTCCAGGCACTCCGTGGTGCTGCCTGTAGCAGACAGCTGAATTAGGCACAGCCAGCTGCCCTGAGAAAAAGAGGCTCTCACCTGGCTGTGGCTGCAGTCACCTGCCTGCAGGGACATCCCTGCCACTGAAAGTGCAGCTCTTGCTCTGCCTTAGCTGAGTGCTGAGCATTTTAGGGCAGCAACATCATGGTATTTTGGGGAAATGAAACTAAACCTCCAAATTTGTTTTTATGGATCTTCTGTTTATATATCATGTGAATGGTGATTTGTGTAACACTTGCTGATAGTTTACATAGATCCAAAGGGAATATTGAACATTTCAGCAATTGAGATTGAAAACAGGCAGTAGTGAGATAATTGTGGAACTTGGTCTGGATGGTTTTGCTTTGGGCTGGCACTGAGAAACTCAGGTGAGTCAGGTGTGGTTGCTGGTAGGGTACAGGGTACCCTTGCAACATGCTCCATGCAGTACCAGTTAGGGATTGGGCTTTGTCACAGAATGAGAGAATACGCTTAGCTGGAAGGGATTCACAAGGATATGCAAGTGCAGCTCTGTGCCCAAGAATTCCATCATAAGTTTAAATCAGCTCTCTTGCCTGCTCCCAATGACAATTCATTTCTGTTTTCCTTTCCTTTGGGTAAACAAAAGTGCCCAGCCAAACACTTCATATCTTGCACCCGAGAAGAAGAAAACAATGCCCATGAAGGCTGCAGAGAGTGAAGGGAATCCTTGCACTGCTGTTTATCGCCGACCCTACAGGGACAGGGTGATTCATTTGCTTGCTCTGAGGACGTACAAGAAGCCAGAGTTACTTGCCCGCTTGCAGAGAGATGGAGTCATGCAAAAGGACAAGGGTACCCTTGGAAAGATCCTCCAGCAGGTGAGATTGTGCAGTTTGTTCCAGCAATTTTTTCCACCACGTTGTTCTTTTGTCCTTAATTTATATTTCTTCCTTCAATCTTTCTATAAGAAACTTTTCTCTTTTTAAAATCCTCCCTGTTCCCCATGGCTGTTGTTGAATTATGCCACATTAATATACCACATAAGAATACATCTTCTTCAGCTATGAACAATGTCCAGGGAAGATAATTCAAATGGATACAATTTTGGATGCACAGCCTTGCTTATCAAATGGCTTCACAGACTGACTTCCCTTCCAACACAACCTTAGTTCTGCTTTTAAGACATGAAATCCTCAATTTTGGTATCTTTGTTACTTCTACATTTTTTTTAAGCTGGGGGGACAGAGCCATCAACACAGACCATCAGATAAACATCAGTGTTTATAATGTCTTCAAAGAAAGAGAAAGGCCAGATATGGAGGCATGGTGGTGCTGTGTTGATGAGGTATTTAATGTATTGTCAGGGTAAATGGAGAGAGACTTTTCCTGTCTTCATCTCAGCAGGATCTCTGAGCAGGTGACAGGTGATAAAATCTAAACCAGCACTATTCATGTCATTGGTCTTGAAGTATTACTACCTCATTTTAGCTTCTTGAGTAGACTTTGTATTTGTCTAGAGGGAGGGATGAACCTCATTTATTGTCAAAGGAATAGAGCAAACCATGTGCACTGCCTTCTCACAACAGGACTTGTCAGGAATGAACCCTGGCTCTGCCAAGTGAAGAGGGAGGGATACTGGGCCTGACAGCCTCTCCTTACATATTGCAGCACTAAATGTTGTTTTCAAAGGAATACTTGCCTGATATCAATAGACATACCTGGTTGTTTCAAGTCAGTGAAACTTTGACATGGCTTGAAACTCATGTGATAGAGGAATAATTCATCTCTGTACCAAAGGACATTGTTTAGTTTGAGTTGGGTGCTCACAAACAGCTGTCAGGACCAATTGGATTTCTCTAGTTTGCATAACACAACCATAATTGATGTTTCTTTTCTTGTATGTCTGCCTGTAGGTAGCCAACCTGAACCTAAAGGATAATTCCTTCAGTCTGAAGGAACATCTATTTCCAACCCTTCAGACTGATTGGCCTGGCTACACTGAAATCGATAGGGAGAATTTGAAGTTAATACTAGCTAGGTAAGTTCAGTCTTTAGAGGAAGGAAAAGAGACTTTTCAGAGGAAACACCCTGGGAAATGAAGCCGAGCTTGTTAGAATATGCTGAGTCAGCAGCAACCCATCACAGTCACGGAGTACAACTCCTGGCCCTGCTCTGGACACCACAAGAATCACAGCCTGTGCCCAAGAGTGTTGTCCAAACACTTCTTGAAGCCCTTGCTGTAGTGTCCACTGGACAGGAGAGCCTGTTCTAGTCCTCAAGCATCATCTGGGGCAAGAATGTTTTCCTGATATCCAGCTGAAAGCTCTCTCAACTCAGCCCCATGCAGTTTCCTTGAGTCCTGACACTGAAGGTCTGTTTTGTCAGCAAGGAAAGAACTATGTCAGTTGATACTTAATCCTTGTAATCTGAAATGTTTGACCATCTTCCTAGCAAATCAGCTCCATCTCAGAAGCCCACCAGCACCAGCCAAGTGACATCTCCAGGGCCTTCTGAGAGAGATGCTCCAGCAAGACCTGCTCAGGTATTTGGGGCATTTTTGCACATTCTTTGTTTTGTATTAATGTTCAGACCTCTGCTGATGGGGATAAAGCTGTGATGGGAATGTGCAAAACCAGGGGCAAAATATGCTGTGCCTCAGACATTGTGACTGCTTGGACAGGAAGGTTGTGATCAGAAGAGAGGGTCCTGCAGGGCTGGAGCAGCACTGTCCTGAGCCAACTTTCTGCTCTGCCTGGACACTTGAGCTCAGCAACCACTTTCCACTCTTTCCCTGGAGAAGGGCTCAAAGGGCTGGCTCTGCATGCATGACAAAACTGTGGTATTCCCTCGCTCCCTTCTCGGCCTTAATTTCTCTCCTCCCTCACTCTGCCTGGGAACAGCATGGCTGTCCTGTTCTACTCCATCCTCAGCCCTCAAGTTTGCTGTGGGAGTGGGGAGCTTGTGGCCATGTGTTTTGTGGCTTGTGAGCCAGTACCTCTGAGAAGGTCCTTGGGAGGTGGTGAGAAATGATTGAAGGGCACTGAGGGAAAAGGAAGGGCTCATAAGTCACCACTTGTGAAAGTCTGCTGTACAAATCTAAGAAGTTTTGAACCAACAGCTTTTGAGTCTAAAGAGTGGAGTGGCTGCTTGAGTCAAGGCAATTCTACCTAAAAGCACCTAAAGAATTTCCTGACATGTGACTGATGTCTTTGCTCATCCTGATGACAATTCACAACCAACCACCACAGCCTGTACTCCTGGGTTGGGTGAATGAAGCACTGATCTTGTCTTTAACGGGTAAAACCCTAAACCAGCCAAGGGTGTCTTTAGTGCATCATGTAGGTGTGTGCGAGCAAGAGCTGAGTCTTTTCCTGCTGTGTACAAGCAGGAATTGGGAGTTAGACAAAGCCAACTGGAGCTGATCCTGATCATAGAAGAATGAATGAATGAATGAATGAATGAACAACTTTTGTATTGTTGCAGAAACGCCCTCTGGCTTCTGACTTTACTGATCCTGTGATGAGCAAGAAGAGGCGAATTGGTCACCAGCAATTCACCAGTCACATCCAGCCAGCAGCTGCATGCCTCTCTTCTTCCTGGGTGCTACCTTCCACATCCCTTTCTACTTTGAACATGTCTCCAAGGGTCGGCTCCATTTCCCCCTGCACCCATGAGGTGCACCAGGATGAAAATTTCCAGAGTTCTTGTGTCCCAGAGTGTGACATGGTGCAGAAAGAGGACCCCAGTTCAAATGGGAAGAAAAATGAATTGGGAAGGCTGAAGCAGTCTCATCCTTTGGATTTCGATGAAGGTATTAATATGCTGCTTCTCCTAAGTCCTCTCTGGAGAACTGTGGTGGAAAGATTTGGTTATGTAGAGAAGCTTCTGCCCAAATTAGAGCACAAGTGAGATCCTTTTCAAGTGTGCAGATGTTATTAAGAGTAAATGCAAAGTAGGGAGCTAGAAAAGAATAAGAGAAGAGAGGTGGGGCTTGGGGAAGAGAGAGAGATGTTAAGTATGAAGATGTCAGCACCACATGGATTCTCTGTCATCCAGCCAGTCTTTCTTCAGCCTTGGTCTTGTTGGTGATGGGTGTCCCCAAGTCCCTCAGGAGGTACCACCTTTATACTGCCCAGGATTTGAGTAGCCACAGATACAGATGGTCACAGATATTCTTAGATCTTGGCCTGTAAGGGATGTAAGCTGTCCTTTCCTTTCCCACAGTCCCTCCAACAGCATTTCTGTCTGGTCTCCTAATTCCAAGTCTTCACCTCTGTTAGGTCAAGGCTTAGTGCATTTCTTCATGCCATCTGTGCTTTTCTAAAATTCCTGTTCTGATGGCTTATCTTATGGGAACATCCTTCTTTGACTGTGCTCTGAAATAGTGAATTGTGTTCTTGCACGGTGTGAAAAGGGAGCTTGGAAACCTGGGACTGAAGACATGAAGGCACTGCTCTCTATTACTGCTCTACATTATCCCTCATGCACCGTCCTGAAAAATCAAGACTTTGTTTTCTGCCTTTGCATTACATTGTAAGTCTTGTTGTTTAAAAGACAGCAAGAGCAAAGCCCAGAATCTGTGCTGCTGGAACCTTATCTAAGACATCATTCAATTTTAGAACTTCTCCCTCTGTGCAAAACCAGTCAAGAAAAAGAAATGTGACCCATGGATTAATGTTGGGGAAACCTGCTAAAAATGAGGAGCCAGGAACTAGAAAGCCACAGAGAATGGATGTTTTCTTTTAGTTTGATTTCTAGTAAAAGTAACAGTTGATTGAGGCACCACTTTTTCCACCAGCAGGTTTTCAAGCCTGCATGTTGAAGACAGAAACCCATTACACATTGATTGCAGACTAGTTTGCTGAAATATGTAGATCAAATCGCAATGATTTCAACATTGTTCGTTGAACTCAGCCTTTTCATGGGAACACCAAAAGCTACGAAACCTGGGCTGGGGTTCCTGAAGTTGTAGTTTGGGTTTTGCCAGGAGCTCCTCTGTATCTTAGCTGCAGATTTTCTTTCTTCAAAAGCTTTACAAGACTGAAGATGACACTGAAAAGCTAAACAGAAAGGCACAAAGAACACATGACTTCTGATCCCAGGGACACGCCCAGTAGGGCAGAGTTCAGTTGCTTTCTCTGTGTGTTGTCTCTTTTGGAAGTTGAATTTGCAAATCACTAGTTGCGTTTAGCCTGGAGGCATGTTCAGAGTGTGCAGATGCCTCTTGAGAGTGGTGGTGTGCTTGTAGGGACAGGTGCTTTGAGATGGTCTTTCCACATTTCTTCTGGACATACACACAATACCAACAAACCTTGGGATGACTTTGGAAGGACTCCTGCTTGAATCTATAAACACATGAGCATTGTTCTTCAGGAGCCAGTTACAAAACCCTGAGCAGCTGGTGAGGGAAAATTCTGGACTGTGTTTCAAGTTGGGGCTTGGGCTGAAGCTTTTGTGTAGACTGAATCATGAGAGCAAATGCACTTTCGGGAATGAAATGCTCTCAGCAAAGCTGCTCTTACAAGTTGTATTGAACATACTGTGACTTTCCTGCAGACAAAAGTGCAGAAACTTTGCATCCACACTTGGTTTCATCCAAACTGTGTCCAACTAGAATGGGCAAGGAAGTGGTCATAAAAACACTGGATATGAAGGACTGCAGCTTTTTTCTCTATTTCTTGTTAGAACCTCCATGTTGGTCTCTCTCTTTCCCCCTCTGTCCCTCTCAAGCTGTTGTCTTTTGTGAAGTTGTATATGTTGCTGCAAGACTTGAATGGTTGTGCAGATGCCACCTCATGCCCTCAAAACAGAAGAGCTGAGCTGGGCTTTATCCTGTGCTAGTGCAAAAGCTGTAGAATAAAGTGGCCATGCATTCTGGCTAAAGCTCGGAACTGGCTACTGTAGAGAATGTTATGTCTGCCCCGTTATTACTTTGTGTAGGGTTTCTTGAATAATTTCCTGTGAGAACAAAACTCTGAAGGGCTTTTTCAAAGCCATCCCGGAGGTCTGTTTTTATTTTTTAAAGATCTCCTGGTGAAGAGTGTCCAAATTCTGCTTTTCTACAGGACAGAGAAAAGAGACTTCCATTGTGTCCACATGGTCTGCAACAAACAACCAAGCTGACTACCTGAGGTGAGTGAAATAACAATTAAGCCTTGGCACTGGCAGTGGGGTGCCATGTGAAACTGTTTACAGTATTGAAAGGATGATTTGAAATAGGTTTAGCTGTATCTCCCAGGCTAAGAGCTGAGATGGACCTTGAGGTGGGTTTGTCCTGGACGGGCCCTCCCTTCCTGCAGTGCAGTTGCACAGGGTCAGCTGCAGCTCTGGTGCTGTATCCCCCCTGGGATTTGCAGAGCAGGAGGGCATGGAGAAGTGTCTGTGTGTGTGTGTGTGTGTGTGTGTGTGTGTGTGTGTGTGTGTGTGTGTGTGTGGTATGAAAGGCTGGGAATGGCTCAGAGCTTCTGTCAGAGCACTGATGGTGGCAAGGGCAGTCAGGCCTCCTGCAGCCCTTGGGCTCTGGGGCAGCTGTGGCCTTTGGAGCAGGCGCGGCAGGGCCCTGGCTCACATTGGATACAGCCAGGGATGCTCCGTGGCAAGGCTCAGGGCAAGGCTGGCCCTGCAGGGGAGCAGCTGAGGGAGGCCTGTGCTAGGGCTCTTGCTAGGAAATGGCACTGGGCACATGGCACAAGTCCAGGCTATTTCTTCTGAGGCACCTGCCAAAACCTGCAAAGACATCTGTACTTTCCTTTCCAGAACACACCAGCACACCAGGCAGGTGCATCAGGCCTGGGACCCATCCCTGGCACAAGATGCTGTCTGTCTTGGTACCAAATTTCAGCGTGTTAAATAATTACTGCTTGCAATAATTAATCTCAGGATGCTTTGAAGGATTCATTTCCATGTGTTTGGGGAGTTTTTGTAGTGCAAATGAGCCAGGTGCTCAGAGGAGCAGAAGCATTGGTGTGTCAGTATTGGCAACCGGTGTCTGTCGTTCCCCTTGCCACTTCCTCTTTCATTGTTATTATGAGCTTTATAAACTTTACTTTGGTTAACTTGAGGGAGAAAGGATGTAGAAATTTTTCTCTCCGTCAGTGGCATTAATGTGTTTTGCCCTCCTTAGCAGCTGATGTGGTTTGGGATTTTGTTGTTGTAGTTTCAGACATGTATAGAGTTTACTTAATGGCTGCATTACAAATGCCTCAGTTCAAGATTCAGTTTTGTAACAGCTATCCACAAGAACAATCAAATATTATCATTACCTATGCTTTGCTGTTAGACAGGCAGATATAGACAGGCAGATATAAATGTAGCTCAGAAGTCCAGCTCAGTGCAACAAAATCCATAAACGTAGTCCCTGCCAAAATGAATTACAAATGGATTTTCAAAAGCAAATGTAAACTTAAAAGCTTTCCCTATATAGAAAGAGAATATAATTCAGCAATGTTTCTTCTCTTCCTGAGGCTGTGGTCATTGCTGGTCCTTTGACATTTCAAATGAGTGCCAGTGTTTCCTAAATGTGCTCTACTGCCTAATGAAGACAACCTCTACTATGTAAACCCTTAGTAATTAAGTGTCATAGAAATGTGGCAGATTTCTAGAGTCACCTGACTACATTCTCTTCAAGCACATGAACTTGCATGTAGAAACAGTGAGGGCCAGAGGAACTGACTCAGAGCTTGGGGGTCTGTGCTTGACATTTGCCACGTGCTTGGTGCAAAACTACACATAAGAATGTTGTCTTTGAGTTCATTCAGAGAAAAATGATCTGATTTTTTCCATTAGAAAATACATAGCCATAGTCTCCTGGGAGCAACGCCAGCACTACAAGGATGACTTCAATGCAGAGTATGAGGAATACCAGAATTTACATACTCAGATTGACAAGATCAACAGGAATTTTAGACAGTTCCATGAACAGTGGAAGTCTCTGAATCGAGGCTCCAAAGTCTACCAGGTAAAGAAGGATAAAACTGTGAAGGCTGTGCTTCATCACAGCACTGTTTTGGATTCCCTGGAGCTGCTCATTGGGACAAATGGAAACTTCAGAATTGGCATATGTGCTCAGCCACTGCTTGGGCTGGGTCTAATTTTTGCAAGACCCTGCCCAATACCCCCTGTTTGATGTGTTTATGAAGAAAGAGGAAGGTGAGATGTGTCCCAGGCAGAACCTCAGAGCATGTGCTCCTTGTGTTCCCTATTCAGAGGCTTAATTGCAGATCTTGGGTTATGCTTGGAGTTGGAGTTTTGTTTTTGCAAACATTCCAGATGAGTGGTGGCTCACAGAGAAGAAAATCTCTGGAGTCAAACTGAGGGTAGTTTGAGTGTTTACCTAGGTTTGCATTTTATAGTAGTAGTGAAACATTCTTCATGGCTTTTTCTTGAAGATGCTGCTTCATCGAGTCCTAGAAGATTATCAGCAGTTAAAAGAGGTATGTGTGAGACCAGACCTGCAGGGCCATGGTTACTGCTGAGTCTGGCTCAAGGCTTTTTAAAAGCAAGGGATATCAGATTCTAAACTCAGCAGAGATGCTTGCATTCCCTATTTGTTTTTTCTTTCCCCTTCACAGGGTAGCCCCAGCTACTCTGAAATGAAGAGCAGGTGCCAGTACCTCCATAAAAAGCTGTCCCATATTCAGAGCCGAATATCAGAATTTGACAAGCAGGTAGCGGAGTCCTGGCACCAGACATCGGCTTCAGCCTTATAAATCAGTGACCTCTGGATTTTTATTTGAAATAGAAGATTAGGCTTTTAGGATTATTTAAGTTACTATTGAACAGTTAGATATGTTAGCACATAGCACTGAGCAGATGATTACTTGTTAAAAATGTAGGATTAGTCTAAAGAAGTTTAGGCAGCTTTAGAAGTTGAAAGCAGTTAGTTTTGAACTTTTCCAATAAAGAAATTTCACTGTTGATAGCTGTATCTCTCATTCTTTATACATTATTTGGAGTGGCTTTCTTCTGGTCAATTCTTTGCTTCAAGCCTTAGGTTTATCCATGGAAATAAACTTTTTCAGTAGAGGGTAGAAGCCCAGTACCTCTACTATGAGGCGATGCACATGCTAAGAGGATATTGTGGAAAACTGAAATTCTTTATGATAGGTATAGGGGTGATTTTTGGTCTTTCTTGTAATTTTAACTCTTTACATTATTCTGTCAAAGGTATAAAAGTTTGGGCAAATCCTTCGCCCAATCACCATCTTTTGGAGGGTTACAGAGGAATGCATATGGGCTGCTCCAAGATGTCAGTTGAAGCACCTCCTAGGACCCCTTGTAGACTGTGGTTTGACCTTGTCAGTGTGACAAGGAATATGGAGATCTTGGCAAATGTTTTGTCAAACACATTTACAAGTGTTGGAGAGAAGATACTTGAGCAGGTTTTAAAGAGAAATTAAGTGAATGTGTCAATATGGAGACACTGTTCAGTAGTTCTTTCAAAAATAGTCCGTCACAACTAGATATTCTAGAGAGACAGAGCTGTTGGTTCCTGCACAGACCTATGGGGACTTGGAAGTCCAGCCATTTTCCTAATTCTCCCGTTGTTAATATATTCAGATGACACTGTGGAGTTTTGGCCAGCAATGTCATAACATTTTTATGGGGAAGGATAGAAAAATGACTGAGGGAAGAAAATAT
This sequence comes from Cinclus cinclus, assembly GCF_963662255.1. Lineage (NCBI taxonomy): Eukaryota > Metazoa > Chordata > Aves > Passeriformes > Cinclidae > Cinclus > Cinclus cinclus. The sequence continues at coordinate 6,923,252 of NC_085084.1, forward strand.
ATGATAAGACTCAAATGGGGCTGTGAAAGCCCATTTCTTCCTTGGAGAGTATTTTAGAACTTCCTCAATTATCTCCATGCCAACACAGTTAAGTCCCCATAACTGAGACATCTTGGTTCATTTGTTGCTTGAACACCTGAGCTGTTGCTGCCCTTTGTTCTCCTTCAAGGGAATTGCTAGAAAATATCACCTCCTTAACCCTGAGATGTGTGTCCATTTTTTCCTGGGGCAGGGGTGCTCCTACACCTCTGGAATGCAACAGCACAAGGAACTCTGCCACAGGGGGCATGGGGTGAATTCTGCTGGGGAGCCTGCCCTTGGTTTACTGACTGCTGCTGCTTGGAACCACATGCAAGAGTGTTGCTGTCAAGAGTGGGCTGAAACAGAGGATTTTTCATGGTTACCCCTTCATGACTTCTCACTCCTTACATGGCAATTCTCGTAATTCGATACAGCGTAAAGAAGTCATATGTTCATGCTTTTAGAGGCTTCAAATTCTCAGTTGACTTTATTTTCCCATCTAGATCTTCAAGTGTTGTAGCTGGCTTCCTTTGTGGAAGTTTTACCAATGCACTTAGCCCATCCCTTTTTATTGATGCAGGAGTGCTTAGGAGTACTTGAAATGGTCAAATCCACTTTTCTTTAAGTGCCTTCTTGCTTTGCTTTCTGACATAGACACAGTCCCCAGGTTGATGAGGTATGTACCTGTCATCCAAAGTCATCAGGGATGCTCACACCAGAAATCTGTCCAAAGATGAGAGAACTTTTCCCAGAGATGAGATCACTTTTCCCAAAGGTGATACACACAGATTTAAATGATCATTTCCTATCACATGATTGTCTCTAGAAAGCATTGTAACCTGGGAAGGTCTTCCACTTAGCATTTCATATGGGCTCACTTTTTTCTTTAGAAGCCACTTGAATTCTGATCCTCAATAGTGCAAGGGAAAGTGCTTTTGGCCACATCCCAGTGGCTTCCTTGCAAATTTTACTAATTTGTCTTTTTAGACTCTGATTTGTTCTCCCATCTTGCTGCTGGGGTAAGACCTCCATAGGTTACGTCCCATGGAACTTGGAGTGTTCTGTATCAATTTTGTCCAATTTCAGCTATGAAATGACAATCTCCACCTGCTGACATTCTGAGCTGTGTGTATAGAGTGGCAAAATAAGCTAACAAAGACTATAAGGGATAAACTTGCCACAAAAGACCAGATGAAAAGCAAGGAGAGATTGCCAAGATCCTCAGTGTTCCTTCCTGTTGCAGCTGATTTTTTCCTTATGCCAGATCATTTTATTTTCATAATTTTCCAACAATTCTCTGAAATGATGGCTTTGAGCTCATGTGTGCAGAGTTTCCCAAATGCCTTTGAAAAGAGCCAAAGAGCAATTCACAAGTGCATGGCTCTTTCCAACCCAATCTTGTCATTTTAATGAGGAGCTTTGTGTGCAGGTTATTGGAGCCTTGGTGCCAGTAACCCCTCTAGAATGCAATTGGTTTTCCTTCTGACAAGAGTGCAGAAACTCATGCAAACATTGTGCCTCTAGATTCAGACTTTATGAGCCCTGTGATGAGCAAGTGTCCTGGGTTGACTTTATGATGCTTGCATCCCCAGTTGTTTGTTCTCTTTGGGTTGGCTGTTAAGTTCTGCAACTTGAAGACTGGTTCCAAGAGTGAAGGGGGAGTGAAGAGGTGCACAGTTTGTCATCAGGGACTGCACTTGCTCCCCCACATTCCTACACACAGACTGTGTCTGCAGTGGACAGCAGGGGAGAGCTCTCCTTTGCTTTTACTTTGGTTTTGCCTTCCTGAGGCAGAGACGTTCCCTAGACTGTATGTTATTTTCGTTGTTCTTGGAACTGTTGGAAGCTGCTCTAGACTGGAAAACTCAGAAGAGCAGCAGGATCTGGCACCTGTGGCACAGAATGCCTGGCCTGGGCTGTGGCATTTCCCAGCTCTGGAGGGACTGAGAACAGCCTGAGTGAGCCAGGCTGCAACCCACAAAAGGGACTCTGCTGAATTTGTCATCTCATTTGTCAGAGCAGAGAGAGATTTTGTTGTTTAGTGTTCTCCATTTTTGTGCTGGGGACTGCTTTGCCTGTTAAATAAACACCTCTTTTCCACTTCCCTCCAAGGAAACCTTTGCCCAAACCAGTTGGAGGAGGGGCCGCTATGAGGGCAGTCTGTTTCCCAGAGGGAACCCATTCAGAGGTTTCCTTCAAAGTTTTCCCAAAACCAAGACAGCAAGAAGCAGAGGATTGACCAGCAGCCCAATCAAGTCCTTCCAGCAGCTGCTTCCTTGGTTCTGCCTTCCAGATTCCCGTTCCACTTCATCCCTGTCCCCAAGTGTCGGCTCCATTTGCCCCTGCAAACATGAGGTACCAAAAATGATAAATTTTGGAGCTCCAGAATCCCAGCACCTGCCATGGTGCCGAAGAAGAACTAAAAGTCCAAGAGGAAGTAAAAACACTTGTTGAGGCTGAAGGAGTAGTGTCCTTTGGATGTTGATGAAAATATTGTTGGGCTGTGTTTCCTAGGTCCTGTGTGGATAACCATGGTGGAATGATTTGATTATTAAGAGAAACGTCTGCCTGAATTAAGGTACAAGCAAGGCCATATTCCAGAATCAATAGTACAGACGTATTTAGTAGTAAATGTGATCAAGAGATAGAAAGGAATAGGAGGAGATGGGTGTGGTGGGAGGGAGAGCTGAGCTGGACCCCGAGGTGGGTTTGTCCCGGACGGGCCCTCCCTTCCTGCAGTGCAGTTGCACAGGGTCAGCTGCAGCTCTGGTGCTGCATCCCCCCTGGGATTTGCAGAGCAGGAGGGCAGGGAGAAGTGTCTGTGTGTGTGTGTGTGTGTGTGTGTGTGTGTGTGGTATGAAAGGCTGGGAATGGCTCAGAGCTTCTGTCAGAGCACTGATGGTGGCAAGGGCAGTCAGGCCTCCTGCAGCCCTTGGGCTCTGGGGCAGCTGTGGCCTTTGGAGCAGGCGCGGCAGGGCCCTGGGTCACATTGGATACAGCCAGGGATGCTCCGTGGCAAGGCTCAGGGCAAGGCTGGCCCTGCACAGAGTGCTCCATGTGTTAGGCTCAGGACACAAACCCACGTTCAATTCCCAGCCTCTTCTGGGAGAAAATGAACGGGGTCAGCTCTTTGCTGTCTGGTTCCTAAGCAGCTGGGGACAGTGATACTGAGCAGCAAGACATGTGGGAATGGGATGGAACTGAGCAGTCAAGTAGAATGCCTCTAAGCACTGGTAAAATTCAAAACCAAACCAAAAGTTATAGCAAGAAATCCTCCATATACGATTTCATGAAGCTTGCTTAGGTCTGATTTGGATGAAAATTTACTTGAAAATTTCTCTGGGAAAGGAGCTGTACCTGGAATATCATCACAGATAATCTTGTGGCCACAGAGACCTAGGAAAAACTGAGCTCCTGCTGTTTCCGAGATCTGCGTGACCATTCAAGAAGGTCTGAAAGCAAAGAGCAGCTGCAATTAAAACCAGTCCAAATCTCTTTGTAGTGTGTGGAAGCTTCTCTTCTTGATTCAGAGTGCTACGTCATTCATGAGGATGACCACAGCTTTTGGATAAAAGTAATGTCTATCTTAATGTTTATTAGAGATGATTAGAGTAAGGAGACTCAAGTGTTTCAAGAAAAAAATGTAGCTCTTTTCCTGTGGTAGGAAAGAGCTGTTCCTACAGCTTAGTTTGTGGCTATTCCTACACCTTTTTATTCCACACTGCATGACTAAAGAAAATCCATCCTTTTCCTTCCTAAGATAAGGATGCAGCTTAGTGCAAATATGTGTTGAAAGAGGACGTGTCATAATCTTGTGACATTTTTCAATCCACTCCGCTGCCAGGGTGCGGCCTGAGGAGGTCCTAGAGACGGACCACAACTCACAGACAAAATAACCTCAGACAGGTTCTATTACCCACCGATTGACAGAGCTGTAAGGAATTGGCTGCCACAGCCTGTCCCACACTCACAAAGCATAAGGATCAGTGCAGAAAGAGGGACAAACCTTGATGTGGTCACTCATCATGGAAACCACAAGAGCCCCAAAGTCCATGTCAGTTTCTAAGGGAAATTTAATCCAGATTGCTACAACTGCAATGCTTATATACTCTGACCAATTTCAGTTCAAAGATGGTGACAGAATTGTACAACCCTGCTGCCTCTGTAAAGATAGAAAGATCCATTTCAGTTCCCACAATCAAGTAGGTTCCAGCTCACTAAGTACTGCCTACATGTATATATATATATATATATATGTATTTATATACAGGGATGCTTGTATATAAAGAACCAAACATCAATGGAACAATCTGAAAATTCACAGAGCACAAGTTCTATGCTCAGTGGATTCCCAGAGGTTTCTCAGCAGGCTTTGCAGGGAGTTCTTGGTTGAACGTGTGCCTCTGCTACCATCCCAAATCTCCCTTTCCTTGCCCAGCCTGAGTGCACGTGGGACATGTACTGGGCACGGCTGGAGATTTTCACAATCAAAATCCTCCAGCATCATCCCCTTTACATCTGCTCATTGCTTTGGACAGCATGAATCACACAACACCCATCTCAGCTGACAAATGTCATTTCTTGCAGATTGTTGCAGCCACGCTGCTGATTGACAAATACACAAGAGCACTGATTTCAGCTGAAAAATGTCATTTATTACAAATTGTGACACTCGTGCTGACAATACAGAACTATACAAATCTCAGTTAAGGTTAAAAAAAGGAATTTATTACATTAGGACAACAAGGCTATGGAAATATATACAAAATCCAGTTAACAAAAAACTTAATTTATTGCCAACCTCCACAACAAATAAGCACACTCAAAGATCAATTAGGTATTTAACAACTTAATTTACTATATAATACTACAAGTGTACAGCCCATAGAGAAATACAAAAATACACATACCCTCTCTAAATAGATAAAACTATACCATTCTACAACTCCACACACATTTCAATACAACTAATTTAATACATATATACATATATATAAATGGACATAAAACTATAATGGTATACAGATAAAAATACAGATTAAGTATTACATATTAGATACAATATAGAAAACCACATATATAAAACAAACCTATCTATAAATTTAAAAATATCCCTGTGCCAAGCTAAATATCCCTATAACTGCATCAATACAAATACATAGCTATACAAATGGATACATAGGTAAATATAATGACATCTAGAAATTGAGTATTATACATACAAACATAGAACATATATACCTATGCAAATACCAATATACCTACTGAAAGAGCCTTATACCTATAATTGCATCTATACAAAGAGATACCAACACAGCTCATACCTAGGAAATACAACTAAAAACTGACAGAACAACATACGTGTATACTCAGATACATATATACACATATATGTAATTACAAACATATATGTATGCATATGCATACACACATGCATAGCATACATCCATCAGTATAACAACAGATGTACAAAAATATTTCTATACAAATAGCAACCAACATATGTAAATATCTGTATAATTATCCAAGTCTATGTGCAAGTCCATCTGTCTTGAACAAGGACCCTGAGCAGAAGGATTCCAGCAGCCCCAGCTCCAAAGCCTCTCCCTCGGTCTCCTCCTCCCGTGCAGAGCAGCTCTCCTGGACAGGGACAGCACATGGCACATCTGGGAAGCAAAGGGAACACAGAGTCAGGATCAGGCCCTTTCCCTTGGCAGCACCTGCCCTTCCATCGGGGAAGCGAAGAGAAAACCTCAGCACCTCCCCAGGAGGGTTGGAAGAAAAAGCAGGCCCAGCGGGCCAGGCTGTGGTGAGCGCAGCCACGGCGGGACTGTCCCACAGCCCCCGGCAGCCCGGCACAGCCGGCACAGCTCCCGGGCCCTGCCGGCACAGCTGCCTTGCCCAAGGACAGCCCCTGTGCCGGCCGGGGCAGCTGCGCTGAGCAGCCCCAGCACGGGCAGGGCCCGCTCCTGCCCCGCCGGGCAGTGCCCACGGCCACAGCCCACGGCACCCTCACCCCCACCCTGCCTCCCCGGCCCTGTGCCCTCACCCAGGCTCTCGCGGGGCAGCAGCAGCTCCCTGCTCGCTCCTCTTGCTCCTTCCCTTCAGCTCCTCCCTGCTGCCTCCTGTCAGTGCTCCTGCTGTCTTCCAGATCTTCACTGCAGCTGTGGCACAAGTGGAGGCTCAGCAATGGCTTCCAAGGCCAGCTAGAGCTGCAGTCCCTCAGCCCTCTGTGCTCCCTGCTGGCCCCCTCCATCCCCTCAGCCCCGCCATGCTCTCAGCAAACGCCGAGTCCCCTTCAGGTTCTTCTGAGCCCCGCAGTCCCCTCACCCCCCTCAGTCCCTTCTGACCCATCCCGTCCATTTGGCCCCACCACCACCCTCCTCAGCCTGTGCCACTTCCCTGTCACCTCAGTGCCACCATTTCCCTCTGCTGCCCCACAGCCTCAGCCCCAGCAGCACCTCCAGGTCACCGTCCCTTCAGTGTCACCGCCTCCTCAGCCCCCTCAGCCCCCTCAGTCTCACCGTCCCTCAGCAGCTCCTCAGGGGACAGTGCCTGGGGCCACCGGCAGCTCCCACCTCTCCAGGGACACCCGGGGCTGGAACTGCTGCTCCGCCCGGCCCGGCCGCCAGCTCGGACCCAGCACAGGAGGAGGGGACAGAGGGGGCACAGGGGAAAGACAAGAGATGAAAAATCGGCATGCCAGGGGGGAAAGAGCTTAAGAAAAGACCTGCACCTATACAGATGTCAATCTTTGTAAATGAACTCCCAAATATTAATACAAATATGTCTATTTATAAACATAGCTATAGATATGTAAATGCTATTCTAGATATGTATAAATGCATCTAGGCATATCTAGAACTATACATTCACATATAAAAAGATATATATCTACAACTATATATATAAATTTAACTATACAGATCTATAAATACAACTACGTAGACATATAAATACACCTATATAGATCTAGAAACATAAATGTATAACTATATCATTATAACTCTAAATATCAACAAACACGTCTACTGGCAGAGGGATTCACCTGCCCGATGGTCACAGGCCTTTCCTCTGTCTCTTCCTGCCACACAGGGCAGCCCTCCTGGAGAGGCGGATCAGGTGCGATCTGGGAAGCAAAGGGAACACTGAGTTAATATTGGCCCTTGTGCACACTTCCCTTGGGCACCAATTGTCCTTCTATCCGGGACTGTTCAAGACAGTCTGAAAGGCAGACTCTCATTTGGAATTTAAAGCCTGCTCTTCAGAGAGCACGGATCCTTCCAAGTGTTCAAAACTGTGGAAAGCACTGAAAACTTTACCATTTATCTTGATAAAGTCTCAGAGCTCATAGTGCAAATAGCACCTATGAGACCTTGAAACACAGTCTCAGCTTCCACAAGGAAGCCCAGCCTTGTTCTTTCTCTGTGCTGACACAGAGACCTCAGTCCTCACTGAAATGGCTGAAGCTGAAGGGTGCTGTGAGCTGGGTTAGGAACCAGCTCCATGAGCCGAGTTCTACCAACGGCCCTCTGCACTGAGCAACAGCTGCTCCAACTCGACCATCAGCTCTGGCAGGAAGAGCTGGCAGGGAAAGAGCTCCCTACCAGGACTGCAGGCTGTACCAGCTTGCTAAAGATAGGATCGATAATGTTCACTCTGTCCTCTCAGGTCTTGCTAATTTGGGGTCATTCAGGCTTTTCCTTTTGTCAATGGATTTGCAATTTTTCAATTGATTGGCCTCTGATCTTTTGCTCCTTTTTTTTTTTTTCTTCTGTCTCAGGAAAGATAGCAGCAGACTGGTACTACATTTAGTCAGTGATCTGGACTTCTCTCCTGACTTTTTGCTCTTTTTTCCTCCCTGTTCCTTCATGGGCCAGGCTCAGCCTAGCCTTCCCTGTCACCCTACAGCAAACTTATCCATGGACTTCAGCACAAAATTGGGACACCTGGCCTGTGGGCGACACAACTCCCACAAGGTCAGGTTTACTCCTGGCTCTCTTGCCCCAGCAGAGGACTCAGTGTCAGAGCCTCTGCAGAAGCGTGGAGGGCAGGGCTCAGGGAGGTTGTGTCACTGCAGGATTTGATCGAAAGGCACCCAGAAACACCAACCCTGCAGACAAGAACTCAGCTCTTCTCATCTCCCTTCCTGTCACAGGCAGGCTCAGAGCAGCTGTCTCACACCTCCCTAATCCAATGGGGGCTCTCTCCTTACCAGGCTCCTCACGCTCTGGGGAACTGTTCCCGCAGCTCTCGGTGCCAGATGAAGCTTCCTCTGCTGCAGCCTTGTTCAGAGCGTCCTCTCCTGATGACTCAGGGGCAGCATTGATATTCCCCTTGAAAGAGAAACAGAAAGAAAGCAACCCAAAGATCACTCACTATTTTCTTGGAATCACATCAGGGATACAGGAACTCTCCCCCACTCCCAGGGGACATGGAGAACAAGGGGGGAACACTGCCCACATGGTTCACATGACAAGCATTTTCAATTCAGGATTTGGGTGGCCAAGGTGAAACTGAAGCTCTTACAAAATGACCTTTGAGGCAAAACATGAACACAGAAAAACACAAGACACCAAGTGAGGGGACGTGCCCTCAGGTGCTGACCCTGCCTTATCCCATGAGCTGTAAATCTGGAGGGTAAAAGAAAAGAAACAACCCACCTCTTCTGCAATAGCCTGCCCATCAGAATCCTAAAGATTCTAAAGATGGTTCGGAGCCTACAAAGTTTCCTTTTAGTGCGGAATAAAATTCTCTTGAAAAGTGCTACGTGTGAGTTTATGGAAGACAAAAGACATCCCACTGGAGAATTAAATATTAGAAAAACCTAAAAAATCCCGCTCCCTGCCCTGAGTCTGCCCTTCCTCAGTCATAGATGTACTGCAGCCAGTGGGATCAGCACATCAAGAGAAAGAGAGCCATTCTTTGGACAACACGTGGAATAGCTGTGAAAAGGCTTTTGTAACACTCCAGGCAAGTTGGGGAAGAGTTCAGAGAAATGGGATTCCTAATGCAAAGACTGAATCTGTCAATCAAAAGGACAGAAGGCTGCACCTCCAGCCCATCCCCAAACGCAGCTCTGGGAGCACCTACACGCACAGCAGGGCTCACACAGCAGCTGCAGCAGCTCCAGCCCAGCCCTTGCTTTGCCTGGGCCTTCCAACACCAAAGAGGCAGAGCCCACATCTGCTGCTGCAGCAGAGGCACCTCTCGCGTGCCCCTCCCTGCAAGGGACACTTGGCCTTCAGTGCCCTTCTTCAAACGCTCTTCTGTTCTTTCCCAACAAACAAAGCCTGGTAGAACCTACAAAGCATCACCACAACTGCCTCTGCACGAGGCATTCTTCCCAGGAAAAGGAGCAACCAAATGTGGCCAGCGCAGGCTCACACCTCTCATCCTCACTAAGGGAGAAGACTTTTTTATCCTTCTCCTTTTAGAAATCCTACCTTACCTAAAATAATTAGATAGCTATACAATAACAAAACAAATTCAGTTCAAGAAGCCTTTGCTTCCTAGTCCAGTCCCTTTTCTTCCCATCCAATGGGCTTACCTGAGCAGAGGGAGACCGTTGAGGCAAGGATCTCCTGATCTCCCGAATCATTTTTTCTATTTCAAAGCCTAGATCTGCCGCTGCTGATTGCTCTTCCGCAGGTGCATTCCGTGCTGAGCTGGAGGCCATCGATGCTGCACAACCAGCACTACCAGGTGGAACACTGAGGGCTGAAGTGCCTGGGTGGGAGGCTGCAGGAATCCAAAAACATTGGTCAGGTTCCAGAATGAGGCTTTGGGACACAGAGCTCTATGGCTGCCTTGGATCAAACATCGCAGGAAGCACACAGGAAAACCAGGCAGAGAATCTTTTGGCCTTCTAGGTGCCCCTTCCTAACAGTCTTGACAATTTCTGTCTCACAATGACAGAGCAGCGCTGAAAACTACTTCAAGCGCTCGCTTTTCATGACCTTCTGGAAAAGCAAGGCTACAATTCTTTTCCTACCTGGCTCACCGGAGGCTGGGAGCTGCTGCTCCCTGTGCAGCTGCTGGAAGCTGCAGGGCTGGATCCTGAGCACCTCCTGCTCGGCCGGAGGCAGCTGCTCCCCGCAGAGCTCCGGCAAGCGGCGGGGGGGCCCCTCCCGGCCGAGCGGCAGCGGTCGCTCCCCGTGGAGCCCGAGGAAGTGGCAGGGCGGCAGCCGGAGCACCTCCCGCTCGGCGGGCAGCGGCCGCTCCCCGTAGAGCTCCTGCAAGCGGCTCGGCCCCTCCCGCCGGGCCGGCAGCGGCCGCTCCCCGTGCAGCAGGTGGAAGCCGCAGGGCGGGCGCCGGAAAAGCAGCGGCCCCTCCCTGGGGGGCTGCTGGAAGCGGCCGGGCCGGGGGCCGCGCAGCTCCCGCCCGTCCGGCGGCGGCCGCGCCCTGGGGAGCTGCTGGGAGCCGCGGGGCGGGCGCCTGCGCCCCTCCCGCCCCGCCGGCAGCCGCTGCCTGTTGGCCGCGCTCCGGCGCCGCATGCGGAGCAGCAGGTCGGGGCGGTCGCGGCGAAAGCAGGGGTTGGCGTAGTGGAGCCAGGCGCCGGCATCGCCCGGCACAGCCGAGCCGAGCCAGCCCGGCACCTTGCGGAAGCCGTAGCGGTAGAGCTGGCGCACGAAGCTGCGGAACCGCGTGGCCCTGAAGGTGCGCGGGGCCGGAGGCCGGGCGGCGGCCGGGCTGAGCAGCTCCCGCTCGAACAGGCAGCGGTCGACGAGCAGCCCCTGGGCCCGGCCGTCCCAGCGCACGGACACGACGCGGGGGCTGTTCACCAGGCGCCACAGCTTGGCGGGGAAGGTGTCGGCGTTGAGCCCGGCGGGCAGCGGCAGCTCCGCCATCTCGCCCATCGCCGACTGTCGCCACAACGCCCGCGGCGCAACGGCCGCGGCTGCAACGGCGGCGCGCGGCCTGAGGGGGGCGCTGCGCTCGGCCCCGCTCGCGGCCCCCGCGCGGGCCGGACTTGGCGGGGACGAGCGCCGCAGAGCCGGGGCTGCGGGACCAGCGCGGGCGGGGCGGCTCCCGGGGCTGGCCGGGCACCGCAGGGCGGGGCGGGGTGAGCTGCAAACCCCTTCTGGGACGGGTTTGCCTGCGATGGAAAGGTCCTGCACATGAAGGTTGAGGTGCACATGTCCCCGCTGCACCTCTTGGTGCATCTTTGTATGGACCAGAGGAATACCCACTGAGCCTGTGAAGCGCTGAATTTGGAAAGTCCTAGTTCATGGGGGTTTCTTGTGTGTTTGTTTGTTGGTTTATTTGTTTATTGGTTTTTGTTTTGAGTTTTTTCTTTCTTGTAGGCAGCATCCATTTGTGGCATCAGTCAACGCTACTTCCTGCCACTGATCATTCCTGTGAGGAAGAGGGTGCTTGAGAAAGACTGTCAAAATCACATCTGGACCATTTACTCTACAGCCAGTTTATAATGTTAGAGTAGAACTGTAGAGTAGGAATGCAGAGTAGCATTAGAGAGTAGGATTGTAGAGAAGAACTATAGAGTAGCATTGTAAATATAGATATTCTCTGAATCATCAACTCATCTGGAAGATTCCTTTCTAGATCACCTTGTGTCAGAGAATGAAATATTCTAATTGTTGACTGAAACGTTTTCTTGAAGGACTTGTAGGACTGAATTACAATAGCTGCACATAATACCACCATATCCTGAACAGGCCTTTGGAGTGAGGCCCTGGACTGTTCCACAGTGAAGGTAAGATAAAACTCAGGAACTGGGGACATTCACCAAGCACAAACCTAGCACCTCTGGGGAGGAGACAACAGCCACAAGGCTATCAGCTGCCAGGCTCACACAGAGCCTCACCCCAAAGGGTGGGCAGGGAGAGAAGCTTTGGGGCTGTGTTGGAAAGCCTCTGGTGAGAAGCTCAGGGACCACCCATCCTCCCATGTGCAGACCAGCCCCGCTGTGGGGTCCTTCACCCAGGGGAAAGCTCATCCACAGCAGAGGGGCTGACAAAGCCCGTGTCACCAGCTGACATGAAGTTGCTACATCAAATATATCCATTTCTTGCTTGCTTCCAATTTTTACTGTTTCCATGTTGGGCTTGATTCTTAATTGTTTTATTTGAATCTCAACATTTGAGTCAAATTAGTCTGCAGTGATCTTGTCTTGATGTTTTCGGCTGGATTATATCTGAGTGAGTGCCATCAGAATTGAATTGTTCTTGTGAACAGTGGTGTGAAAATGCTTTTATAATTTGGGTGGTTTCAGGTCAATCTGGGCAGAAACACCAGTTTTTTATTGTGTTTTTAGTTTGCCATTTTGAAATTTCCCAGGCAATGCATCAATTGTTGTGGTGGGACTAGTACTTGTCAAATCACAGTGCACCTTCAAGTCCCAGAGACTTTATTTCTTTACAATTGTGGTCTCATTCCTCCTCTACAATCCTTTTCAACAATCCTGCTCTAAGCTTGTTGTCGTGTAAATGATCCTGGTGTGATTATCACAGTCTTCTCTCTTCCTTTCTCTGTTCTCTGAAATGATGAGTAGCACATTGATGGAACTAGGCTTAGATAATGGTACAGATGTTCAGTCACGAAAGGCTCCAAGAATTCTTCAACACCATTGGTATGGAGACAATTGAGGAAGTTCTAAAATACTCCCTAAGGGGAAAAGGGCATTCAGAGACCCTTTGAATGTTCCCAAATATTCTCCTCCCTCAGTCAGTTGCATACACTTCCCCAGAAGAAGGTTATGGCATTGCTGGCCACACCTCTACTCTGTCAGCTGAATAAATCAACAGCAAGAAACTTAGGAAAAGGATTAGACACCAAACTTCATAGACCCCATAGGTCTGTGCACAAATCAATGACTGTCACTCTGGAAAGAGTGTTTGGAAGAGCATGTTTTGGAGAAAACTACAAAACTGCCAGAGTTTGCATATGGACAGATTCAACCAATTGCTCTTGAAAATCTGCTGAAGTACCTTGCCTGCAACATTTCTTTATATGTTTTACAGAACACTTGCCAAAATCTGCATATTCCTTGGCTCACTGACAAGGTGAAACCAAGGTCTACAAATAGTCCTGGGAGGTGTTTCAGCTGACATCTTGGAGCAGCCTGTACACATTCCTCTGTAACCCTCCAAGGCAAGGTGATTTAGGGGGGGATTGTCTGAACTTCTACACTTTTGACAGAATAAGGCAAAGCACTTAAACTATAAGAATGTTCAGAAAACACCCCTCTATCTATCATAAAGAATTTCAATTTGCCACAATATTTTCTTAAAATGTGCACAACTTCATAGCAGAGGTATTTGGCTTCCACCCTCTACTGAAAAAGTTTATTTCAATGAACAAACCTAAGGCTTGAAGAAAAGAATTGACCTGAAGAAAGCCACTCCAAAGGCTGTATAAACAATGAGAGATAGAGTTATCAACAGTGAATTTTTTTTATTTTTAAAGGTCTAAACTAACTTCTTTCAACTTCTAAAACTTTCTAAACATATTTGAACGAATCCTACATTTTGAACAAATATTCAACTGCTCAGTGCTGTGTGCTAACAGAACTGTTCATTACTAACTTAAGTAAGGCTCAAAGACTAATCTTCTAATTGAAATAAAAATCCAAAGGCCAGAGATTTGATCAGGCTGAAGCCTAAGTGTGGTGCTAGGACTCCACTACCTGCTTGTCAAGTTCAGATGTTTGGCTCTGAATATGGGACAGCTTTTTGTGGAGCTACTGGCACCTGCTCTTAATTTCAGAGTAGCTGGGGCTACCCTGTGAAGGAGGAAGAAAAAGAAAATGAGGGCATGCAAGCATCTCTGCAGAATTTAGAATCTGTTGTCTTTTGATTTAAAAAAAGCCTTGAGCCAGTCTCAGCAGTAACCATGGCCCTGCAGGTCTGGTCTCACACATACCTCTTGTAACTGCTGATAATCTGCTAGGATTCGATGAAGCAGCATCTTCAAGAAAAAACCATGAAGAATGTTTCACTACCACTATAAAATGCAAACCTAGGTAAACACTAAAAATCCCCTCTGCTTGACTCTGTTCTTGTGCTTCTTCTCTGTGAACCACCACTCTTGTGGGAGGTTAGCAAAAACAAATCTCCAACTCCCAGTATCACCCAAGATCTGCAATTCAGCCTCTCAATAGGGAACACAAGGAGCACATGCTCTGAGGCTCTGCTTGGGACACATCTCACCTTCCTGTTTGTCCATAGACACCTCAAACAGTGGGTTTGGGGCTGCGTCTTGCAAAACTCAGACCCAGGCAAAGCAGTGACTTAGCACATATGGCAGTTGTGCAGTTTCCATTTGTCTCACTGAGCACTCCAGGGGATCCAAAACAGTGCTGTGATGAAGCACAGCCTTCACAGTTTTATCCTTCTTTACCTGGTAGACTTTGGAGCCTCAATTCAGAGACTTCCATTATTCATGAAACTGTCTGAAATTCCTGTTGATCTTGTCAATCTGAGTATGTAAATTCTGGTATTCCTCATACTCTGTGTTGAAGTCATCCTTGTAATGCTGGCGTTGCTCCAAGGAGACTATGGTTATGTATTTTCTAATGGAAAAAATTAGATCATTTTTCTCTGAATGAACTCTAAGTGAATATTCTAATGTGTTCCTATTCCATAAAGCACATGTGTAGTTTTACACCAAGCACGTGGCAAATGTCAAGCACAGACCCCCAAGCTCTGAGTCAGTTCCTCTGGCCCTCACAGTTTCTACATGCAAGTTCATGTGCTTGAAGAGAATGTAGACAGGTGACTCTAGAAATCTGCCACATTTCTATGACACTTAATTACCAAGATTTTACATAGTAGAGGTTGTCTTCATTAGGCAGTAGAGCACATTTAGGAAACACTGGCACTCATTTGAAATGTCAAAGGACCAGCAATGACCACAGCCTCAGAAAGAGAAGAAACATTGCTGAATTATATTTTCTTTCTATATAGGGAAAGCTTTTAAGTTTACATTTGCTTTTGAAAATCCATTTGTAATTCATTTTTGCAGGGACTACGTTTATGGATTTGGTTGCACTGAGCTGGACTTCTGAGCTACATTTATATCTGCCTGTCTATATCTGCCTGTCTAACAGCAAAGCATAGGTAATGATAATATTTGATTGTTCTTGTGGATAGCTGTTACAAAACTGAATCTCGAACTGAGGCATTTGTAATGCAGCCATTAAGTAAACTCTATACATGTCTGAAACTACAACAACAAAATCCCAAACCACATCAGCTGCTAAGGAGGGCAAAACACATTAATGCCACTGACGGAGAGAAAAATTTCTACACCCTTTCTCCCTCAAGTTAACCAAAGTAAAATTTATAGAGCTCATGATACGAATCCAAGATGAAGTGGAAATGGGAATGATAGACACCAATTCCTAACACTGACACACCAATGCTTCTGGTCCTCTGAGCCTGAGCACCTGGCTCTTTTGCACGACAAAAACTCCCTCCACAAGGAAATGAATCCTTGAAAGCATCCTGAGATTAACTTTTGCAAGGTGTAAATATATAACACGCTGAAATTTGGTACCAAGACAGACAGCATCGTGTGCCAGGGATGTGTCCCAGGCCAGATGCAGCTGCCTGGTGTGCTGGTGTGTTCTGAAAAGGAAAGTACAGATGTCTTTGCAGGTTTTGGCAGGTGCCTCAGAAGAAATAGCCTGGACTTGTGCCATGTGCCCAGTGCCATTTCCTAGCAAGAGCCCTAGCACAGGCCTCCCTCAGCTGCTCCCCTGCAGGGCCAGCCTTGCCCTGAGCCTTGCCACGGAGCATCCCTGGCTGTATCCAATGTGAGCCAGGGCCCTGCCGCGCCTGCTCCAAAGGCCACAGCTGCCCCAGAGCCCAAGGGCTGCAGGAGGCCTGACTGCCCTTGCCACCATCAGTGCTCTGACAGAAGCTCTGAGCCATTCCCAGCCTTTCATACCACACACACGCACACACACAGACACACAGACACACACACACACACACACAGACACACAGACACTTCTCCCTGCCCTCCTGCTCTGCAAATCCCAGGGGGGATGCAGCACCAGAGCTGCAGCTGACCCTGTGCAACTGCACTGCAGGAAGGGAGGGCCCGTCCGGGACAAACCCACCTCGGGGTCCATCTCAGCTCTCCCTCCCACCACACCCTTCTCCTCCTATTCCTTTCTATCTCTTGATCACATTTACTCCTAAACACGTATGTACTATTGATTCTGGAACATGGCCTTGCTTGTACCTTAATTCAGGCAGAGGCTTCTCTTAATAATCAAATAATTCCACCATGGTTATCCACACAGGACCTAGGAAACACAGCCCAACAATATTTTCATCAACATCCAAAGGACACTACTCCTTCAGCCTCAGCAAGTGCATTTACTTCCTATTGGACTTTTGGTTCTACTTCGGTACCCTGTCAGGCGCTGGGATTCTGGAGCTCCAAAATTTATCATTTTTGGTACCTCATGTTTGCAGGGGCAAATGGAGCCGACACTTGGGGACAGGGATGAAGTGGAACGGGAATCTGGAAGGCAGAATCAAGGAAGCAGCTGCTGGAAGGACTTGATTGGGCTGCTGGTCAATCCTCTGCTTCTTGCTGTCCTGGATTAGGGAACATTTGGAAGGAAACCTCTGAATGGGTTCCCTCTGGGAAACAGACTGCCCTCATAGCGGTCCCTCCTCCAACTGGTTTGGGCAAAGGTTTCCTTGGAGTGAAGTGGAAAAGAGGTGTTTATTTAACAGGCAAAGCAGTCCCCAGCACAAAAATGAAGAACACTAAACAACAAAATCTCTCTCTGCTCTGACAAATGAGATGACAAATTCAGCAGAGTCCCTTTTGTGGGTTGCAGCCTGGCTCACTCAGGCTGTTCTCAGTCCCTCCAGAGCTGGGAAATGCCACAGCCCAGGCCAGGCATTCTGTGCCACAGGTGCCAGATCCTGCTGCTCTTCTGAGTTTTCCAGTCTAGAGCAGCTTCCAACAATTCCAAGAACAACGAAAATAACACACAGTCCAGGGAACTTCTGTGCCTCAGCTAGGCAAAACCAAAGTAAAAGCAAAGGAGAGCTCTCCCCTGCTGTCCACTGCAGACAACACAGTCTGTGTGTAGGAATGTGGGGGAGCAAGTGCAGTCCCTGATGACAAACTGTGCACCTCTTCTCTCCCCCTTCACTCTTCGAACTGGTCTTCAAGTTGCAGAACTTAATAGCCAACCCAAAGAGAACAAACAACGGGGGATGCAAGCATCATAAAGTCAACCCAGGACACTTGCTCATCACAGAGCTCATAAAGTCTGAATCTAGAGGCACAATGTTTGCATGAGTTTCTGCACTCTTGTCAGAAGGAAAACCAATTGCATTCTAGAGGGGTTACTGGCACCAAGGCTCCAATAACCTGCACACAAAGTCGAGTGTTCCTCATTAAAATGACAAGATTGGGTTGGAAAGAGCCATGCACTTGTGAATTGCTCTTTGGCTCTTTTCAAAGGCGTTTGGGAAGCTCTGCACACATAAGCTCAAAGCCATCATTTCAGAGAAATGTTGAAGAATTATGAAAATAAAAAGATCTGGCATAAGGAAAAATCAGCTGCAACAGGAAGGAACACTGAGGATCTTGGCAATCTACTTTGCTTTTCATCTGGTGTTTTGTCGCAAGTTTACCCTTTATAGTCTTTGTTAGCTTACATTGCCACTCTATACACACAGCTCAGAATGTCAGCAGGTGGAGATTGTCATTTCATAGCTGAAATTGGACAAAATCGATACAGAACACTCCCAGTTCCATGGGACCGACTTAATCCATGGAGGTCTCACCCCAGCAGCAAGATGAGAGAACAAATCAGCATCTTAAAACACAAATGAATAAAATTTTCCAGGGAACCACTCAGAAGTGGCCAAAAGCACATTCCCCTTGCACTATTAAGGATCAGAATTCAAGTGGCTTCTAAGGAAAAAGTGAGCCCATATGAAATGCTCTGTGGAAGACCTTCCCAAGTTCCAATCCTGTCTAGAGACAATCATGTGATAGGAAATGATAATTTAAATCTGTGCGTACCACCTTTGGGAAAAGTGCTCTCACCCTTGGGAAAAGTGCTCTCATCTTTGGACAGATTTCTGATGTGAGCATCCCTGATGACTTTGGATGACAGGTACATACCTCATCAACCTGGGGACTGTGTGTATGTCAGAAAGCAAAGCAAGAAGGCACTGAAAGAAAAGTGGATATGACCATTTCAAGTACTCCTAAGCACTCCTGCATCAATAAAAAGGGATGGGATAAGTGCATTGGTAGAAATTCCCCAAGAGGAGCCTGCTATATCACTTGAAGGTCTAGATGGGAAAATAAGGTCAACTGAGAATCTGAAGCCTCTAAAAGCATGAACATGTCTTCTTACGCTGTATCGAATTAGAAGAATTGCCATGTAAGGAGAGAGAAATCATGAAGGGTTAACCATGAAAAATCCTCTGTTTCAGCCCACTCTTGACAGCAACACTCTTGCACGTGGTTCCAAGCAGCAGCAGTCAGCAAGCCAAGGGCAGGCTCCCCAGCAGAATTCACCCCATGCCCCCCGTGGCAGAGTTTCTTGTGCTGTTGCACTCCAGAGGTGTAGGAGCACCCCTGCCCCAGGAAAAAAATGGACACACATCTCAGGGTTTAGGAGGTGATATTTTCTAGCAATTCCCTTGAAGGAGAACAAAGGGCAGCAACAGCTCAGGTGTTCAAGCAACAAATGCAGCAAGATGTCTCAGTTATGGGGACTTGACATTGTTGTCACGGAGACAATTGAGGAAGTTCTAAAACAGTCTCCAAGGAAGAAATGGGCATTCACAGCCCTATTTGAGTGTTCCCAAATATTGTCCTCCCTCAGCTAACTTCATATCCTTCCCCAAAATAAGGTTATGGCATTGCTGGCCACACCTCCACCCTGTCAGCTGAACATATTAACAACCGGAAACTTAGGAAAAAGACGGGACTTCCATGTTCCCATAGGTCTGTGCACAAATCAACTTTTGTGGCTCTCTAGAAAGACTATGACAGCTTAATTGTGAGACAACTACAAACCAGAGTTTCCATAGGAATTCATTCACCCAATTTCTCTTTCAAACCCACTGAAATACCTTGCCTTCAACACTTGTAAATGTGTTTTACAAAACACTTGCAAAAATCTGGATATCCCTTGGCTCATTGACAAGCTGAAACCAAGGTCTACAAGCAGTCCTGGGAGGTGCTTCAGCTGACCTCTCAGAGCAGCCCATATGCATTCCTCTGCAACCCTCCAATGCAACCTGGTTTGGGGATGGGGTTGTCCAAACTTCTACACCTTCAACCACTCAAGGCAAAGATCATAAATTAACAAGTGTCTTAGGTTGCAAAGCAGGAGTAACCAAAAGCAGGTATCCTATCTTCAGCTGTTAAAACCACGTGCGGGAGTTGTCACCATCAGGTTGGACGTCACACACAAACACACACACACACACACACACACAAACACACACACACACACACACAAACACACTCACACACACACAGACACACACACTCACACACTTGAGCAGAGTTACAATGGTGTCTTTGTCCTTCTAATTCTGCGTGTTCTCCTCTTTATATACTCTGAACAAAGCATGATCCTAAGGCGTTGTCTACACCTCAATTGCTTATTATATTCATTGGTGCAGAGCAGTTAGCGTCAATATATTTGGCAAAAGTTTTGCACCAATTTAATAAGGCAGGTATACACATTTCCTTATGTACCTAGTCTAACTACAAAAATCCTTCATGTACCTTTTTCAACCAGTTTCCATGCTAATGGCCTTGTCTTCTTCTTTGCTATGGATATGCTTGGAATTCATCAATTGCTGTTTTTTCTACTGACTCAGTTTGGCTTACAGGCCAGCTCTCAAGCCTCTTACATAGATAGTTGAATGTGACATAGGGAAAAGTGCTGCAAAATGCCAATGATTAAATGCCCATTGCATCTGAGGCAGGTATGGGTCCAGCATGCTCATGCCACACTGCAGGTCTGTAGTGGATGCCTGTGATTCACCAGCAAAACACATTTACCAACTTCCCAAAAAACCCTACAGGTCCTGTCCAAGTACCCACTACAAATCTCCTGCTTACGAGCATCTCTGGAAAGACATCTCAAATATGGCTTTTACTGGATTCATCTGCAAACCAGCATTATATTATACAGGGATTGTTACAAGATGGCACTTGCACAGACCCTCATAAACTAACATGCTGGTTTGTAATAACTTTTTCCTTTTATTCGGGGGGGAAGGAATGAATGAGTTATGCAAAAAATTCCCTGTAAGGATCTGGGGAGCTTTAGACCAGAAAAAAACCCATCAGTGGCTGATTTTTAATACTGACACATTGCCATACCAGTGAAAATTTAGATGCGTGTCTGGGAACACACATGTAAAGATGGACAACAAAGCCTGGAAATCTCCCTTGCCCTTCTATCCTGAATACAGGCAATACCCTGGCCAGGCAGGCTCTGCCCCTTTGCAGGGCTGGGTCAGGCCAAGCATTTGCACACCACTGTTCACAAGAACAATTCAATTCTGATGGCACTCACTCAGATGTAATCCAGCCGAAAACATCAAGACAAGATCACTGCAGACTAATTTGAGTCAAATGTTGAGATTCAAAAAAAAAAATTAAGACTCAAGGCCAACATGGAAACAGTAAAAATTGGAAGCAAGCAAGAAATGGATATATTTGATGAAGCAACTTCATGTCAGCTGGTGACACGGGCTTTGTCAGCCCCTCTGCTGTGGATGAGCTTTCCCCTGGGTGAAGGACCCCACAGCGGGGCTGGTCTGCACATGGGAGGATGGGTGGTCCCTGAGCCTCTCACCAGAGGCTTTCCAACACACCCCCAAAGCTTCTCTCTCTGCCCACCCTTTGGGGTGAGGCTCTGTGCGAGCCTGGCAGCTGATAGCCTTGTGGCTGTTGTCTCCTGCCCAGAGGTGCTAAGCTTGTGCTTGGTGAATGTCCCCAGTTCCTGAGTTTTATCTTACCTTCACTGTGGAACAGTCCAGGGCCTCACTCCAAAGGCCTATTCAGGATATGGTGGTATTATGTGCAGCCATTGTAATACACTTCTAAATATCCTTCAAGAAAATGTTTCAGTCTAAAATTAGAATATTTCAGTCTCTGACACATGGTGAGAAGGAAAGGAATCTTCCAGATGGGTTGAGGTTTCAGAAAATGTCTTTATTCACAATCCTACTCTATAATCCTTGTCTACAATCCTATTCTACAATCCTACTCTGCAGTCCTACTCTACAGTCCTAGTCTAAAATCATACACTGGTTGGTGGAGGAAATAGTCCAGATGTGCTTATCACAGTTTCTTCTCCACCATCCTCTTCTTCAAAGAAACGATCAGTGGCACCAGGCAGGAAGTAGGCTCGACTGATGCCACAAATGGATGCTGCCCAGCAGAAAAAAACAAAAATTAACAACAAACAACAAAAAACAATGAACCGTGACTTTCCAAGCTCAGTGCTTTACAGGCTCAATCAGGATTCTTCTGGTTCATAGAAAGATGAAGATGTGGGGAGGTGGAGGGCTCATCTGACGCCTTGGACTTGAGTGGAGGAGGAGCCCATCCCTGGCACACTGTTTCACCTGCAGCCCCTTCACATTTTACCTGCAGGAGATCCTTGGCAGTCCAGCGCCGAGCCTCATCTGTCTGCAGGCAGCAGCTCAGGAAGTCGCGCAGCAAAGGAGAGAAGAGGTCGGGCTGCTGCAGCTTTGGTCTCCCTCCTGTGGCTATCAGGAGCTGAGGCTGCACAAAAAGGAAACACGAGGCTCCACCTGCTTCTTTCACATCTGTAACTGCTCTCCCAGATGCCCTTGTTTAACCTCCATTCTGCAGTGGCAGTTTCTGCCCTGGCAGAGAGGCAGAGATGACTTTCCTACACCACCAAAACACCCAAACCCAAAAGGAGCCACAGATTTTCCAACATTCAAGGGATCCTGCCTTGGCAGGTGATTTCATTGACTGACCTCTTGCAAAAGCAAGTGTGTTTCCCTGAGGATTCACACCAGCTGAACAGGCTTTTTGGAAGGGGGACTTTGCTATATTATCTAACACTACTATTTCCAAGGGTAATTACATGAAAGGCATCTCTGAGTGCTTCTTGGTCCCTTAAGCACAGTGGCCATAAAATAAAGCTCATCAAGCTTTTTATCCTGTACTTGGTTAAAAAAGGAAATAGATAGCAGAACTGCTTGGAGATTGCTTTGCTGATTGTCCTTTCTCTTTCCCTTTCCCTTTCCTTTTCCCTTTCCCTTTCCCTTTCCCCTTCTGTTTTTTTCTTGTTTTTTTTTTCATTTTTTCTTACTTTTACTATAAAATTGAGACTAGGATCATCCAACCTCCAATGTGAAGGATATTTGTCATGTATTTAAACATTTCACTGAAAAAAAACCCTTCCTTCAGAAACAGAGCTCCAACAGGGCTCCAAAAGCAAATCAGAAATAGCAGGCATAGCTGGAGCTCAAAGTTGCTGAACTGGCTTCCTGCCACTTCCCTTCTGGTGCAACCAAAACTACAGCAGATGTGCTGAACTATGGGGACATTTTACAAGGGGACCATGGTGGAAGGGGTGCCAGCAGATGGCAATGGGATTTTGTCCAGTGGCACACACAACATGGCACAGGTGAGAAAGACAGCGGCATCAGGAAGTCTTTGCACCTTACCCACACAGCAGTTTCATTCCAGTAGGGAACTTCTCCTTCCACCATTTCAATGCCCACAATTCCAAAAGACCATATATCCAGTTTAGGGCCATATTGTTGACCTGTCAGGACTTCAGGTGACATCCACCCAGAAGTGCTGGCCACTGAGTCCTGTCTTCTCTGCTCAGGGCTGAGCTGAGCTAAGAGGCCAAAATCAGCTGTGGAGAAAACAACACACCATGAAAGCCAGCTCAAATTAGCAAACCAGGCAAAAGAATTCCCCACTCTCACTCTGAGAATGTGCTGTTGATGAATGTCCTGGAGAACTGTCAGTGGGGATTTAGCCAAGGGAGTAGGGAAATGTCCACTTCCAAAAATAACCTAGGTTTTTAAATGCTGCTCACAGCAGTGGCCTTTATTCCCCTGAAGGTTTAGATAGTATCTCCCTCCCTCTGGAAAAGACACACACAGACCAACGCCACTCTTGACTGCTTGTGGCTCCTTATCATACCTCTGTGCACATTGCAAATGTGCCTTCAGCTCAGAGCAGGGGACCCTGCACTGCCACCAGCACCATTTTAGGGGAGCTGGCGGTCACTCATAGCAGCCCAAAACCCCACATCCCTGGAATGCTGCCTCTGACCAAGAATATACTGACCCAGCTTGACAGAGCCATCGCTTCTGAGAAGGATGTTGCGGCTCTTCACATTCTGATGGATCACGCACATTTTGTGAAGAAAATCCAGGCCTTGCAGGCACTGGGAAGGGAAACAGAAAGAGGAGGGCAAAAATTAGTGATGGGATTTTATCCCACAAGAAAGGAAATAACTCCAAATCACTTCCTTTCCACAGTTGTAGGGAATCATGGCAGAACACTGTGCCATTGAGAGGAAGAGCATGCTGCTCCAACACTAGCAGAGCAGGACCTCTCTAAGGAAAGGCACGCCAGCTTTTGAAAGAGCAACAGCAACTGCTGTTGTAGACCGTCCCCTGCAGACCAGCCAGAATGCCTGCTCCTGCAGTGGATGTGCTCAGAATGCAACAGCACTTTGGGTGCACTATTATCCTCTTCAGCTGAGGACTGTGAGAAAAGAGTCTCTTTTCTCTTTGCTGTTTGTTTCAAATCCTGCCAGCAGCACCTTTGCTTTCCCAGGCAAGGAATGCAGTGCACACAGGCTGGAGGTAAACATTTAGAGAAGTTGGGTAGAGAACAGCAAATACAAAGAGACAGAGTGAGGATACAAGAGCAGGAGCAAAGCGTACAGGAATAGAGTACAGTGAGTTCTGGGGCACTGGTAGACAATTGACTTGAGATGCTCTAGCTTCCCCATAGCATTCTAGCAACACAGAAACAAAGCTTGGCACATGAAATCTCTCCAGTTCTGAGCCCCACTTTCCCAGACAATCCTGCCCAAGGCCCTGGAAGCACAGGTGGGATCCCTGACCTGGTGACTGACAGCTGCCATCTCATCTTCAGACAGGAAGGTCCAGCTGATGACATTGCTCAGAGTGCCTCCATCCATGTACTCCATCACCAGCCAGAATTGCTTATCCACAAGGTAGCTGAAAGAAGGAAACAAGGACATGGATATGAACATGCATGACTACGTTGCTGTTTGGAAAAGATATGGGTTGATTCTTTGTTTCTGGGTCTCTTTGTGATGAGAACAGAATAAAAGGAATAGACATTCACTCTAGGCTGTGTAGTGTTTGCACTCTCTGCTGGCTCAAGGAAAACGACACATCTGGGTAAAAGAGATGTGTTAGATGACCAGCAAGGGAAAAATGCAGTTTAGTAACAGATCAAGAAGCTGTCACACTGTGTGTTTCTGGAAAAGAGCACCTAGTGTTCCTGGCATGCACAGTAATGGAAAAGAGGGAACACAATCCAAGGGAAATCCTTGTTAGTTTATCTGCATGTAAGAAGACACTTGAAACAACCAAGCCCCAAAACAATGGGGTGGCAGTGAATTTACAGGCTATTGATTTAGTAAGATATGGTTGATCCAGGTTTTGGAACAATTTTTAAACTACGTGGACCAGGGAAAACTCATGCAGACAAGATCCACTCTCTTCCCATCCATAGTGAGGGTGAGCAGAACAATAATAATTTACTAATAATAACAGCTGTCTTTTCTGCCAGGGACCAAAGTGGGTTTTTACCTTGTGTGTTTGCAGTATGTAAACAAACAGTCATGGAACAAAAGCACAACAACTCACCAGTCTAAATATTTGACCAGGTTGGGATTCCTCTTCCTCTTGATGACCATAAGTTCATCAACTTTTAGTTCCCTCTTCCGCAGTTGGTGGAGATTAATTTTCTTTATGGCCACCTAAGATGACATTCACAATCAATAACTTCAGAAGTTGGTGGCACGAGACCACAGTGCACGTGGAGTGAGTGATTTTGCAATGACACAGCCAAGCTGAGCCAAAGTGCCTTGTGATTAGACATTGGAGTAATTAGGAACTGACATTCCAGCAGCCCATTTCTCAGCTCCATTGGAGTCCAGTTTCAGGACATGTGGCCACTGACATTTTGTGTTGTCCACTTGGGAACAAAGATGGCTCTACTATCACCCACAAAGCGCTGACCACACTCTCTACTGCTCTGTCTAGGATTCAAAAGCAATCCTTGCTTTGCTCCTCTGTTGATACATCCCGGGCTATAAGCAGGGCTTAGGGCTTTTAGGGACACCTTGCAGATCTCTGCCTACATGCAGTTCCCAAGTGCAGCACTGCAGGTGGCTAAGGAACTCCCAGTAACATTCAGATATATTTGCTAGCAGCCAGAAATGAGAATAGAGCTCTGAAGCTGTAGCCCCAAAGAGCAGTGAGATGCTCTAAGGCACCAGCTTTGTTTCAGCAGCTGAGAGCGAGTGAGGGCGTCCTTCTCTGAAAGGAACCGCTGCCCTCCTCGCCTTCCTTCTGGCAGCTGAGAAGGACAAACACTGTCCCTAATGCAATTTGCAGGCTGGCACCAGTCTGGGCTTCTTGTGCTTTTGCAGCACAGCTCTACCCAAAGCTCCAGCCACAGCTCACACCAGAGGGGAAAGCTCTCAAGAGCTGCAGAGTCTGCAGGGGCTGTTGACATTTACCTCTCTTCCTGCTCCCTTGTCGAGTGCCCTACAAACCTCCCCAAAAGTCCTAGAAACAAAACAAAGCAAAGAAAGGAGAAGCCGTTTAGATCTCTGAGTGAAAGCCAGCCCAGACAGGAGATCTGTGCTGGCAGTGCCTAAAACCTGCAGGATGCAGGAAGTGTCTGCCAGAAGGCAGCTGATGCATTTCCCTCTCAAGTGCATGGGCACTGGACCTGTTCCTGGAGTGATGGGCTTTACTGCCTCAGCTCAAAAAGAGAGCTGATTCTTTCATCTCAGGCTGCAGTTTCTAAACTGTACAGTTCTTATCCTGACCATGGAGTATTTCCTTCAACAAACTCTTGGAAAGAAATGTTCCTGAGAATTCTTATCTCACAGCTATCATAGTGGGCAGGTTGATTTTAAGGCAAGCAAGATTATTCTCCTTTCATTATTGTGGCTGTATGATGTGAAGATATTCAAAAATGCTAAGGCAATTAACACAGAGCTGTCCCACACTTGATAGACAAGAAAGAAATCTTCCAGGTCCTGTTCCTTGCTGCAGGCAAGGCCTTGGAAGCATGGAGATCTCTTTCACAAGGAGTTCAGACCACGCTCACAAATTCTGGCTGGTACTGAGAAGTGGGACAATCTAACTCCAGTTTCTGACTATGTTTGCAGCTTGCCTGACTCCACAATTGATAGATGTACTATCAGTAAACCCCCTGCCTCATTCTTGTGTAGAAGTAATTGTGGTTGGACTCACCCACTGCCAATATTTTCCAGTTCAGTGTACTTCATCATGGGATTTCCCATGTTCACTATTTTCCCTGAGAGAAACAAAATGCAAGATGCTCACTTTAAAGCAAAGATCTCTGCTTCCAGATGATAAGAAAGGCAGCCCCACTGTCTGGGTCTCTGAAGCCTTTGTGCTTGGCTGGGGAACAACAACAACCAGGCAGACAGCTCTGCAGTACAGATGGCCAGCACAGAGAGGGATTTTTCCACAGCAGTTCATGTGGGGAGTCCTGAGTGTCTCTGTGACACCAGACTGAGGAGGAACATTTGGTACAGCTATGCTGACACATGCACACAACACACTGTCCCTCAGACAAGAAATACACCAGACGTACTCAGTAGCTGCAAGTACTTCTCCTCTGCCTCCTCTTGCTGAGCAGCAGCTCTGTCAGTGCTGGTGATGAACACACTGCCCAGGCTCAACTTTTCAGGCTGGGGAACAAAGGCTCCTTTAGACAATGGTGCTGCTGCTGCTGCTGCTTCAGGTTCAGTGACAGTGGCTGTGTAGATCTGAGAGAAGTAATGAGTTTGTGTCAGAAAGTTGGCTGTCAGAGATGATCCTGAGATCCCTTTTCAAATGCAAAATTTTAGGAAGATGTTGTCAGCCACGTGCAGGGCTCTTAAAAGGGATTATTTGGATGTCCCCTATTCAGACTGGATGGGTCCATATCAAAGGCTGCTTTTACTTCACTTCATGACCACATTCATTTTCCAAACTCATAAATTTTCTGAAGGATGTCTGCCACAATGACCATTCCACTTCCTCCCCAAGGATTCCTTTCCCCTTCCAAGGGCTGCTGACACAATTATTAAAATGCTCTACCTCCTCCCACTCTGTTCTCTTTCCCTGCGCCATCTTCGGGACATGCCCAACCTGCAGCATCTCTGATTGGGAAAGCTCCCGTGTCTCTCGTCGACCACGGGGCTTTTTGTTTCCAGTCATTTGCTGGAAGTCTTCACAGGCTGGCACGTGAGAAGTGAACATTTCCACCTCAAGTTAAACAGAACAAAGCAGTCAGAGACTACAGGTTGTCCCTGTGAGCCAAGAGTCATTGACTGTGAGGAAAGGGAGAGAACAGATTTACTAGGGTTACAGACTGTTTGTTCCAATCCTCCATCTGGGTCACCATGCCCCTCTGTAAAAATACCTCAAGAAAAAAGGCATGCAGGAACAGCCCAGCAGGAATCCATTTGTATGAGTGCTAACATAAAGGCCAAAGGACTAGCCTCACTGTGCAGGGCAGCTTCAGAGATTTGGCACACCAGGAGAAGTCCTTCAGAGTGGCTGTGATGGACCCTACAGCAGGATGGCACTCAGAGGCATCACCCCACCCACTGCTACTCTACGCTGGAAAGGCAAGAAGGGCAGAGACCAGCAGATGGGTGACTGCACTGGCTATTGATGTTCCACTCACTTGCTTTTGTACAGCCTGAAGCAGGGGATTATGTTTCTCTCTGATAAGTTTTATTTCTTCCCTCAGCCTCTTCTCTCTTGCCTTCATCCCAGCCTCAATTGCATGCAGCTCTGCATGCAGGTTGTCCTTGAGGTTCTGTAAAAAACAAGAGACATCTGTCACGAGTGGAGTGTCTTCCTCTCTTGCACTCACCTGGTTTTGTTGATCGCCTGTCTGCTGATGGAGATTCATCTCCTCTTGGATGCTTCTCATGTCTTCCTTGTGCCTTCTCCTTACTGCCATGATGGCAATCGGAGCTTCGGGCAGCTCTGCTTGTGGCTCTGCCTTGATGTTCTGCAGACACAAATGCAGAGCAAGTCACAGGGAGCTGCCACCAGGCTCAGCTTTTTCCTCTTTCAGCCTCAAAACCAAATTCATTCAGCCACTTCTTTCTGCTCCCCTACCCACCTCTGCTTCCATTGTAACCCTCCCATGCTAGCGCTGATCTCTGCACATCACAAGGCCCTGTGCTTTCAGTGCCTGTGGCACTCCTGGCCTCCTTGGTCCCAAGAGCTCTGTTTTATGCCTCTGCTCCTCTCCTTCATTCTGGCACCTGGGGAGCCAGGCTTACCTGGCCATTCCCCTGTACATCTTCCACCTGCTGCCTGAGCTGCTCCTCCTGCTCCTGGGCTGGGAACAGCTCTCCCTGAGTCTGCTGTGGCACCTCTGATAAAGCACTCTGCTCGTGCTCTTCCTCTAGAAGGACCTGCACAGAAAGCAAGACAAGAAGGCTTTCAACATCCCATACAACATTTGTGAGCCAGGTCTCGAAGACTGATGGCTTCACACGTTCCCAAAGCACTGTGCTGCTGCTGCTGCTCTCCTGGCTCGTTCTCTGCCCATGGGGAGGCACAGATTCCAAAGTGACACTGGCAGTACAATCAGGGTCCATCTGGGACTGAAGCTCCAACAGCCTCTCAGCAGCTGACAGGGAAGTTGTGGCATTTCTCAAGGGTCTGCTGAGGGCCTCCCTCCACTTCTGCCGTGTCCATTTTGTCTTTCCATCGTGACTGACACTCATCCCTGTCTCACAGCTCCCTCCTGCCCACTGTGGGCTCACTCCTTGTGAGAGACACTTCTGGAGTTCATGTTCTCTTCAGGCCTGCCCCACCATTCCTGCCTTTCAGACATCTACCCTCTTGTCACAAAATCCTGCTCATTCAGGACATGAGGATGCATGCACAGCTCCTCTGATGAAGGTCAGACAGCCTCTACAGCCCCCTCAGTATCTGGAGGAGGGCCAAGGTGTTTATTCTTCCTCTTTGTCAACTGAGAATTCAGACCAGCTCTAAGAGAGACCCTCCTAAGGCCCCATCAACAAATGAACTTTCACATCCTTAGGGATGCCAAGGATGAAAATCATGTGGCATGTAATGCATGTATGACCAGATTCACCAAACACCACCTAAACCATGGAATTGTTCCACGTCACTAGGAAGGGGAGAAATGCAAAGAATGAACTGGGGGCTTCAGGGCAGAAGAGGCTGGAGGACGATTGCAACTCTGAGGGGAAAGAACAACCATTTCTGGAGGGGAAACATCTCAGCCTGCTCAGGATCTGTTGATAGAACACGTCTCTCCTCTTCTTCTGAAGGGATGCCTTTGGGTGAGCTTTGCACCTCCAGCTGCCTCTGCCCAGAGCCAGGAATAGTCAGTTATGGAATAGTTACATAGATAGATGGATAGATAAATAGATCTCGTGTAATTTGTCTTACTGTACTTTCTATTATGACACACCATAGCACATGGCTGCCAGTGCCCCCATCAGCAGCAGGAATCCTGAACTTGCTCTCCTGTTGCTTCATTAAACCACATCCCTGGGGAATCTGGAGCATGTAGGTCCTTATGGAATGAGATTACACCCAGACTACTGCTCTGGGAACTGAACTCCTTGTGCATCAGTGCTTGGGCAAGTTCTTCTCTTGCTCACAACCACACTGACAATGCTCAAGTGGCTGTAATCAGAAATGAAGCCCAGTCCCTCCCAGCTCCTCTGATCTCTGAGCACCAGCCAGAATGCAAGGGACTTGATTTCCTGCTAAATTCCCAAATACAATTCTGATTGAATTATTTGACAATTGCTGAACCACAAGGCTGCCAAAAGGTAAGGGTTCTGTTAACACAAGAGTGATGTGCTGGCTGGCCTGGCATCAGAGCAGCTCCTTGTGCACCAATGTCCCTGCCCCAAACTACATCCTCTCGTGCAGGAGAATGTTGTGATAAAGCGCCTTTGCTAGCCAGAGGAAGGAACTAAACAGATCTTCTCCTCCTAGCAAATCAACAACCCAACAAAACAAACCATCAAAGTGACACCTAGTCCAGTGTCTAAAGCATCTGGGTGCAGTGAGGGGATTCTTGCAATGGAAGTGGTCCTTGTGAGGAGCATTGTCATGTAGGCATTTATGGAAGTGTGCCTGGAAGGACTCTCATGAGCCTCCCTTTCCCCAGGCTAAAGCTCCCTCAAGCACCTCCTCACTGGGTTTGTGCTCCCACCTCTCCCCAGCTCCCTTGCCCTTCTCTGGACTTGTTCCAGCCCCTCAATGTCTTTCTGCTTCAGAAGGGCCCAGAACTGGACACAGCACTCGAGCTGTGGCCGCAGGAGTGCCCAGCACAGGGCACAGCTCACTGCCCTGCTCCTGCTGCCCCACTATTGCTGACTTGGCCACGATGGCCTTGGCTTTCTTGGCCACCTGGGCACACGCTGCCTCATGTTCAGCTGCTGTTGACTGCAACTCCTGGGTCCTTTTGTCCCAGGCAACTCCCCAGGCACAAAGTTGCACATTTGACCTAAAATACAGCATCCAGAATTTCAAGATGTCTTTCCTGGTTTTAGCAACCCAAAACAGCACTCAAGGGCTTGCAGCTTCACCTAAACTCTAGGATCCAATGGACTTGTCAAATCTGCAGACTACCCCACAAAATGTATCAACAGAAACTTGCCCTTTCTGGTTTGTGCCTCAGAAGAAGGGTTCAGAATTATGCCCTTGGTTTCTTTTGCCACAAGGGACAAGAATGTCCCCCACAGCTTCACGAACAGCACAATCATCTCTTTGCAGCTTATCAAAAGCCAAAAGACAGGTGGGCAAAACCAGTCTTCGGATGTGAAGAATTCCTCAAGGAAATGGCAGAGGAATTCCACAAGCTCCAAACACAGCATTTCAGAAAGGGAAAACAAACAAAGCCCTGTGATCTGCAGCGCTACCACATGTGCCCTTTGGCCATAGCACTGCAGAAGCCAAGTGTGCTGGTTTTACCCTGGGGGAAGGGCACACTAGGAAGTTTTATCTGCATGAGAATTTCCTCTGTGGATTGATGGGACCACTTGGAGGCTGGTTTAGATGTTGACAGCCTGAGAAACCAATTGGAAAAGTCGGTTCGCTCCGTGAATCCCATTTGAAGCAAGTAAACCCCGGGAAAGCTCTCTTGCATTGCCGGCCTTTCACAAGGTAACACTGACCTGGCCCGGGCCCGCTTCCAATGCGGCCAGGGCCAGGCGGGAGCGGGCTCCGGAGGCTGCTGGGCCTCGTTTTAACCAGGGGTCCCAGCGGCCAAGGGGAGGAGAGCCCATTGCTGGGATTCTCGCCTTTTCCCGGTGTGGCCGTGCTCGGCGGGGCCCTGCCCAGCCGCCCTCACGGCCTGGGGGGAGGCAGCTGGGCCCGGTTTGGGAGAGCCCCCCACGGCTTTGTGTGCTGGGCAGGGCAGAGGGAGAACCCCCGGCCCGCGGCTGGAACTGAATGCAGTCAGTGCGGGAAGAAAGCCATGGAGCCAAAGGCTTGTCACCCATTTCTCCTCTGACTGGACTAGGTAGTTTTCATCCTGCCCCTCCAGCGTGGCCTGGGCGGCCTGAGATCCTGACACAGCTCCAGCATGGCCTGGCCCAACTCCTGCAACTTCCGTGTGAGATTTTAATTTTTTTTCTTAATGCTCAGATATCACTTACAGACTTTTGTCTTTCCTTGGGTGAGAGGGAGAAGAACAGAAAGGATACACTAAAATCAGTGAAATAAAAGGTAAGTCTCTAAATGGAATGAGAAGGATGAAATGACGTGAAAATTGGCTGAAATATCTTTTTGCAAGTTGTAGGCATGGACTGTACTTCACGAATAAATTCCTTTAAACTATGGGAAAAAAAAAAAAAGACATGGGGGGTGGAGCAAGGTGTAAAGTGTTTGAAGAATCCTTTGCCCTGAGGAAAAGGAGGGGAATCTCTCTTCCTGGGAATGAACTATAAACAGAGAGAAGTGAGCAAAAGAGAACTTTTGCCTTGGAGTAGCTCAACCTTAAAAGTAATACCTGATGACTATTTAACATGGCCCGCAACTCAGTTCTGAAAAGACTGTATAGTGGGAGGAAATTCATGATAGCAGGTCCCAGGTGCCAGTCAATCATGAAAAAGTGGATTCCAGAGAGAACTGGGGATTTCCTCTCTTGGTAAAAGATCCTTATAGCTTAACAAAAAGAAACTAATCTCCCTAAAATAAACTGAAGAACATTATTTAAGTAGGGAATTCACTGAAGTGTCCCTGTATGTTGTTCTTCTGTAACAACAGGGGAAGGAGGAACTGGCCTGAAAATCTGTTCTGAATTTACTATTTTTATTCTTTGTGTTGTTAATAATTTTTTTTCTTTATTGCCTTTTTAAGTTTTAGGGTTGCTTCGCTTTTACTCCTAATCCTATTTCACAACAAAAGGTAAATATATTACAATTGGCAAACCTTAAACCATTACACCAAGAGACAGAGCGTCACTGAGCCAAGGATCCAGATGCTCACCCAGAGGCACCAGACTTTTGGTACCTCAACATGACAGACCAAAGCCCAGTTTCCAGCTCTCACTAGCTGGGGGAGAATTGCTATGTCCCAGCAGGTCTCCAGCTCTCAGCATCCTCAGCCACCAACAGCAAGTGCTGGCTGCTCAGCATCTTGCAGCTCTGTCTTGCACTAAAGACAGCACCAGCCAGAACTGGCACTTACCGGCTCGGAATATTCAGGTTGTGCTGTGAGCACAGCTGGAGGATTGTGATCATTCAGCTCCTCTTTGGCCACATCTCCAGGAACTGAGAGAGTCAGTGGAGAGTCTGCTGTGGGTTCAGGGCTCTGTGAACAGACAGCAGCATGAGGGACAGGCAGTTACCTATCATTTATAACCTTACTCCTATTCAGCTCTACAACCTGCTCGACTAAGGACAAATGATAAACTGCCATTGCAATGTGATCCTAAGTCACTCCAACAAAATTAAAATGGGCTGATTCAGCAGAATTTCATATGGCTCTGAATTCAATATTCCCTCGTGCTTACTATCAGCAGGCAAGGTTCCCTCTGAAAACTGAGCTTTGAGTGCTTTAAAGCTCTCAAATGGAAAATTAGGAAACAGCCAGTGATGCCTTTGCAATTGCTGATTCAGGTATGGGAATGGATTTTCTTTTAAACTACCCAGCTGGCCATCTACACCCTACTACCACAGGCCAAGCTCACAGATTCCTTCACAATTTTTAAACGTCAGGAACATCCAAGGTTCCTTTCTCACTCACCTCAGGATCTGCACCTCTGAATACACGTCTCAGGTGTCCTGTAGAGGGCAGGGAAAATGAAATAAATTATTTGAGAAAACTGGAGAGAGCCATAATGTGTTTAGAAATCCTTCTGAGAACATCTCCCTGTCTGTGTTTTCAAAGTTGTCCTGCTTGACCCAGCAAACTGAGGAAATGGCAGACTCTGCTGCCACAGACTCTCCCGGGGAGGGAATGCAACCCCTGCAGGTTCCCTTGCAAATGCTGCCCGCAGCTCCCTGGCTACAGACACCCCGTCTATAGCGGAACAGGTTGACAGGAGCTTTAGCAAACCAGTGGCATCCTCATGCTCTTTCTGTTCCAAAATCAACCGGGTCACTAAAACAGAGCAGGAAGACATCTAAAAGCCAGATTAGGTTACACCCAGGGAAAATCTCTACTTACGTCCCAGGCTAGTCAGATAATATCCTGAATAACCAATGCCATAAACAGTGCAAACTGCAGCAACGAGTTGCTCAATCATGGTAGCACTGCTGTGCAAGTTTGCAGACTCTTCTGAAACACTAGAAAAAACAAGGCTCCTGTCACAGTGTGCAGCTGCCCACTGACAAACAGGAGGATGCTCCTGCACTGAGCACAGGCAAGAACTGCTCTGCCACTGAGGCCTTGGGTGCAGCAAAGCAACCTTCTGATGTCACCACAGCAACGTGGCAACCGTGCCCTGACATCACAAAGCAAACGTTCTGCATTGGTCTGTGAATTTATGCAAAGCAGCCCAACCCTCCCTACAGCAAACACAAAATCACCTGGGACGTTCTCCTCTGTCACAAAGCAGCACAAACTCCCCTGGTGGGACAAACCCTGTTGTTCAAGGGATCCTAGAGTAACTTGGAGATAGAAAACAAAGAGAACTTGCAAGCAGAGTGCTTACAAGAAAGCTACTCAGTGAAGGCAGGATGGATGTAAAAATGTCTCTAAAATGTAACATGCAGTACCAGCCCAGTAGTTTGCAGAAATTGTTTTACAAGCACTTGTCTTTGGGGGAAAATCCTGATGTTGCTAATAGGGAACCAATCATGTATATTATTGGTTAGCAGACAACTGAACATTTATACTATTGGCCATCCAGGATCACACTATTCCAACCCAATACTGAAAATATGACAAAAGGTGTATCCATTTCTAATGTTTCTGGGTATGCCATATGTGGTAACTGTGTAGCATTCATACATTGCAGTGCCCCAAGCACCTACAGCCTGTACTGCAACTGAGCACTGAGATGGGACTAAAGCAAAGGAAATCAGACCTTTGGCCACTGATGCTTCTGACTAGACCCAAGAATGCTTCTGTTCCTGTACCAAACCTGCCGCACACACATCAGCACCTTTCAACCTGCCTTGGCTTCACCTGGGACACAGAAGCCTCTGGGCCATTCTCTGACCCCAGCAGTCACCACTGGCTGCATTTCCTGCTTGCTGTCAGTGGCACCTGAAACATGCTTTTGCAGACTGAAAGCATTCTGCGTCATTCCTTCCAAAATTAATAATGAAAACACAATTTGCCTACTGAAACCCTGCTGCTCCCTTCCAAATCAGGTCACTGCTCAAGCACAAGCCTCAGGCTCATCCCTGATTCTGTCTGTGAGATATCAGGTAATCTTTTGCTTCACCTGAAAGGGTATTAGAAAAAAGAATGAAAGTGGCTGGTTCTAGGCTTTGTTATTTGTGGTTTGGATTTGTTCTACTAAATTTCCTGGGATTTCCTGTGGCCTGGGAGTGGGGCAGGGTTGAACACTGGACCAAAAAAAAAATGGGGTAAGAGGGGAGGAGGGGACAGAGAGAAAAGTAGATAGTCAGGAGAGAATGTGAAGTTCCCTAGGATGCAGCCAGTGGCAAAGGGGACAGGGATTGGACCCAGCTGGGAAAGGCAATAAAAAGAAGCATCTTGTTGGAGTGTGTGTATGTGTGTGTGTGTGTGTGTTTATGTGTGTGTGTGTGTTTGCGTGTGTGTGTGTGTGTTTGTGTGTGTGTGTGTTTGTGTGTGTGTGTGTGTGTGTGTGTGTGTGTATGTGTGTGTGTGTGTGTATGTGTGTGTTCACCTTTCGGTGTGGGACACACACGCCTGGCTCAGCTGAATCCCTACTCAGAAACTGTTCTGGTTTGCTTTGATGACTTTGTCCCCATTTGATGGTATCTAGGAGTTGGTTCATTTCTAACATCTCCCTGCCAGCAGCTCAGAGCTGCATCGCACAGTGCTTGCTGTGCTCCAGAGAGCACAGAGCAGGCTGGCCTGGTGGCCCCGAATATTTCCGCAAAACCCTCTGCTTGTCCCACCTTTGCTGTGGCTCAGTGCAGAACTCCAGGACTGCAGGCGCTTCCTGCCAGAGCTGTGGGAGGCAGATGTGTCTCCTGCAGATGTGACCTGACCAGCTGCCAGTGCCTCCCGCTGGCCTGGGTTCCCCTGGCAGAACTGCCGTGCCTGAAGGACGCTGCCCTGGGCTGGAGCCTGCGGAGCAGCCCGGCTCCCTGCCCTGTGCCCAGAGTGCTGCACACACTGCTGACCTTTCCCAGAGTTACAGGGCAGCGGCGCCAGAGTAAGAATCCTCAGCCAGGGCACCAGCCCTCGGCTGCTCTCTGCTTTTCTCTCCCGCTGGCCACACTCCGGACGGCCAATGCTACCACAAACTTTATCTTTTACAATCGTGGTCTCAATTCCCACTCTACAATCCTTTTCAACAACCCTACTCTAAGCTGCTTGTAAATGGTCCTGATGTGATGATCAGTCTTTTCTTCACTGAAATGATGAGTGGCACTGGGATGCAATTAGGCTTACAAGATGTTACAGGTGTTCAATCACAAAAGGCTCCAAGATTTCTTCAACATTTTTGGTATGGAGACAATTGAGGAAGTTCTAAAATACTCTCTAAGGAAAATAGGGCAATCAGAGACCCTTTGAATGTTCCCAAATATTGTCCTCCCTCAGTCAATTTCATATACTTTTGCCAAAGAAAGTTATGACATTGCTGGCCACACGTCTATCCTGTCAGCTGAATAAATCAACAGCGGGAAACTTAGGAAAAGGATTAGACGTCAAATTTCTTAGACCCCATAGGTCTGGGCACAAATCAAGAGCTGTGTCACTCTTGAAAGACTGGTGGGAACAGATTATTTTTGAGAGTACTATAAAACTGCCAGAGTTTGCATATGGACACATTCAAGCAATTTGTCTTTAAAATCTGCTGAAGTACCTTGCATGCAACACTTGTAAATGTGTTTTACAAAAGATTTGCAAAGATCTGGCTATTCCTTGGCTCACTGACAAGGTGCAGCCGAGGTCTAAAGGCAGTCCAGGGAGGTGTTTCAGCCGACATCTTGGAGCAGCCCGTAGCCATTCCTCTGTAACCCTCCAATACAAGGTGATTTGGGAGGGGTCTGCCCAAGCTTCTACACCTTTGACAGTATAAGGCAAAGAGTTAAAATTAAAAAGAAATTTCAGAAAACACCCCTATATTATCACAATAATAATTTCACTTTGCCACTATATTTTCTAAAAATGTCCACAACTTCATAGCAGATGTAGTAGGCGTCCACCATCTGCTGAAAAAGTTTATTTCAATGGACAAGCCTAGGGCCTGAAGAAAAGAATTGACCAAAAGAAAGCCACTCCAAACGCTGTATGAACAACAGTGAGAGATAGAGTTATCAACAGTGAGATTTTTTTATTATTAAAGATCCAAACTAACTTCTTCCAACTCTTTCAACTTACTAATCTTCTTTGAACTAATCCTATATTTTAAAGAAATAATCAACTGCTCAGTGCAAATGTAACCTGCTGGAATTACTAATTTAAGTAATCCTTAAAAACGAATCTCAAAATTTGAAACAAATTCCAAAGCTCAGAGATTTTGTCAGGCTGAAGCGTAAGTCTTGTGCCATGACTCTACTTCCTGCTTGTCAAATTCAGATATTCCGCTCTGAATATGGGACAGCTTTTTGTGGAGGTATTGGAACCTGCTCTTCATTTCAGAGTAGCTGGGGCTAGCCTGTGAAGGAGAAAGTAGAAGAAAATTAGGGCAGGCAAACATTTCTGCAGAGTTTAGAATCTGGTGTCCTTTCCCTTAAGAAGGCCCAGAGCCAGACTCAGCAGTAACCATGGCCCTGCAGGTCTGGTGTCACTCATACCTCTTTGTGCTGGATATGCATTGAAGGCACCTGGGGGCAGGGAATACAAGGAAGTTTTTCTCCATGAGAACTCCCTCTGTGAATTGATGGGACCAGTTGGAGGCTGCTTTAGTTGTTGACAGCCTGAAAAACCAATAGAAGAAGTCAGTTTGCTTCCCAGAATCACATTTGAAGCAAGCAAACGACGGGAAAAGCTCTTTTTAATTTCCAACCTCTCACAAGGTGACACCGTCCTGGCCCGGGCTCGGGAGGCTGCCGGGCCCCGTTTCCACCCGGGGCCCCGATAGCCAAAAAGAAGCAAAGCCCATTGCTGAGATCCTCGCCCTCCCCCGGTGTGGCCCTGCCCGGCCCCGGCTCGGAGCAGCCCTGGGGTGGCCGAGCTCGCCCGGCCGCCCTCACGGCCTGGGGGGAGGCAGCTGGGCCCGGTTTGGGGAGCCCCCCATGGCTTTGTGTGTTGGGCAGGGCAGAGGGAGAACCCCCGGCCCGCGGCCGGAGCTGGGTGCGGCTGGCAGCGGAGGGCAGCCTTGGAGCCAGAGCCTTGGCACCCATTTCTCCTCTGGCTGCACTTTGCAGTTTTCGTCCGGCTCCCCCCAGCGCGGCCTGAGATCCTGACACAGCTCCAGTGTGGCCTGGCCTAAGCCCTGCAACTTCTGTGTGACATTTTAACTTTCCCAATGCTCAGATAAGCCTTACAGACCTTCCATCTTTCCTTGGGTGAGAGGAAAAAGAGCAGAAAGGATACACCAAAGTCAGTGAAGAAAAAGCTGAGGTTTTTGATGGAAGGAGAATGATGAGGCGCCATGAAGGTTGGCTGAAAATCTTTTTGTAAGCTCTAGGGGTGGACTGTACTACACTACAAATTCCTTTAAACCATGGGAAAAAGACCTGGGGGGTGCAGGGTGGGGTTTGAAGTGTTTGGAAGATCCTTTGTCCCGAGGGAAAAAGGGGATCTCTGTTCCTGGGCAGGAAGTATGAGCAGAGAGAAGAGGGCTGAAGACAACTTCTGCCTTTGAGCAGCTCATCCTTAGAAGCAATACCCCATGAATTTGATATGGCCCACAAGCACAGCTCTGGGAGGGCTTTGAAGTTGGGAAGAGTTTCACCATTGTGGATTCCTGAGCAGCTGCTGCTTGTGAAAAACAGTGAAATCATGAGAGAACTGCTCTTTTTTCCTCTCTGGAAAAAGATGCCTATAGCTGAACAAGAAGAAACTTCTCTCCCTAAAGTGAACCGCAAAAGATTATTTAAGTAAGGAATTGACTGAAGTGTCTCTGTATGTTGTTAAGAAGGTGTGAAAAGGGGGTGGAGGGAGTGGTCTGAAGATCTATTCTGAATTTAGTATTTTTTTTTTGTGTTGTTCATAAAGTTTTCTTTGTACACTTTTAAGTTTTGGGCCTGCTTTGCTTTTGCTCCTAATTCTATTTCACAGCAGAAGGTGAATATATTTCAATTGTCAAACCCAAGCTAGGACACGGTTGTTTACTGGTATGTCGAAGAAGGCAAACAATGAACAACAACTATGGAATTACTAACAAATAGAAGCAGGGCCCCCATGACAGCCTTGTGGGCCGAGATGGGAAAGGATGGAGGAGAGGCTTTGCTCCACAACCCCCCCCTGGAGCAGTTGATCCTGGTGCCCCAGCAGGACTCTGAGGAGCACCAAGCTGGAACATCAGGAATGAGGAGAAATCCCAGGGCGGTGGACCAGATGTGTCAGGAGCTGCGTGGCTGTAGCTGGAATTGCAGGACATCCCAGCAGGGCAGGGGCTGCAGGGCCCAGCAGCAGAAGAAAGGCAGCTCCCACCTTGGTTCCGGCCATGGTAGCAAAATTCCTTTTGCCGAGCAGGGTCGAGCTCGACCATCTTCCTCCAAAGCCCAAAGAGAGCGTGAGAGAGCCAGCAGCTGCCCCCAGTCCTGTCCTTCCCCTGCACCCCAAGGATCCCCCAAAATCTCACAGTATCTCCTGCCTCGGAGAGAAGCTCCCAGAGAAAAAAGAAGTGTAGTCAGATGCTACACACCTCTCCCCCACCTCAGCCACTCTTCTGTTTTCCTTAAGTACCAGTAGTTATTTGGGTACTAACTTATGGGAAAAACTTCTGTAAGTAAAGGGAAAGAAAAATAAG
Source organism: Cinclus cinclus (assembly GCF_963662255.1). NCBI lineage: Eukaryota > Metazoa > Chordata > Aves > Passeriformes > Cinclidae > Cinclus > Cinclus cinclus. The sequence continues at coordinate 6,963,080 of NC_085084.1, forward strand.
CCCCACAAACCATGTTCCAGGATGGGCAAGAAGGGGAAATGTGCTCCAGTTGCAGCAGGTGTGGTTTAGGTTCACCTAGAGGGCAGTCAGGGCTGGTCAGCACTGGAAGATCCAGCTGCAGTCCCCGAGATCCTTTCAGTGATGCCTGACGGATGTCTGCAGCCTGGATCCAGAGATCCCTGGACAGGGGGCTCCTGTGGCTGGCTTTGCACTCAGGGTGAAGATGCCCAGAAGCCATTTGGGTTTATGCTTGTTGGGTTGCTTTTTGAGAAACTCTAGGTCAGATTCAGAAATCAGTGCAGCAGTCTCAAAAACAGAACTTAAGAAAGAAATTCCGTGTTATTTTCCATTGTTCATTTTCCTTTCCTTTTCTTTACAGAAACCATCCCTCACACCAAAGGTGGGGATGTCAACAGCCACTATTTCTCTAACCCCAGTTACCATCCTCTGCCTCAGTGCTCCAGCCCACCTCATGTCACCAGCGTGGAGAGATTGACCTTGGCAAAGGTAAAGGAGAAAACCATGGCAACTGCAATGACAGGCTTTAGTTTATTTTACATTGTTCCCTATTCTCTACTCCTATTTGCCTCATTTCTGCTCTTCCTAATTATCACCTGGGGATTCAGCATCTTCCTTGCAATTTCAGTCTTTCTTTGAATAGGCAAAAACCAGCCAGCTGTTTGTGAACCTGAAGAAAATGGAGCCTGGAAAACAAAGTGCTGTCATGGACTACACAGGAACACTGCCAGCAGACTGGAAACATGGTGGCTATATCAATCAGCTTGAGATATCTACATATATATATAAGAAGGAGGACAATATGAATGTTATTCATTGTATGTGGGATGCATCCCTTAAGACAGGACAAGATCAAAAAGTGACCCCTTGTGAGGAACAGTGTAACAGTTTTTAATGCCCAGTGCAGACATCATGTGAAAAATATCTCAGTTTCATGGAAAGACTTCCGTATTGATTAGTTTCACCAAAAAATGGGGTTTTTACAGTGTCTGTTTGGACAAAATTACAAATTCTTATTAAATAAATGAATGTTTGCATATATTCTTTTCCTTTTTGAATCCCTACAAAATGAAATCAGTGGTTTAAAAAAGTTTTTTTCCATTACCTGATCCACTTCAGGTGTAAATAGTAGATCTTCCCAGAGAAGCCTCCTGTTTGCTGAAAGACAGAGCACTGTCTTTAAGAAGAGAAATTCCCAAGAAATGCTGAGAGTTGCTGCATCCTGCTTTAGGCTGTCTTTTCATCCTTTTCCGCTCTTATGCGTTCCAAAAAGGCTGGACTGCATTGACCAGTGAAAGTCTTTAAAAGGACTTTCAGTGGCAGTATAATTCAGGAAATTGAATTACCTTCATTTCTGGTACATCAGTCTCTGGAATTTGGAACAACAGTATGCAGCACTGGGTTTTTTCCCTGCTCTTCCCCAGCCTTGGTCAAGCCACAGTTCAGGCTCAGATCTGTTGTGTTTGGTTTGGGTTTTGTTTGGGTTGGTTTTTTGGTGTTTTTTTTCAGAATGGGATTTCAGTCATCATGCTCAATATTCAGCTTTGTATTTGCTTAGAGCATTTTACCTCACACTAAATGCTCCTCAGAGACACTTGCTGTGGTCAGCCCAAGGCAGGAGGATCTTGAGCAGCAGGAAGGTTCCAGAGGACTGGATGAATGTTGATATTGTGTCTATTTCCTAGAAAATCAAATAGGATTACTTGGGTAACTCGAGGCTGGAGACCCGAGTATCAGACTTGTGAAAACAACAGGACAGGTGACACAAGATCTCATAAATACTAATGGGGTAGGAATAAAATTAATTATGTTTAAGTCTCCTTAAGTAATATCACTTCCATCTTGAAAACTACTAAAGTGGTTTAAATAGTGCATAGATAAAATCATTTTAGGCTTTTGTAATGCTTCCAGCAGAGTACCACAATACAGTCTAAGGAATAAATTGTCTCTGCACAATATCAATCAAAGCTGTTGGAATGACTCAGTAACCAGGAAGGTGCCAGGTCACTGAGGACATCTGTCGGGCACTGCTGTTTACATTTATTGAGAGAAATTTGCAGTAACTGCAGGTAATTGCAGAGTTGTAAATTCAGGTGCAAGGTGTTGAGGCCACTGGGGCTGGAGCAGGGTGACCCTGATTCCAGAGGGATTACATTTGGAAGCAGAGCATTGAGAATTGGAGTGATCTCTGCGCACCTGACATTTTCATGTCAAGGTGGGATATCATTCTGCTAGGTAGTTTTTATCCAGACAAACAAACAAACAAACAAACAAACAAACAAACAAACAAACTGTAGGGCAGCAGTACTTCTTAGAATTATTCAGGGGTGAGTAACTGGAATTATGGGAGGTCAGACTGCTGAGGCCACACCTCAAATCATCAGGGCAGCTCTGGGCCCCTCACAACAAGACAGACTTTGGATGTTGCACATCAGGAGGAATTCCTTCCTCAAAGGGCTGTCAAGCATTGGCCCAGGCTGCCCAGGGAAGTGGTGGAGTCATCATCCCCAAGGAGATTGAAAAGATGAGAAAATTTGGCACTTAGGAACACAGTTTACGTGATGGATTTGACAGTGTTACATCAATGGTTGGACTCCACGATCTGAAGCGTCTTTGATAACCCAAACCATTCTACAATTCTATGAGTACAGAAAGCCCAATTTGAATGAATCCCAAAATCATGAGCACTCATCCACTGACAGGTCCACCAGGTCAGTCTCATGTTGGATATGGAGTCAGGAATGAGCTAAGGAAGTCTCATGTTAAAAAACACAATCTATCAGGAATCAACACAGAGAAAAAAGTAACACAAATGCCACAAAATCACTTCCCAGCAATTGCAAACATGTCTGAAACCAGTTTGTCATCCTTCAGTTAAATCCTGATATCACAAGCCACCTGATGTTTCCATTCCAGGTCTACTGTGTGTGCCTTAGAGAAAACTTAGGAGAAGCTGGTTATGCTTTTAGTGCACTCAAATTCTGCAACTTTGCACCACCCAAGCCATCCCTAGAAACCATGCTGCCATTTGCCCAGACATTGCTCTGGAACAATCTCAGATCAGTTATTTCAAGTGTCCTGAGTTCAACACCTGGAGGGGCAGAAAGTGTTCTGCAGGGCTTATTAAAAACTGATTCTACAGCCTATCTCTAAATAATACTAGGAACTATTTTAACCAGATATGAAGATGCTCAGGATTTTGCAGAAGTAATTTGCTGGTGGCAAGATCAAGCCCATTAAGGAGCACAGGAGCTGAGATGCTTTCACTGATTGCTGTAAAGATTTTTGAAGTGTTGCTACTTGTTTCCATTTACATGTTCACTTCTGAGTGACTTTTTAGAATGCATCTTGAAAGAAAAATGTTCTTTGGGTTTCTTTGGTAGCAATGCCCATAGCAGGCAGCAGGCTGGAGACCTGCTGAAGATCTGGTGAAGAGATCTGGTGAAGAGCTCAGAATACCATTGAAGTCATTGCTCGCTGAGCAGCTCTGAGAACCCCTGTGCTACTATCAAAGACCCACCAGCTCTGGTGCCAAAGAGTTCAGAATGTGGCTACGTGGAAATGAAGTCCCCAGTACGTCGTGACTCCCCCTACGCCCAGATCGCCGGCTCTGCTACGGCCAGCAAGAACGTGTATGAAGTTGGTAGGAACAAAATCCACCTCTGGATGCTGGGGCTTAGGGACAAAGAGCACAGGGCTTTTTATTCCTTGATTCAGTTTCATCAAAAGACATGAAAATCACTGGAAACACAAAATGATGGGATTAGAGTCGATGTTCTGCTCAAAAGCTGTAACAACAGCGTTCTTTACTCTTTTGCTGTAATTCACACAAACAGGGTTTGAAGTACCTTCAGCTCTGCTCAGGTACTTCTGAATTTCCCTGGTGTGAAAGCCTTCTTTTGAACAACAGCATATGATAAGCTTGGCATTTGATTGCAATGGAGTTCAGCTCTAGGTGAGACTGAACGCAGCTGGAATTATGGATGGCAGGGCTGAAGTTCTATTGCTTTCTCTTGATCAGAAAAAAATGGCAACTCCATCCACAGACACAGTATTCCACTCATATGGGCCCTAGCCAGTTACCATATTTCTGTAGTTACAGAAAACTTTGGGGTCCTGTGGATTGGTAGCTATCCTGATCACCTCTGGGCTGGAATAAATTGTGTCCCCTGCTACAGGATATGTTTTCCTTTTCTGCATGCAAGTAGAGATCACTGAAATCCATCAACATACCCATTCTGCTTTTAAGAATTTTTATCAAGCCTTGAGTAAAAACTCCAAATTCAAGTTGGTAAACTGTTGTTTTGTTTTGTTTTGTTTTTTGAATTTGCTGACATTAAAGACACAAAAGGAAGAGATGCTGTCTCGTTTCTGTCTGTAAAGACACTCATGTCAGGGCCCTGCTGCAAGTGCAAAGCAAAAACACCAACCTGTGTTTGTACAGCTACATTTGAGGACTCAACACATCGAGGAATCTTCCTGCTGCAGCAGAAGCTGAAATGAAGTCTCAGTGTTTTCCCTAAAGTTGTGTGCATGCTCTCTCTCCTCACAGAGCCCACGGTCAGCGTTGTCCAGGGCGCGTTCGGCAGCGGCGGCGGGCGCTTCGGCCAGGATTCCTACGACCTGCCAAAAAAACAGCCACATTCCATGCCACTACGAGATGTGCTTCCCATCCTAGGGAACCCCACAGCCTCCACAAAGGGGGTCAGCAGCAACTGACCCAGCAAGAAGCTGATGCCTACAGCCCTGGGACGCTCAAGGGGCAGGGTGGCACGGTCGTGCTCCTTCCTCTCTAGTTTACCATCTCTCTTGGCTCCTCATCTGTCTGCCAGATCATTGCTGTACCTTAAGCAGAATCTCAGCATGAGGTTTGTATTGACAGATGGACAAATGCCACACTCTGGGCATCCTCATTCTTCTGCCTTTTTTTCCTCTTTTTTTTTTTTTTTTTTTGTTTCATGGCAGTACATTTTCTAGAAACAGGTATGAAGCACATTTATATTGTAATATACTGTCTTAAAAAATAGTAGTTTGCAGATTAGTCTTGATAACATCACATTTTAGTGACTTCAGGTATAGGCTTTATGTCTGTCATGTTCCAGATTAGTAATACTCCAAGGACAGTGCAATTTAACAAATACCACTTTGTACAGGAGACCTGATTCACCAACTACCTTTCAAGTATGCCTATTATTTTTTTTCTTAGTTGATATAAAAAAAGTGCTTTGTTGTGGGAACATATTTTCCAGAGATGACTGATGTTCATCGTTCTCCCTCTCACTACCATATACTTCATGTACATGTAGGTTAAAGCAATAAAGTCTCTAATGAAAGATGGGAAGTGCTTTGAACTTTTTTTGTTTGTTTTACATTTGACTACGGGGGATCTTGAAATAGCATGGGAAATGTAGGAAATGTCATTTGTGCTCTCATGGTTTCACCCCAGCTGGCAACTGAGTACCATGCAGGTAGTTACTCCCCCAGGGAGAAGAGGAAAAGAAAGTCCATGGGTTGAAATAAGCACAGTTAAAGAACTGGAAGAAAAGAAAGGAAAATAAACTACTACTAATAATAGTAATGCTAAAACAGAAAAATCCATCAGAGAGGTCTAATGTTTCAGATTAAAAAAGCTGCAATCTAGTATTGCAAAAGTATAGTTCTGCTTTCCAGGCTTTTCTATGCAAAGCTGAGAAACTCAGCATTCCTTCAATGCTGTTGAAAAAACAGGGGGCTTAATCCTAAGTAATTCCTTTGTTTTACATTCAAACTGCCATCTTCTTAATCAATAAAGGAACAAAGAGTGATCCTGATTAACTACCTGGTGTAAATAATCATTGGTTATAAATTAACATTCTTCATGAAGAGTCAAGTTTCCACTCAAGGACAAAAGGGGCCTGGAATCCCAGAATCCCAGAATCAATAAGGTTGTGAAAGACTGTGGAGATCATCAAGTCCCAAGCTGTGACTTAACACCACCTTATCACAAATTTATCCTTATCTGAAATTGGGGACCTAGAACTGGACACAGCACTGGAGGTTCAGCATCACCAGTGCAGAGTAGTAGAGGAGAAGAATCTCTGTCCTGCTCCTGCTGGCCACACCATTCCTGATCCAGGCCAGGGGCCATTGGCCTTCCTGGCCCCCTGGGCACACGGCTGGCTCATGCCCAGCCTGCTGTCCATCACTGACCCCAGGTCCCTTTCTGCCTGGCCCCTGTCCACCCACTCTGCCCCCAGCCTGCAGCACTGCAGGGGTGGCTGTGGCCAAAGTGCAGGACCTGGAACTTGGTCTTGTTGAAGCTCACCTTGTTGGATTTGGCCTCTGGATCCAGCCTGTCAAGGTCCCTGTGCAGAGCCCTCCTCCCCTCCAGCAGATCCACACTCACACCCAGCTTGGTGCCATCTGGACATTTGCTGCTGGTGGACTCAATGCCCTCATCCACATCCTCAATAAAGATACTAAACAGGAAACAGCAATGCAGATGTTAAACAGATGTTAACAGATGGCCCCAGCACTGATCCCTGGGGACACCACTGGTGACTGCCTCCCAGCTGGATGTGGCACCACTCCCCACCACTCTCTTGGCCCAGCCTCCAGCCACTTCTTGACCCACTGAAGAGCGCACCTTTCCAAGCTGTGGGCTGCAGCTTTTCCAGGGAATGCTGTGGCTCACCGTGACAGAGGCTTTGCTGAAGTCCAGGCACACAACATCCACAGCCTTTCCCACATCCACCAGGCTGGTCACCTGGACATACAAGGAGATCAGGTTGGTCAGACAGGACCTGCCCCCCCTAAATCCACGCTGGCTGGCTCTGATCCCTCGGCCATCCTGGAGGTGCCTTGTGATGGCACTCAAGGTGATCTGTTCCATCACCTCACCAGGCACCCAGGTCAGGCTGACAGGCCTGGAGTTCCCCAGATCCTCCGTCCAGCCCTTCTTGGGATGGGGTCACATTGGCACCTCCACTCCTCTGAGACCAACCTGGTGAGCCAGGAGTGATGACAAATGGTGGAGAGCACCTTGGGGAGCTCATCCAGCAGCTCCCTCATCCACCTAGGATGGATCCCATCTGCTCCCAGACACACCTGTGAGCATGTGAGTGGCTCAGCAGGTTCCCAGCTGCTTCCTCCTGGATTACAGGGGTCTGTTCTCCTCCCTGGCCCCATCTCCCAGCCCAGGGGACACTTGTCCTGAGCATGACCACTCTTACTGTTGAAAAGTGACCCAAACAAGGTGTTCAAGTACCTCTGCCTTTTCCCCATCTTTGCCTACCTAATTCCCTCCCACATCCAATAAAGAACCCAGGTTGTCCTTGCCCATCTTCTTCCCTTCATGTATTCATAAAAATATTTTTGTTATCCTTCACAGCAGCCACCAGCAAGTTCTAACTGGGCTTTTGCCTCTCTAATTTCATCACTCATCCCTCACAGTGAAGGAACTGAGCACAACACCACCAGAGCTCCTGCCCCATCAACCAAGTGACCCAGAGCCTTGAAGTCCTTTTTAACTACCCAGGTGCTCTTCTTTTCAACCTCATCACTGCCAGCCTGGACAGCCTTGTCTCTGCCCCCCACAGTCCTGAACTTGGGGATGCTTTTGATCAATGTGTGTGTCCTCAGATGGAGAACCTGCTGTCTTCATTGTGCGAGCCTTGAATCCCACACTCTGCACTGCAAAGTTGGAGGAAAGAAGCCAGGGAATGAAACAAGCCACCAATGTGTTCTCACTGGAACACTGGTTTGAAAAACTACACATTAAATACTAAACATGAGCTGCTGTGCATTCAGCCTAAAGCTGTGCTTGTCTTGGCACTTGTTTGGTCCCAGTGCAGAATGGAAATGACCCCTCAGCCAAATGGAAGCTGTGGGGTTGTCTAATCCAGTGCTTTCATCTCTCTTCACCCAGTCAGCTGGAATGGCCTGAGGATCACACAGAATACACAGGTATAAACACCATTCTGCAGTGCAGCAGGAGACCAGACAGGCTGTGCAAGGGCATCTCAAATAGCCCTAGAAAACCAATATTGAATACTGGAAGAGCCCTCCTTGTACCAGTGAAGTCCAGCCATCAGATGAAAGATAAGTAGCATCATGTTGTGTAGATTTCTTATACCTTAAGACAAAGGTTATTTGAGAAGAAAAAGAAGTTTTAATTATGTACATATAGATTTAGTTAATCTCCTCTCCTATCTTTGCCCTAAGCTTTTTCTCTACACTGTATTTCAGAAGCCTGAGAAACTCTTCATAAGAAAAAGACATATTCCTTCTTCCTGTAAGTCAAAGACAGGAGATATCAGGAGGGAATCTCAGTTCTTCTTCTAAACCACACAACCTCATTCCTTGTCCATAGCAATGGAAGTTTGAAACATTACAAATGGTTATTGCCAGAATGAAGGAAATCCAAAATGGACAGGAAGGTCCAAGCCTTCAGGAGGTTTGACAGGACAGTGACCTTCCTGATCATTTGCTCACTCTCATGTCATAATAATCTTCTGAGTAAAGCCAGAACTTTAGCTCAGCTTAAGCGTTCTGCAGAGTGTGAGTTAAATGAGTATTACTTGAATGAAATTAAAAAGGGAAAAATCCCAAAAGTCATGGCCTGTAATCTAGTGCTGAGAAAGGATGATGCTGAGCTGTCCAGGAATTCATCCAGTGTGAGTGCATGCCTCCGTTGTACACAAAGTGTGTCAGTTTGGCTCACTCTTCCATGGGGTGCAGTCCCTGAAGGCCAGGCTGCTCCAAGCTGGGTCCCCCACGCGGTGACAAGTGCCATCAGGAAAGCTGGTGCAGTGTGGAGTCCTCTGTGCAGGGCTCCTGGTGGAGCTGTCCGGGGCCATGGCAGGGCAGGCAGGTCCATGGCACGCTTGGCTTGTCCCGCAGCTGGAGCAGAGTCAGCGTGGCAGGGCTGTGGTGCATGGAGAGCTGGGGGAGTGGGGAATACGGCAGCAAGGTGGGAGTGACAGCAGAGACAGGACATTGGGGAACATGGCAGTAAAGAGGGAATGAGAGCAGAGACAGGCCACAGGGAAACATGGCAGTAATGCAGGGACACAGCCAGAGGTGGCACCACAGCCATCACCACCCACACGGAGATATTCCAAGTGTCCTGAGTGTTTGGCTCACTGGCTGCAGGTTCAAGACTGAGCTCAGCCTGCTGGGAACCTGCTCGTGGCTCAGCTCCTTCCTTGGTCACAAACTATGCCCATCAATACCCAGTGGGAATCAGCCAGCTGCTCACCTCTCATCTGCCATTTGGGGAGACACAAAAAAATCTCCCTTGTCCTTACAATTCATCTTGCTCTTGCACTAACCCACTCCATTCCTCACCACCTCGCCATTTCCTTTCCTCTCCTCCCTTTTCCTCCACTCTGCACTCACACCTCTAACCTCACACAAGCCCTCTCACTCAAAAGCAAAACACTACTTCCTTTTTGCCAACACTGAAAAACCTCTCTTATTTACACTTCTCTTGCCCTCCCTACCACAAGCATTCCCAATCATTGCTCTTACCCTTTTTTTTCTTTTCTTTTTTCACTTTTATTTCCCTCCATGAGACATAAACCTACACAAATGCCTGGGACAGGGCATAACAACACACAAAGCATAATGCACAAGCCATACAAACCACTCCACCTTTTCAAATGCCAAAATCATCCTCTGTCTACAACAAACTGCTCTTTTTTTTATTCCACCAAATAATTCCATGTGCCTTTCATAATCAATGCTTTTTGCTCTAGACTCTTTAGGAAGATTTATGCTAAAATATTTGCCACTCAACTCCTTAAACTCTCCCCACAGCAGCTAACATTAACAGCAAGCTGCAAATTGCTGAAGCTCAGCTGCACTTGGATTGAAAATTCCATCTAAAATATTTTGCCTCTTACAGTTTGAGCTTTCTTCTCCCCATCTGCCTCCTCCACATTTCTCGCTGGACTTTTCCCACCTCTTGTATCCCAGCACTGAAGTCCACAGTGCCCTCTTTGCATTTCCTGAGGCTGCAGCAGTTCTGTACATGAAGTGGTTCTTGCAGAGACACCAGAGCTATCAGTGCTGCTCTAAAACACCTCCCGTGGCCCTGGTGAACATCTGCCCTCTCTTGCCATCACTCTCTTTCCCCCTCTGTCCCTCTCAAGCTGTTGTCTGTTGTGAAGCTGCATCTGTTACTGCAAGACTTGAATGGTTGTGCAGATGCCATCTCATGCCCTCAAAACAGAAGAGCTGAGCTGGGCTTTATCCTGTGCTAGTGCAGAACCTGTAGAATAAAGTGGCCATGCGTTCTGTCTAAAGCTCGGGACTGGCTACTGTAGAGAATGTTATGTCTGCCCCATTGTTAAGTTTTGTAGGGTTTCCTGAATAATTTCCAGTGAGAACAAAGCTCTGAAGGAATTTTTCATGGTCATCCCGGAGGTCTGTTTTTGCATTTTGAAGATATCCTGGTGAAGAGTGTCCAAATTCTGCTTTTCTACAGGACAGAGAAAAGAGACTTCCATTGTGTCCACATGGCCTGCAACAAACAACCAAGCTGACTACCTGAGGTGAGTGAATTAACAATTAAGCCTTGGCACTGGCAGTGGGGTGCCATGTGAAGCTGTTTACAGTATTGAAAGGATGATTTGGAGTAGGTTTTGCTGTATCTCCCAGGCTAAGAGCTGAGATGGACCCCGAGGTGGGTTTGTCCCGGACGTGCCCTCCCTTCCTGCAGTGCAGTTGCACAGGGTCAGCTGCAGCTCTGGTGCTGCATCCCCCCTGGGATTTGCAGAGCAGGAGGGCAGGGAGAAGTGTCTGTGTGTCTGTGTGTGTGTGTGTGGTATGAAAGGCTGGGAATGGCTCAGAGCTTCTGTCAGAGCACTGATGGTGGCAAGGGCAGTCAGGCCTCCTGCAGCCCTTGGGCTCTGGGGCAGCTGTGGCCTTTGGAGCAGGCGCGGCAGGGCCCTGGCTCACATTGGATACAGCCAGGGATGCTCCGTGGCAAGGCTCAGGGCAAGGCTGGCCCTGCAGGGGAGCAGCTGAGGGAGGCCTGTGCTAGGGCTCTTGCTAGGAAATGGCACTGGGCACATGGCACAAGTCCAGGCTTTTCTTTCTCTGGTACCTGCCAAAACCTGCAAAGATCTCTGTACTTTCCAGAACACACCAGCACACCAGGCAGCTGCATCTGGCCTGGGACACATACCTGGCACAAGCTGTTTTCTCTCTTGGTACTGAATTTCAGCGTGTTCAATATTTACTACTTGCAACAATTAATCTCAGGAGGCTTTGAGGGATTCAGTTCCATGTGGAAGGATTTTTTGTCCTCCAAGACAAGCAGGTGTTCAGGCCCAGAGGAGCAGAAGCATTGGTGTGTCAGTATTGGGAACTGGTGTCTATCATTCCCATTGCCACTTCATCTTGGGTTCGTATCATGACCCTCTCACCAGAGGCTTTCCAACACACCCCCAAAGCTTCTCTCTCTGCCCACCCTTTGGTGTGAGGCTCTGTGTGAGCCTGGCAGCTGATAGCCTTGTGGCTGTTGTCTCCTCCCCAAAGGTGCTAAGCTTGTGCTTGGTGAATGTCCCCAGTTCCTGAGTTTTATCTTATCTTCATTGTGCAACAATCCAGGGCCTCACTCCAAAGGATAAGGTGATATTCTGTGCAGCTATTGTAATACACTTCTACAAGTCCTTCAAGAAAATGTTTCAGTCTAAAATTCGGATATTTCAGTCTCTGACACACGGTGATCTAGAAAGGAATCGTCCAGGTGAGTTGACGTTTCAGAAAATATCATTATTTACAATGCTACTCTATAATTCTTCTCTACAATCCTACTCTGCAATCCTACTCTGCAGTCCTACTCTACAGTCCTACTCTAAAACGGTAAACTGCCTGGGGAGCAAATGATCCAGATGGGATTATGACAGTCTCTTCTCCACCATCCTCTTCTTCACATTAACAATCAGTGGCAGCAGGCAGGAAGTAGGCTTGACCGATGCCACAAATGGATGCTGGCCACAAGAAAAAAAAAAAAACCAAAACAAAGCAAATAACAACAAACAACAGAAAACCAATGAACCATGAGTTTTCAAGGTCAGTGCTTCACAAGGTCAATCAGGATTCCTGTGGTTCATAGAATGACGCAGCAAGAGGACCAGTGGGGTCATCTGCACCTCAACCTTCATGTGCAGGACCTTGCCATCACAAGCAAACCTAGCCCAGAATCCCACTCATCTCTTAATTCTGGTTGTCTTCACCTTGCTGGGATTTTTCTCCTGCCAGAGCTCTGGAAATGGTGCTTTCGGTCTCTGAGGTTTCTTCCTTTCAGGAAACTCCAAAGACTCACGTAGGTGCCTCTCTTTGAAGACAGGCATCATGCTAATTTCCACATGGAGACAGAGCAGTGTTTGCATGCCATGTGCCTCCCTGTGCTGGATGCCTTCCTTCCTTCCTGCAATCCTTCCTTCCTGGATTCCTTCCTGGAATCCTTCCTTCCTGGAATCCTCCCTCCCTCTCTCCCTCCCTTCCTTCCTTCCTAGCAGGGACAGCCGAGTGGCACTGGGTCCTGCAGTTCCCTCTCTGCCCCACAGCCTGGCAGAAACCCTGGGGCAGTTCCTGTCTGCTTGACCAGGCCAGGCAGCAGATGGGGCTGGGACAAGTCCCTCTCAGCTGTCCCTGTTTGCCTGGTAGAAACCTCTAAGAGTGGGGTGGGGGGCACAGAGCACGGCCCCTCAGAGGCTCACTCTGAGCCCACCACAGCCCCTCCTTCCCGCAGCCAAATCTCAGACTGCTCAGTCAGGTCTGGCTTCCTTGGCTTCTTCCAACGCTGTTTCATGCCTCTGCACCCAGCATTGCTCTACTTAACCACCACCAAATTACAAAACAGGGCAACAGAAACAGTCAGAGGACAGAGCACCTCTCTCCTGAGGATGGACTGAGAGACCTAGAGTTATTCAACCTGAAGAATAGGCCCCAAGGAGACTTTACTGCCACTTTCCAAAACTTCCATGTGGTTTCTGAGGGAGTGGGGGACACCTCCTTTAAAATGTCCACTTACAATATAATGTAATACTGCTGGGCTACAATTTGGAAACAAAAAGGGGATCAAGTCCCAGTAGGCCTAAGGAAGAAGTTGTTTACTGGGAGCATGCAGCAACACTGGCACAAGTTGCCCCAGGAGCTGGGAGGTGCCCCATCCCTGGAACCATCCCAGCTCAGGTGGGACAGGGCTCTGAGCAACCTGACCTCCTGAAAGTTGTCCCTGCTCATTGCAGGCCACTTGGACCAGATGACCTTTACAGCTCCCTGCCAGCCCAGCCCAGTCTAGGGATTCCCTGCCCTTTTCCTTTCAACAGCACCAAGACTAGAGGTGGGGAGGAGGGGGGCTCATCTGATGCCTTGGAATTCAGTGGAGGAGGAGGAGCCCATCCCTGGCACACTGTTCCACCTGCAGCCCCTTCACATTTTACCTGCAGGAGCTCCTTGGCAGTCCAGCACTGTGCCTCGTCTCTCTGCAGGCAGCAGCTCAGGAGGTGCCAGCAAAGGAGAGAACAGGTCGGGCTGCTGCAGCTTTGGTCTCCCTCCGGTGGCTATCAGGAGCTGAGGCTGCAGAAAAAGGAAACGCGAGGCTCCACCTGCTTCTTTCACATCTGTAACTGCTCTCCCAGATGCCCTTGTTTAACCTCCACTCTACAGTGGCAGTTTCTGCCCTGGTAGAGAGGCAGAGATGACTTTCCTACACCACCAAAACACCCAAACCCAAAAGGAGCCACAGCTTTTCCAACATTCAAGGGATCTTGCCTTGGCAGCTGATTTCAGTGACTGACCTACTTAGTGGCAGCTACATCAGCAAAAGCACATTTCATTTCTCTGACGATTCACACCAGCTTGACAAGCTGTTTGGAAGGGCAGTGTGCTCTAGCTATACTATTTCCAAGCATTATGGCACGATAGGAATCTCTGCAGTGCTTGGTCCCTTTAGCACAGCTCCCACTAAACAAAAATCAAGTTTTTTGTTCTCTTCTAGAAAAAAAAAATGCAGATGCAGAATCTATCTCAACTAGAGAGAAATAACAATGGGAAGAGGCCTAGGACTCTCCATGAAAATGCCCACTGCAATAGTAACAGCTGGGTGCTGCTGGCACTGAAACAGATGGGGACCAGAGACTTTGTTACTTTCCTCTTCCATACAGAGGAAAATTTCCATCACTTCACCCACACCCCCAGAGATCACAAAGGGGCTTTGATCCCGTCCTTCTGCAGCTGAGCTCAACCTCTGGATATGGTGGGGAGCTGAAATGCTCACTGTCATTGGAACTGTGCAAGTCAGGGATGGCCCTGCTCCTGCAGTAAAGGAACACAGCACCGGCATCAACCACAGCCCTTGGATCCCAGCCACACACCTGACTGCAGCTCATCTACTGTTAAAGTACCAAGAAACACCCAAGGCTTTGGTGGGCAATTCTAACTGCAGTCAGAGAAAAACACATCCTAAACTTAGCCGGGTCACCCAGGGACATGACACAACAATGTACAGATGATTTGAAAGCCTGAAAGATTTGAAGACACACAGGATTTGGAAAAGATGGTACAGTATGCAGGAAAATTGACGTGCTTTGGTTAATGAAGGGAAAAGCAAGCACAACTGCTTGAGGATTTCTTTGGTGGTTACTTATTTTCTTCTCATTTTCATTTGCATTTTCTTACTGTTTCTTGTTTTTCTTCTTCTATTTCTTGTCCTACTTCTATTTCTTCTTCTTGTCGTTGTTCTTATTCTGTTTCTTTCGCTATTTCTTCATATTTTTCTTTTTCTACTCCTTTTTCTTCTTCTTTTTCTCCTTATTTTTGTTCATTTTCTCTTTTTTTCCCCTTTATTTTTTCTATTCCTTTTACGTTTTTGTCTTGTTTTTCTTCTTGTTTTTGTTCTTCTTCTTCTTCAACAGAACTGCAAATTGCTCTGAATTCCATAATCCACCCTGACTACTGTCAGGAAACAGCATTCTCTCTGCAAAACTGGGCTTTTAGTTCCTTAAGAGATCTGAAATGCAGCATTAGGAAATAGCCAGCGATGCCTTTGCTGTTGTTGCTGCAGACATGGAAATGGATTTTCTTTCAGCCTACTCAGCTGGTCCTCAACTGCCACAGGTCAAGTTCACAGCTTGCTGCACAATTCCAAAACACCAGGAACAACAAATGTTCCTTTCTCACTCACCTCTCAATATCTGCCTCAGGTGACCTGCAGTGGGCAAGGGAAAATGAACCAGATTCCTTGAGAAATCTGGGCTGCTGAATCCCTCAGAACAGCTCAAGCCAAACAGAGGGCATTTCCATTTCACAACATCCCTGCAGGAGACACAGCTCTTTCACACAGCCAGAAAGAGAATAGGACAATATCTTTTGTCCTGCCTACACTTTGGTCTGTTTTGACAGTAAATGAATGCTAACTTAGGAAGAGAACACAATTGGTTTTTTAACTCTCAATGCTCATGTCCACCAGATAAAGCACCTTTTGTTCTCTTCTCTTCTCTTTCATGTACCTTTTCCTCAAATAAATTGGATGCACTAATTCTCATTAAGCTGCTGAAAACAGTTGCCCAGAAAAACTTCCCCCAAATCCCCTTGAGCTATGGCAGTTCTATTGTGAAACAGCTCAGGAGCAGCTCCAGGCTTCAGGAGCTGACACTCACTGCTTTGCAGTTTGCACTTCATTGTAAAGGCAATCACTATTAAGCACTCAGTAAAGGGTCAGGTTAGATAGTCCAATCCTTTCATGTCACAATTCAGAATAAAAGCAGCTTTTGCTCAGTGCTGGGGAGAACCACAAAGTCTTTAGAAGGGCTTCTGAGAAGGTCTCCCAGTCTGCATTTTCAAAGTTGTCCTGCTTGACCCAGCAAACTGAGGAAATGGCAGACTCTGCTGCCACAGACTCTCCCGGGGAGGGAATGCAACCCCTGCAGGTTCCCTTGCAAATGCTGCCCGCAGCCCCCTGGCTACAGACACCCCGTGTTTAGGGGAACAGGTTGAAAGGAGCTTTACCAAACCAGTGGCATCCTAATGCTCTTTCTGTTTCAAAATCAACCCAGTCACTAAGAAAGAGCAGGAAGACATCTAAAAGACAAATTAGGTTATACCCACGGAAAATCTCTACTTACATGCCTCGTTAGTCAGGTAATATCCTGAACAACCACTGCCATAAACAGTGCAAACTGCAGCAATGACTTGCTCAATCTTTGTAGCGCTCCTGTGCAGTTTGCAGACAGTTCAGAAACACCAGAAAAAACAAGGCTCCTGTCACTGTGCTCAGCTGCCCACTGACAAACTGGAGGATGCTGCTGCGCTGGGCACACCCAAGAGCTGCTCTGGCACTGAGGTCTTGGGTGCATCAAAACAACCTTCTGATGTCACCACAACTATTTGGCAACCATGCCTTGACATAACAAAAAAAAATGCTCCATGTTGGTCTGGACTCTATGCCGAAAGATTTTAGCAGGGACTTGAACCCTTGGAAACCTTTCCTTTTTGAGACCCACGTGCCTTTCCAACAAACAACTTTATAGCAACTACGAACAGCTCAGCTCTTTTGAACAGCTCAGCTCTTTTGAAGATTAAACTCACAACCCCAACAGAGTCCAAGAAATGTCCAGGTCCCCCATACTTCCCTTGGCATGAGCTGCAAGATGCAGATGGTCAAGCTGATACTCCTGGACAAGAACAGTGAGATGTATCTTGCAGGAGGACACACCTGAATCCCAGGAGCCCTGCAGAATTTGTCTGCCTCTCTCAGTTTGCGTGTCCCTGATAAACACACAGGGTCACAGCCACCCATCTGGATGAGGAGTACTCCATACCATTTCAAGACCAAGGGCAATATTCCACAACCACTTCTGAACTACCTTAGGGCAGTGATTAAACTACCTGTGACAGCAGCCAGGATGAGATGTGATTATTACTTGAAAAATCCCACTTTTGCTCCTTTGCCACAGCCCTCACCACAACATCTCATCCTGACCTTCAATCCTCCTGGAGCTACTCAGGCAACAAATGCCACTCCCCCCTGGCAGAGTCACAGCCAGCCTGAATGGGCACACACGAAGAGAATTTCTTCCACTTGAGCTCCCTGGGCTCTTCAATGTCCCTGACACGCTTCCACTAGCTCAGCTCACTTGAGGGAGGATAAGGATCCTGGCAGACCTAAGCAGCATGTCCAGCAGACAGGGGGACTCAAACCAAAGCATCCCAGCTTCAGGTTTAACAAGACTTGTGCAGTCATCACACAAAACACTTCATGGAGATATTCAGCTGAGACTGGGGAATGTACAGTGACATTTGAGTCAGGCGGGAGTGGCACTACAACAACCTGAAGTGGTGTTTGCAGACAAAACAAACCCAAGTAAGGAAGCAGAGAAAGAGGCAGAAGTTGCTGGTGAAGTTCAACAAAGAACCATTTCATGCCAAGTTTGTTCCAAAACTGAGATGCATTTTCAAGGCATTTACCACGACTTTTTGTTTGCAGTCTTGTTTTTGTTATAACAGGCCTGACGTTCTCTCTCCCTACACTCTCAAGTCCAGAGACTAAGGTGGCCCCCTAAGTGTTCGTTTCAGGTGTTTTGAATTCACTAGACTGAAGAGTATGGCTACTCTGTTGTGAGTGAATGGACAGATGGGGAACATCTCCTGAAGCCAGTTTCATTGACTATACAAGGTGTTTATATGGGGTTTACCTTGTAGGGCAATCACAGAGGGCTCTAATTTTGGTAACAATTTCCCACTGGTTACACATTCTTCATGACATCACATTACCTGGTAACATTATCTTATCACAAAATTTCACCACATGTTTCTCAGTCACTTCTTGCCCACGGAGCACTTACCTTGTGTCCACCTCTCCCGTGGTTTCTGCTCTGTAAGGCCTAGAGATACCAGACCCCTTCATCACTTTTATCTGTCTCTCTTCCATTCACCATACTCTGTACCTGCTCTTGCAGTAACATTGCCCCTTTTTCTGATGGCATTCTATCTCCTATGCAAGTATTTTCAGTTCTGCAAAGGTAAAATTTGAAGCCTAAATCTTCCCATCCATGGTAAAGAGCACACCTGTGAAAAGGAAGAAAACGATGAACATTCTCTTTCCCATTCTGTAGCCCAGAAATCTATGAAATACATGCTAAATTCAATGACTCATCACTTGCTTTCCAGGAATCAGCTTGCCAAGAGTTCTCCCTTTCATCAGCAATGGAAGCCCCAGATACAGACTCCAGCTAAACTGGTCAGAAAAACACACACTATATTCTTCAGCTTTTCCTATTCATGGTGCTGTGGTTGGACCAAGTGACCTAAAAACACAGGCAAGGAACACCCTTTGCCACAAGTCTAGTGTAGAAATCAACAGGAAAGGATTCATTCAGGGACTAAGAGTTAGCTCCCAGACAATCAGGAACACTTTGGATCCTGCATGCCTACCACGTCTCCATCACCTCAAGGAATACTGCTGGCACAGGTGTTGGAGGGAAAACTATCTAAGCATTGGAGATGAAAAGGTGAAGGCAGTGACAGAGCTGTGTGCAAATCAGAAAGGGAAAGCTGTGTCTTCCTACACTGCAAAGAGATCTCACCTGCTAGCACTAGGGCACACAGGAGAGTTCCAGCTGAAACACACACCAGTGTATCACAGATATATTGAAAAGATCAATCATTTCTGACAACTTCTCAATAATAATTTCTTTATGAGTTTCAGCATCCTTGAAACATAGCTAATGGTAACTTCTCATTCTTAGCCACAGAGTACTGTGGAAAAGTCCATGTAACCACAACTATACTACAGGTGGGACTAAACACTCCAGTGGACAATGCACTTTTCAACCACCTGCTTCCTCATCTCTAGCAGGCCACAGGGCCACTATTCCTGTGGGTCTCATGACTCCCAGAGATTACAGAGGAAGCCTTAAAAAAGAGGCTTTGCTTGATGCAGCAGCACATAGAAGGACATGTGGGAAATAAGGGCCATGCAACATCAAGACAGATGTCCCCTCTTTTCTGAACTCCCCTCTTCTCCTGCTGGCCTATTCATCAGGAATTTTGTTGTAATTCAGTTGCTGGCTTACTTTCTGGCAGGTTTCTTACACTGCGTTGAAAAAAAGACCAACACCATCCAGCCAAGGTGCAACATTTGTAATTCAGGTTCTGTTTGAAGCTATTTAACATGAAACGGGAAGAGATTTTCTAGGCAGCGCATTTCAATTTTTCTGAGAAAGCCAGCACACAGAGGAAAAGATGACAGGGCATCTTGGAAACACTCACTCCAAAAGACTGCTCCAGAATGTGATGGGACCAACAATCCTTGTGTCAGCATGTCACCCACAGGGCAGTGGCTGAAGTGACAGGGCTGGGCTCCTCACAGAGGGACCTGGAAGGAGGGCAAGAGAAGGCAGTGTCAGCCAGAACTGCAGGCAAGCTGGACATAAGGAAAATACCCACTGTGTGTGGGGGGTGAGCTTCTGCCATTCCACCCAATATACTCACCTGAGGCCTCCTGGTGAAATGATGGAAAGACATAAAAAAAGGGGCATGAATTAAAAGAGATGGGAGAAATAGGTCTATATTTCCCTGCTCTGAAAAATGTTTCCATTTCAAGAGAGCGTTTAAAATAAAAAGAAGTGACACTAAGCAGATCATTGCTAGATCACCTTTGCTGGTTTACATTGAAGAGACTTGGTGGTGGGAGGGATTTTTACATTGTAACTCTCCCCTGATTGTGGGGAAAAAAAAGAGAAGAAAACATTTCTGAGGAAAGAAGAATGCAAAACCTCTTGGTGAAGACAGCAGCATGAGTTCACTGTCACTGTAAGCAATGAAT
Source organism: Cinclus cinclus (assembly GCF_963662255.1). Classification (NCBI taxonomy): domain Eukaryota; kingdom Metazoa; phylum Chordata; class Aves; order Passeriformes; family Cinclidae; genus Cinclus; species Cinclus cinclus. The sequence continues at coordinate 6,982,917 of NC_085084.1, forward strand.
GCCTCGGCTAAAGCAACATCCTTCCAGGCAGCAGGACTCTAGGTCTGATGAAAATGCTGACAAAATTGCTGCCCCTTCCTGCTGCTGCTGCTTCTATCTCCAGAGAGTGAGAAATGTGCCAAATCTGCTGAGGACAGGCATAGACAGCGAGAAAGAAGCAATCAGCTGGCTGGAAAAAGGGGCAAAAAGAACGTCTTCCATTCTCTCTTTCCGTTTCCCCTTCTCGCACTTGACCTCCAAAGGGTTTGCAGCTCACCCCGCCCCGGCCGGCCCTGCGGTGCCCGGCCAGCCCCGGGAGCCGCCCCGCCCGCGCTGGTCCCGCAGCCCCGGCTCTGCGGCGCTCGTCCCCGCCAAGTCCGGCCCGCGCGGGGGCCGCGAGCGGGGCCGAGCGCAGCGCCCCCCTCAGGCCGCGCGCCGCTGTTGCAGCCGCGGCCGTTGCGCCGCGGGCGTTGTGGCGACAGTCGGCGATGGGCGAGATGGCGGAGCTGCCGCTGCCCGCCGGGCTCAACGCCGACACCTTCCCCGCCAAGCTGTGGCGCCTGGTGAACAGCCCCCGCGTCGTGTCCGTGCGCTGGGACGGCCGGGCCCAGGGGCTGCTCGTCGACCGCTGCCTGTTCGAGCGGGAGCTGCTCAGCCCGGGCGGCGCCCACGGAGCGGGCGCCCAAGGGGCGGGGCCGGCGCCGGACTCCTTCCAAGCCACGCACTTCGGCAGCTTCGTGCGCCAGCTCAACCTCTACGGCTTCCACAAGGTGCCGGGCGATGTCGGGGGCTGCCTGCACTTCAGCAATCCCAACTTTCGCCGCGATCGCCCCGACCTCCTCCTCCGCATCAAGCGCCTGACCAGGGCCAACAGGCAGCGGCTGGCGGCGGGGCTGGAGGTGCGCAGCCGCCAGCCCAGCCGCTTGCAGCAGCTCCACACGCAGCGGCCGCTGCTCGCCTTCTCTGCCGGGCAGCCCCCCAGAGCCGGTGAGACGGGGTGGGAGCTGCGGGCGCCGTGGCCGCTGCTGCTCCGTGCCCGGCCCGGGGATGCTTGGGGAGCTCTCCGTGAGTGCGTGTGAGCCGAGGGGCTCGGTCGTGGTCGGGCCCAGCCGGAGGGAGCCTCCTGCTCCTCTGGGGCGCAGGGGAAGACACCTGGCAGTTGGGTTCCTGGCAGTTGCTTCCTGCCAGGGAATGGCAGCAGGACACTTTTCCCAGGCAGTTGAATGAACAGGGGAGAGCTAAGTAGCCAAGGAACTGGGTATTGAATAGCCCCAGAATATTTTTTTTCTTTTCTGCTTCTTCTTTTTTCTCACCTTATTTGGCAGGGGGGGAGCTTTTGTCTTCCCTGACAGAAGTGCACTTGCTGCCAAGGGAAACACACGCAAAGACCACTAGTGACCCAGGCTTTCCTTTGCTTCCTTTCTTCTTCCCTCACTGCTGCATAGCTCCGTCATGCCAGAACTTTGCTGCTGCCTCAGCTGAGGATGCAGAGCTGCTTTCAGGCTCTTCCAGGGGACGTGCAGGTGCTCAGGAGTCTGAGGCTTCCCCACCACCTGCCAAGAAAGTCTGTGCCTCCTCTGGACTTTCTGGGGCTTTAGCAGTGGAAACATCAAGGGAGCTCCTGCGCAGATTTAATCTCAGCCAGCTCACCATTCCGCTGGTTCACATCGAGCCTGAAGCTGCCTGCAGGGCCCTTGGAGAGAGCAGCAGCTGCACCTCTTCAGGGCAGCACATCCCAGCCAACAGTGCTGCCTCACCTGAGGATGCAGAGGTGCCTCCAGGCACCTCCAGGACACGTGCAGGTGCTCAAAAGCATCAGGCTTCCCCAGCACCTCCTGAGAAAGTGTTTGTCACCTCTGGACTTTTTGGCGAGTCCAGATCAGTGGAGGCAGGCACGTACAGATTTCAACTCCGGCCTGAGCTTATTGTTCCACCGGTTCCTGTGCACCAGCAAAGCACTTTGGTGACAGTTCGGGAGCGGAGCAGCTGCGCATCTCCTGAGCAGCGCTTGCCAACCTACTGCCCATCAGGTAGGGAAATAGTTTCTACCCTTGCTTTTCAGAATGGTCATGAAAATTAATCTTAAAATATTTCCCTGCACTGCTCTGTCATGGGTAGATCTCAAGTGATAATGAGGAGGAAAGGGGCAGGTGTTCTAGGAAGTGGAACCATGAAAACAGAACCCATCTCTGTCTGCTTTTCCTGTACTTGCTGCAGATTTGGGGGGGGGTTCTGGGCATTTTCCAGACAGCCAATCTGTAGGGGTGCAAGGGCAAGGAAAAAAACCCCTTTGTCTACAACTGGTCAGTGCAAGGTAAATGGCCATCTTTCTCGGAATGAAGCCAAACTAGGAGCCCGATAGGGTATTGCAGTGTTTCTAGGTTGTCTCTCCTTCAAATAATGCTATTAAAATTCAGTGAGCTCTGTGTGTTCCCAGAACAGCTGCAGCGGCCGAATACAGCCTCACCCGCAAGGCTGCTTTTTAGAATAAACTCACACTTTAATTCAGCATGTGTGTCTGCAGATCTGGGCTCCTCCTGGGTGAATCCACTTTCTGTGGTTTGTTGTGATGAGAAACTGCAAAGCTACCAAATCCAAAAGCTAATGGGGAGATAGAAAAGGCAGTGATTGTCAAGTGGTTTTTTGTATGTGTAGATCAATTTTAGAATCCATCCTTTAATATACATATACATCCTTTAGAAGAAAGACTTCTCAAGAGCTAGAAGTCACTCTTCCCATTCCCTGGGAAATTTGAACACAGGTCTGGAAGTGAGGTTGCTGTGTGCTTCTTGTGATGTTTCATCCAAGGCAGCATAGAGCTCAGTGTCCCAAAGCTGCATTCTGGAGCCTGACCCATGCGTTTGAATTGTTGCAGCCAATCCAGGCACTTCAGCCCCCAGTGCTCCAGCTGGCTGTGCTGCTTATGCACCATGGAGAGCCCCCAGCTGGCTCTGGAATACTCCTGGGGAAGAAGAGTTGCCACCCCCAGATCTGGACATGGTGCTTGAGACTCTGGAGGAGATGCTTTCGTCCTCCCCACGTGAAAGGTCTCGCTGTGCTCAGGTAAGTGCACTGAAGAGGGGTGAAAGGGACTGGACAGAGAACTTTGGAAAGTTGTTACATGGCTGAGAAGCAAAGGCTTCTTGAATTCAGTTGTGAATGGACAGGGAAGGATTTGCTTGCTGAAGGAAGGTTTCTAAGGGAAGGGGAATGAAAAAGTGTGTGCCCTTGGTGAGGATGAGAGGTGTCAGCCTGTGTTGGCCAAGTTTGGGTGCTCCTTTTCCTGGGCAGAATGCCTTCTGCAGGGGCGTTAGCGGTGAGGAAGTGGAAGCTTTGTGCATTCAACCAGGCTTTGTTTGATGGGAAAGAAGAGAGGAGTGTTTGGAGAATGCTACAGAAGGCCGAGTGTCCCTTGCAGGGAGGGGCATGCGAGAGGTGCCTCTGCTGCAGCAGCAGATGTGGGCTCTGCCTCTTTGGTGTTGGAAGGCCAAGGGAGAGCAAGGGCTGGGCTGGAGCTGCTGCAGCTGCTGTGTGAGCCCTGCTGTGTGTGTAGGTGCTCCCAGAGCTGTGTTTGGGGATGGGCTGGAGCTGCAGCTCTCTTGTCCTCTCAGTAACCTGGTGCCTGCAGTCCAGTTTCTGTCTGGGAAATCCTCCACTGGGCAAACTGGCCAGTCTTGCTCTCCATGTCCCAGAGCTCGGTCACCTTGCTGTTGGGCATGTGTGTGGGAGGAGTTGTGTGTTGCCACGCAGTCCCTGCAAAGCTGCAGCCTGGGTGAGACTGTTCTGCAGAGGGCTGTGGAGGGAGGAGCACATCCCTGTGCCAGGAGCTGGCAGGACTCCTTCCTCAGCAGCCAATCTATGTGTTCAGTGTCACCCCCACACTCAACACTGTCAGCTTTGACAGCTTTTGGACCATGTTGGAGAAGTCAAATCTTTCTGACTTTTCAAGGTTTTTGGGATCCACATTTCTTGTTAGGAACAAGAGATGAAGTATGTGAGCCACAGAGTTGTTGGACCAGATGTCTTGTGTAACTGGTAAGAAGGGTTTATTTCTTTGTGTTTCTTTTTCAAGGGGAATATTAATGTTGCCCCTGAGTCTTCAGGAGGGGAGCCTGTGACCAAGGCTGCAGCAGAGGGAGCTTTGCCTGGCGCCGAGAGCTGTGGGAACAGTTCCCAGGAACATGAGGAGCTTGGTAAGGACAGAACCCACATTGGTTTAGGGAGGTGTGAGATAGCTGCTCTGAGCCTGCGTGTGACAGGAAGGGAGATGAGAAGAGTTGAGTTCTTGTCTGCAGGGTTGGTGCTTCTGGGAGCCTTTAGTTCCAATTCTGCAGTGACACAACCTCCCTGAGCCCTGCCCTCCACGCTTCTCCAGAGGCTCTGACACTGAGTCCTCTGCTGTGGCAAGAGAGCCAGGAGTAAACCTGACCTTGTGGGAGTTGTGTCAGCCCCAAGCCGGGTGTCCCCATTTGGTTTCCTAACTCAGCTGCCAGCAGCCTTCAGCTTCAGCCATTTCAGAGAGGACTGATGTCTCTGTCAGCACAGACAAAGAGCAAGGCTGGGTTTCTTTGTGGGAGCTGAGACTGTCTGTGTTTCAAGGTCTGGATTTGGGTGCGATTTGCGCTGTGAGTGCTGAGACTTTATCGAGATACTGCAGTGCTACCCACAGGTTTGAACACTTGGATGGATCCCTGCTCTTTAAAGAGCAGGCTTCCAATTCCCAAGTGAGAGTCTGCCTTTCAGGCCATCTTTTACACTCTTTGATAGAAGGACAGTTAATTCCAAAGGAACAGATGGACACAGGCCTATATGAACTCAGTGTTTCCTTTGCTTCCCAGATATCCACCTGATCTACCTTGCCAGGAGGGCTGCCCTGCGTGCGAAGGAGGGAGCAAGGGAGAGCCTGTGATCATTGGGCAGGTGGAATCCCTCTTTTTATATGTAGATGTATAGGTGTCTATATAGTTATATTTATACATGCTTATATTTACATTTATAGATTTATGGAGTTGTGCTTATGCATGTATATGTTTATAGACCTATATAGTTAAATATATATATCGAGTTATAGATTAGATAGAATCATATCTATGCAGTTACATTTATAGATTGGCAGAGTGCATTTGTATATGCGTAGCAAAATATTTAAACATACAAGTAATATTTATAAGTAATGTAAACATAAGTAAGTATATAAACTTGTAAGTAATATGAAGTAATATTGATGAAGTTGCATTGTTGCATAGTTAAAGTTATATGGATATTTAGGTGGATAGATGGATATTTGTGCAGGCTTAGGCTGCATTTTTACTTTCTTTTTCCCCTGCCGGATGCCTTTCTCATCTCTTGTTTTTCCCCTCTGTCCCCTCCTCCTGTGCTGGGTCCGAGCTGGCGGCCGGGCCGGGCGGAGCAGCAGTTCCAGCCCCGGGTGTCCCTGGAGAGGTGGGAGCTGCCGGTGGCCCCAGGCACTGTCCCCTGAGGAGCTGCTGAGGGACGGTGAGACTGAGGGGGCTGAGGGGGCTGAGGAGGCGGTGACACTGAAGGGACGGTGACCTGGAGGTGCTGCTGGGGCTGAGGCTGTGGGGCAGCAGAGGGCAATGGTGGCACTGAGGTGACAGGGAAGTGGCACAGGCTGAGGGGGGTGGCGGCGGGTCTAAGAGGACAGGATGGGTCAGAAGGGACTGAGGGGGGTGAGGGGACTGCGGGGCTCAGAAGAACCTGAAGGGGACTCGGGGTTTGCCAAGAGCATGGTGGGGCTGAGGGGATGGAGGGGGCCAGCAGGGAGCACAGAGGGCTGTGGGACTGCAGCTCTGGCAGGCCTTGGAAGCCATTGCTGAACCTCCACTTGTGCCACAGCTGCAGTGAAGATCTGGAAGACAGCAGGAGCACTGACAGGAGGCAGCGGGGAGGAGCTGAAGGGCAGGAGCAAGAGGAGCGAGCAGGGAGCTGCTGCTGCCCCGCGAGAGCCTGGGTGAGGGCACAGGGCCGGGGAGGCAGGGTGGGGGTGAGGGTGCCGTGGGCTGTGGCCGTGGGCACTGCCCGGCGGGGCAGGAGCGGGCCCTGCCCGTGCTGGGGCTGCTCAGCGCAGCTGCCCCGGCCGGCACAGGGGCTGTCCTTGGGCAAGGCAGCTGTGCCGGCAGGGCCCGGGAGCTGTGCCGGCTGTGCCGGGCTGCCGGGGGCTGTGGGACAGTCCCGCCGTGGCTGCGCTCACCACAGCCTGGCCCGCTGGGCCTGCTTTTTCTTCCAACCTTCCTGGGGAGGTGCTGAGGTTTACTCTTCGCTTCCCCGATGGAAGGGCAGGTGCTGCCAAGGGAAAGGGCCTGATCCTGACTCCGTGTTCCCTTTGCTTCCCAGATGTGCCATGTGCTGTCCCTGTCCAGGAGAGCTGCTCTGCACGGGCCGAGGAGACCGAGGGAGAGGCTTTGGAGCTGGGGCTGCTGGAATCCTCTGCTCCGCGTCCTTGTTCAAGACAGATGGACTTGCACATAGGCAGCGATTTTTATATGGAAATATGCATATATGGGTTTCTATTTGTATAGCATTATATTTATACGTCTGTTGTTATATTGATGGACCTATGCTATGCATATATGTATGCATATACATGCATATATGTTTGTAATTAATTATAAGTGTATATATGTGTCTAAGTAGACATGTATGGTGTTCGGTCTACTTTTAGGTCTGTTTCCTTTGTATACATTTCTCTGTACATATGTATCTATTTGTTTAGATGCAGTTATAGGAAGATGGTGTTTTAAATAGGTATATTGTTATTTGCATAGGTCTATATGTTTTATTTTTAGATGTATAATAATCAATTTCTGGATGTCATTCTATTTACATGTGTATCCAATTGAAGAGCTCTGTATTTGTACTGGTGCAGTTATATGGCTATTTAGCTTGGCACATGGATATTTTTAAATTTATAGATAGGGTTCTTTATATATCTGATTATCTATATTGTATTTAATATGTAATATTTAATCTATCTTTACATCTGTGTATCGTTATATGTATATATGTATTAATTGAGTTCTATTTCAATGTGTATGGAGTTGTAGAATGGTAGAGTTTTACCTATTTAGAGAGGGAATGCATATATTTGTATTTCTATATGGACTGTACACTTGTAGTAGTATGTAATAAATTAGGTTGTTCAACACTTAATTGATCTTTGTGTATAGTGAGTTGTTGTAGATGTTGGCAATAAATTAATCTTTTTGTTAACTGCAGTTAGTATTTGTATATATTTCCATAGCGTTGTACTTCTGTAATAAATTCCTTTTTTTGACCTTAACAGAGATTGGTGTCGTTCTGTATTGTCAGCATGGGTGTCACAATTTGTAAAAAACTCTATTTTTCAGCTGAAATCAATATTATTGTGTGTTTGTCGATCAGCAGTGTGGCTGTAGCAATGTGCAAGAAATGACATTTGTTGGCTGAGATGGGTGTTGTGTGATTTGTGCTGTCCAAAGCAATGAGCAGGTGTAAAGGCGATGGTGCTGGAGGATTTGGATTGTGAAAATCTCCAGCCATGCCCAGCATATGTCCCACGTGCACTCAGGCTGGGCAAGGAAAGGGCAGATTTGGGATGGCAGCAGAGGCACACGTTCAACCAAGAACTCCCTGCAAAGCCTGCTGAGGAAACTCCAGGACTCCACTGGGCACAGAGCTTGTGCTCTGTGGATTTTCAGGTCATTCCATTGATGTTTGGTTCTTTATACGCAGACATCCATATATACAAATATATATATATATATATACACACACATGTAGGAAGTACTCAGTGAGCTGGAACACAGGAAGGACAAGGATAGCTTTTCTTTAGTCATGCAGTGTGGAATAAAATGGTGTAGGAATAGCCACCAACTAAGCTGTGGGAACAGCTCATTCTTGGTCTTAACAGGACATTGGGAACAAGAAAACACCAGAATCGTAATGATTCACCTCCTGACTAAAATCAAAATGGTTCATGGTGTAAAACTACCTGGTGATGGAAATAACCAATGTCCCTGGGCTTGGGCAGAAGCCTGGGAGTCAGCCGCTTGGAAAAAGAGACCTGGCAAAGCCAGCCCAAGGTGCAGGCACGTGTTTGGCTCAAGGCAAGAGGGAGCTTGGACTGCCAGCACTGGAAGGCACTCCAGGCTAAGGAGCTGGCCGGTGGCAGGGAGCAGCTCCTGCTGGCACTGCAAGGGAAGGACTGGCAGCACGCAGGAGGAGCGGGCACATTGCTGATGGACAAGGGAGTTGTTCCTGAGCTGCCAACGGGACCCCTCCTGGAACTGCAGTTACAGATCAGTTGCCCATCCTGCAGGCTCTGCTTGGCTTTTGGAGCTCAAATCCACTGCCAAGAGCAGACCTGATTATAAATGGGATCAATGATAAGACTTCAGCGCTTGTTGCCCCACTGTTAATACTGATTTTTTACTTTCTAGGCTATCTCTGCATTATGTACCCTGGGTGTTTCAAAAGGTAGTGCTCAGCATTTAGAACCATGTCTTCTCTCCTTTAGCAGATTTCTAGAACATTCATGCTTCTCTGTGAAGAAAGGGCAAATTTAAGAAAGGTTTTACAACAGCATGGTTCCATAGAACTTTAGTTCAACTTATTTTCTAAGGAACCTCTAGTATCAAGGCATTTTGCTAAAGCAATTAAGGGTGAGAATTGCAGGACTGGTTTAGAATTGAATCCAAATTCTCTTTCAATCTGTGCAATATTTCCACGAAATCTGATTAATGTCCAGGTATCAAAATCTCGATTTCTCTTTTGTTCTCCTTCTTCCCAGTAAACAAGGCGTGTGTATATTTTTGATTTTGATTTTAATGCCAGTAACCCACTGGACTAATTGATACCATGCAATTTCTTTATCATTTACAATTACCCATGGTTCTCAGGAACAAAGCTGTTAAAAGAAGGCAAGAGAGCAAATCTTTTAAAGCAATGACCTGATAGGTATTTTACATCAGTTTGTAAGCCCTTAGGAAAATACACTATAATCTAAATACAACGTATATATGTACAGGTATGAAGTATCAGCTGAAGAAATGCTCCACATAAACAAGATCTCATCTACAGTTTTTGCTAGCCTCGTGTTTTGTTCTTTCTTAGTAAAATCAGGAAGAGAAATACTACTGTCCTTTCCAAAATTAATTGGTTAAAAAATTGACAAGTTTGATGAAGTTTGATTTAGGATCGTTCAAATAATAATTTTAATTCTTTCTTGCTGAAGAGAAACAAAATTGTCACTTTGTGAATGGTAAACAATAGACATTATTAACAGGAGCGTTGCACAAAGTATCTTTGGGATATTGTAGAGCAGTTAATATGAAGATCTCATAAATGATGGAGATAAGAGACCTGGGTGCCGAAGATGAAAACTTCATTTGATAACAATAAAAAGAGCTTATCTAGCTCATCTTAATTATACTTAAAATGTGCTTTATATGGATTAAATGTATAGTGATTGAAAACTCATCACTTCTTTTATGTTGCCGAATAATTCATGCTGATCATTTTAGTCTCAGCCCACAGATTTAAAAGATAAACTCATTGCTGCAGCTTGCAGTATTGAAGCAGTGTCACTTGATTTGGCACTGAAGGGTCAGAAAGCGTTGTGAATGACAGAGATTGCCAGTGTCAGGTATTCTCAGGAGCTCTTGAACATTGCAAGAAAACATAGGTCTGATTTGCTGTCTGCCAGCAGATTTGCTGAGAGCAAAACAAATCTCAGAAATAGCCAGGGCTATAAAGCAGAAAATGGGCCAGTAGAAGAAAACCTGATTGACAGATATTGTAAGAAATCATAAAATGACAATTAAAACACATGATGCAGAATTATAAACACAAGTGGCCGGTATCACTGTATCCTGTTTTGAAAGGCAGAAAAAGTCAGTTTCCGACCTAGTTGATTATTGTACTCATTCATCTGGCAGTTGCTGAGGCAGCAGCAATGTAATTCAATCTTAAAGATTGGTTCTTGTTTAGACCACATTATAAAATTTCTTGATTATCCATGTGCGGCGTGATTTATTCTATCAGCTAATATTTGTGCTTTTCGTAAAAGGACAGTGCAGCTGTGGATTGTAAGAGAAATTTTAGATCCCAGAATTTATGCTTTCCATCTAGGAAAAGTAATAATAATAAGCTTTCATCTTCTTCCCCTCTTATTATTTTAAGCCATCTAAACCCAGAATCACTTTGACTTCCATTTTTGTCTTTACTCTTCTGGGCTACTCCACGGTTGTATATGAAGGCTTGTCAAACCTGTGATAACCAGATATCTAGAATTTAATTCCGTGGTCTCAGCACAGCCCTCTGGAACCGTTTTAAATACAAAATGTCCATAAAGGACCTACGGATATGACACAAAAGCTGTGGAACACAAAAGCCCTTTTGGATAGGCAAATAAAAAATGGCCTCTACCTTTCAAAATGCTATCAAACACTCTCAGACAGCTCCATGAAGTTTCTCTAATAGGACTGCATGTTCTTTGCATTCCTTATTTCCCCAGGGAAAATTGAGGTGTACTAGAGTTAGATAGTTCATCATTCAGGGTTGTCCTTTAGTTTCCCACGTACCTGTGCCTCCAGGGGAGCTGGGTGTCCAAACTGCCTTTAGGGCTGGTGGAGATCTCATCCTTGCTTCAGGTGCCTTAAAGTGGGCCTTTTGATCCACTGAATCTTCCCTGTGGGATCTGTTGTGCCTCATTTGCTGCTCCAGAAGGAAATGGGTCTCCCATACACACCTGCACCCCTAAGACATGGGGTGCAGGACAAGTGTCTTGGGTACAGGAGATGAGCTGATGAGGTTGAGATGAGCTGCTCATATTCTTTCTGTAGAAATAGATATGGAAATAGAAATAGAAAGAGAAATAGAGAAATAAATATAGAAATCAATTCATATAAAATATGTATATAAATAAATCTAGCTCAGCACTGAGGCATAAGGGGCTGCAGGAGATGTTTGGAGCTGCAGAGGTGCTCCGCTGGCACATCTGCTGTTAACTCCCAGGAGAAATCCAAGAAGCTTTGTTGAGGTCTCCATTGGTGAGAAGACAGCTTCTTGAAGGGCACTGACTTTGGAAATAAAATAATCCCTTTGCTGAATCACTGTGATATTTATGAATGATGATAGCAAAACTCACATTAGGAGAAGTTCACATATGTATGTGATGTAGCAATAGAAAACCACAAAATAACCCATGCAAATTTGCTTTTTGACTCTTTACTCTGAGCTTTCAACCCTTGTTGTCTCTACTTGTGTGACTACTAGAAGAATAGCAAATTGCTTTCCAGAAAGCCAATTTAATTTCAAGAGCCATCTGGAATACCAAACTAAGACTTAAAGAGAACAGAAGAATGGTTGTGATTTATGAGTATGTATCTCATTTAGACTGGAGAAAACAGAGACTGAATACAAAGGATATGCTGATCACTTCAATCTTTTCTCTGTGATCTTCTCTCAAAGTATGCGGTTTCCAACCCACTGCAGTCAGCAAGAATCCTTTCACTCACCTCAACTGAACAAACTTTTGATCATAATATAAGGCACTTCTACATGGATATTTATTAAAGATGTGATAGCCAGTCTGCTGCATGACTGAGAGATGGGACTGCAAAGGAGGGGTACAAAAAGTAATCCAAGCAAGAAGCCAAAGTCCAAGCAGAAAGAAGTCAGATTTGAAGTTGAAATCAGAGTTGAAATCAGAATTGAAGACATTGAAGTCATTGAAGTTACTGAAGTTCTTGAAGTCACTGCAGTCACTGAAGTAATGTATTGTTCTCTCAGGTCAGCCTTCTAGACTGTTGCAGCCCCAAGCAGTCACATCCCCAGGCCAGAATGTCCCCCCAGTTACAGAATCAGCCTATTGTTCGCATTACTTGGCAGCCTTACAAAAGCACATAATTCCAAAAAACCTGATAGCTGCACATGAAGCTCTTTGCTTCATATCTGTGCTTTCTTATTCCATGGTCTGTACCCGACCAAAGCCAGAATGTCTCGACCAACTGGGCTCTCTGTTCCACACCCTACTTGTTCTCCTATACCAGCCCTGTCTTTTCTACACTTATTCTGGTTTTTTGATACTATTCCTTTCAGTCAGTGACTTCTCAGCAGACTTCAGATTGCTTCAGAAAATACTTGACATAGTTTGACAGTATTTGATTCTGCCTGTATTTAACATCCTGCTTTAGTCAGCATTAAGTGTACTTCATGTTTTTCCTGACATTATTTGTACAGTCCCACTTAAAAGTAAATGTGAAAAAAAATGATTGAAAACTTGTACAAGTTGAATTAAAAGATACTGAGTTGTAGCCGTTAGGTGTATAAAATGGGTTAATATTTGAAACATGTGTTTCTGTGTTATTATTCTCAATTTTAAGCTAAATTTCTTTTTGATCTGTCTATTGCTTCATTGCCTTCCCTGAAGGGCAACCTTCTCAGGCAGGTCTAGGGAATTCCTCAATGTAAACATCCTTTTTGTCTTCTGAAAACTGACTTTTCTCTTACCTGGAAATCACAGATCACATCAGGAGAGGATGTTTTTCCAGTATCCTTTACCTGCTTTATCCAACACTAATCCGAGTCTATGCGGATTACCAGGTACCACGTGAAATGCAAGTTTGTCCATTCAGGCTTTACTCATTCTGCAGTTCTTGAGGTTTAGAGAGGGATTATCCATCAGTTCCTTGGGAAAGCAGCTCTTGAGCATACCAGACCAAACAGCATCATCTCAAATCATGTTCTCCTGTGTGTTTGGTACATCTGCTTGCCCTGCAAGACACAAAATCCAAACTTCTGAGGTTTAAGTTATGATAGAATGGAAGAGTTGTTTGTATTGTTTAATGCCACTTTTGCCCATCCATTCAGGATGATAAGAGGAAGGACTCAGAGTTGCTGGGATCATTCAGTTGTTTATTGCAACTTGAAGACTGAGACACGAGGTAAGAGAGCTACAGAGACAGGTACAACAGGCCTTTGCTGCAGTTGGTTACCTAAGAACTCTGCCTACAATGATTTCCTGTTACACATGTTTGTAGGCTGTGTTTAATGCAACCTGCAAAGAAAACATGAATTATTGATTGTGTTGTAACATTACCTGTAAGGTGTTTCTAAAGACAGCTGTGCTAGTTTGTGAGGAATTTGTCTCCCCCACAATTCTCATGATAATATTAATTTGGGATATATGAACGTTATGTAATTTAATTGCTTTAAATGCTCCCACTAATTGCTTTTTTTTTAAAACCATAAAAATATTGATTGATTGATCAGTTGATTGATCGATTGAAACCCTTGAAAGGCTTATCAGACTGGCTGAGAATTCACAAGCACACTTTTCTGCAATGCTTCTACCAACACAGATACTGAGGCTGCTGTGGATGTGCAGGACCTTTTCACAGATGTTGCACTCTTCCTGCTGGGCACAGGCATTAGCACAGAGGAATTAGCGAATGCATGTTTTGACACCACCCTGTTTGCAGTAGTCTAGGAACTGTGATTAACCCTGGTGCCACTGACAGGTCCCTGGCATGTGCTGATGCCTCCAGGTGGGGAGAAGAGACATCAGGCTCCTTGGCAGCATTCCCAAAAAGGCCACGGGACAAATGGGAAGATCACTCACAGCCAGCTGGACTTTGCTGCGGGCTCTGAATTTGGGGATTGCAGGGATCAATCCAACAGAACACCCACACTTCTGCAAAGCCTGCAGCAGAGCTTTGCTGAGAATGCAGCACTGCCCACAGTGCCCGGGGCTGACGCTGAGCGAGCCCTGCATGGGCTGCTGCCCCAGCACCATCCGAGGCTGCCTGGTGACACAGCAGGAGCTGGTCCCCACTGGCGGGGGTTTATCCTGTCCCTGGAGGAGCTCTCAGGAGCCCAGAGAGGAGCACGGGGCATAGAGCACGGGACGCTGAACTTCCATGCCCTTGTTGGTGACACTCTGGGACAGGCTCGGATCAACGGGCCGGAATGATCTGAGCAGCTCAGACGCTGGTTGCATCCACACCTGGGGCAAACAGGGCCGTAGGAAATGTATCACTGGCAGCTATTCTTTGTTTGGCCATTTTCATGGTGAAGAAAGCATTTGTATCTGAGTTTGGCTTTATTTGACTGTGTACTTTCTGGGAGCACAAAACATATTTTTCTCAAACATAAGAAAATTGATTGTTACCTTATGTGCATATGATGCTACATGTAAACCATCCTTATTTTAGATACCAGTGGCCTGCCTTAAAGAACCTATGACTTTGCATGTATTATTGCCATAATTTGGTATCTTTTGGAGGAAGCAGCACGGTTCATTTGAACTAAGGCCTTCCTTACACTTAAGAGAAACAACAAGTTGTGTGAGAGCTCTGGTGGCTATGAATGCATGAAGTGAAGAATGTTACTGCTATGGAAAGTGCACACTCTTGAACTACACTCCAGAGAAAACAGCTAGTATATATGCTCATTTATGAAGGTAAGTACCAAAATTTGAATTTATCCTGCGTTATATTGAATCCCCAATACATTTCATGATTGCATTTTTCTCTGAATTCTTACATGCTAACTTCCCTGGCAGTGACATATTCTGTGCTAAGTGCTGAATTGGATAGCTTGGTTTGGGGAGATGCCTTTAGTTAATGGCACACAAGGGTCTAAAGAGGGTGTCTGGGTGTCCCTGTGCTCTGGCACCAGCTGAGGTGTGGAGCACTTCTAGGGCTGCCCCCAGGTGTGATGAGCTGAAGTTAAAGCAGAGCCTTCTGCTGAGCAGCTGCTACCACCTGACAATGGACAACAGGGCCTAATATAAGAAACAGAGGCTTCTTCATTTCTTACTGAGGCCCAGAGTCTGATAAAATGGGTTCTTCATCCTGCTGTGATCAGTGAATCTCAGGGTGAATTTCCACAAATTTCCCACCCTGTTTCCTTTATACCTGCCAGCCACATGTGCCATGATATCCTGCTGCTCAACTTCCTTGAGAAAAGCTGTCATCTCTTTGGGACAGGCTTCTTCACTAATAGTTTGACTCAAAATTGGCTCACTGATGTCTCTCTAATTCCCAAGTTATTGCAGAGCTACAGCTGCCTTCTAGGGATGTACCCTACTGCTCCTTTGATTCCTGTGGGGTCTTCTTTGCCTACCTTTTTCAGGAATGAGCTAGAACAAGCCATTAAATGTTCAAGGGAAGGATTTGTGTTTCCTACTTCATACAGGGTCATTTAATTTGAAAAGTTTTAGACTCTGATTTTTATTTAACGGGGGGCCAGACTTGAAATTCTGACCACTCTTTGGGCCAGACTTTAAATTCTCTCAGCACACTCCTGTTTTCCACATCAAAGTTTTTACACACCAAAATAGTATGTTTCACTGAATTTTAGTAAAATATTAAATGGATTAAGAGCCCTCCACTTAGTATTGTTGCTTAATGGAGATTCCATAGTGATCCAGAATGAAGTGCTTGATTTGCACACTCCTGGAAACTCCATGCCTTCCTTCTCCCCATCCAGCCTTCAATGTAAGGAATACCAAAATTTCTTACATCATGCTATTTGTTGCCAATGTGTTTGAATATCATGCATTTAGTAATGTTGTGTTAAAGTCATCTGATACAGAATCACTTCCCAACTTCAAAACCCACGCACTTAATGTTTGACTCCAACTGCACCACACATAGACATTTTTTTAACCTACTTTCTCTGCTATAATTGAGCAGTCCTTTCTCTCTTGGATCACTAATTTGCTCAAATAAGACTAAAATGTAATCATCCTTTGTCACATGATGCTCTAGTCAGTATATTTCATTTATTCCTATTTACTAGGTATCAAGACTTAATTCTCACATGTAATAAGTACATTCTTTCAGCTTTAAGAGGCAGAGGACATGAATTCCATTGAGACTGGCTCAATACTTTTATCTTCAGAGTCACTCATGAACTGTTTCAAGTTTGCATAAACAATTTATGCAGCAGTGCCTCTAAGAGACAGGGAAAAGATGATTAGGAGCAAGCAAATCATGGCTTGCTTTGGCATGCAGAAGTCTTCAGTTCAAAAAGAGAATTTCATTACATTTTGTATGTTTTGAAAAGGCAACAGGAGAAAAAAATATCTTTAAATGTTGGCAAGTTTCAGAGATAATTATGCAAATGTTAATGTGAGAATCTACAGAGTATCCTTCTTAATGACACATGTAGCTGTGCAGGTTTTTCATTCCTACATGCACATATTTGTGAAATAACTATCCATAAAGGATTTTTTTCTAAGACTTTGCAGGAATGTTTTTATCTGATGTATCTTCCTGCTCTAAACTCTGTGTGCTGTGGAAAGAACACTAATGCCTACATAGCCTGGTTTCCTTTTGCAAAACTCTTCCTTCCAACTAATTTAAAACTTGTTCCCTGTTCTGCTTGGGTCAGCAGAGCAGTTCTAGTCTGTCTCCAGCTGGAAGCTGTCTTTCCCTTTCTTCTTCCTGGTCCAGAATCTCCTTTAATTCCTGCCTCCCACAGCTCTGCCCACTGACAAGCAAGTGCAGCACCAGTTCGTGGTCTGGATCCCTGTGCGTTGTTTGATGCCATTCTGCAGAACCAAGGGGAGATGTGTGGGCTGTGCAACTATTTGTGGATTTCTGTGTTTTTACTCCTACATATTGTCACAGATTTAATGCCACTTCTGCCCCTGAAGTCTGTGTATGTCCATTTATCTACTGCTATTGCTCAGAGCATAGTGTACCTTGTGCTTTTCAGCTGGGGCAGAATTCTTTTAGCAAACATCATGTGAATTTTTGAGAAGATACCGTGTAAGAGAATTGAAGAGAGCTGCATCATACAGAACAAGAACAGTGTGCAATATGAGGAGAATCTGAGGGAGAGGGTATGTAGTTCTTACACACTGGATAACAGCTAAAAATGCCCATTGTTACAGAACACCTTGCAGACTGCTCCTGTGCTTGCTTTGTGCTCAGCCTGAGTTGACACATGCTGGTCTCTGAGCTTGTGTATAGACAAGCAAATTCCCACAGAGGGCACCGTGCAGCCTCCAGAATGCACAAGAACTTTAGGACACATTTAAGCCTTACAGAAATATAAAAACCCCAAACCAAAATATATCACCATAACTAACTGAAAAAAAAAAAGAAGTCTAATAAAAACCCCATGGAAATTTGTTTACAGGTTATAATAAATTGTCTCATGTCACCTCCATTCTGTTAGTCAAACTACTGTCAATGTTAATACAGATGGCGAAAGAGAGGTTTCAGTAAGATTGACCAAGTTTTGGTTTGGCCCCTCCTGCAACTGGTTTGGGAAAAGAATGAAGTGGAAAAAAATCTGTTTATTTAACAGGCAAAGCAGTCCCCAGCACAAAAATGAAGAACACTAAACAACAAAACCTCTCTCTGCTCTGACAAATGAGATGACAAATTCAGCAGAGTCCCTTTTGTGGGGTGCAGCCCGGCTCACTCAGGCTGTTCTCAGTCCCTTCAGAGCTGGGAAATGCCACAGCCCAGGCCAGGCATTCTGTGCCACAGGTGCCAGATCCTGCTGCTCTTCTGAGTTTTCCAGTCCAGAGCAGCTTCCAACAATACTGAGAAAATGGAAATGAAGCACAGACCAGGGAATTTCTCTGCCTCAGCTAGTCAAAAAGGAAGTAACAGCAAAGGAGAGCTCTCCCCTGCTGTCCACTGCAGACAACACAGTCTGTGTATAGGAATGTGGGGGAGCAAGTGCAGTCCCTGATGACAAACTGTGCACCTCTTCACTCCCCCTTCACTCTTGGAACCTGTCTTCAAGTTGCAGAACTTAATAGCCAACCCAAAGAGAACAAACAACTGGGGATGCAAGCATCATAAAGTTAACCCAGGACATTTGCTCATCACAGGGCTCATAAAGTCTGAATCTAGAGGCACAAAGTTTGCATGAGTTTCTGCACTCTTGTCAGAAGGAAAACCAGTTCCATTCTAGAGGGGTTACTGGCACCAAGGCTCCAATAACCTGCACACAAAGCTCCTCATTAAAATGACAAGATTGGGTTGGAAAGAGCCATGCACTTGTGAATTGCCCTTTGGCTTTTTTCAAAGGCTTCTGGGAAGCTCTGCACACATGAGCTCAAAGCTGTCTTTTCAAAGAAATGTTGAAGAATTATGAACATTAAAAGAGCTGGCATAAGGAAAAATCAGCTGCAACAGGAAGGAACACTGAGAGTCTGGATAATCTCTCTCTGCTTTCCATCTGGGGCTTTTTGTCAAGTTTCAAACCACAGGATGCTTTATAGTCTTTGTTAGTTTACATTGCCACTCTATACACACAGCTCAGAATGTCAGCAGGTGGAGATTGTCATTTCATAGCTGAAATTGGACAAAATCTGTACAGAACACTCCCAGTTCCATGGGATGTAACCTATGGAGGTCTTACCCCAGCAGCAAGATGAGAGAACAAATCAGAGTCTAAAAAGACACATGAATAAAATTTGCAAAGAAACCACTGGGATGTGGCCAAAAGCATTTTTCCTTGCACTATTGAGGATCAGAATTCAAGTGGCTTCTAAAGAAAAAAGGGAGCCCATATGAAATGCTCGGTGGAAGATCTTCCCAAGTTACAATCCTATCACAAATGTGATAGGAAATGATAATTTCAGTCTGTGTGTATCACCTTTGGGAAAAGTGCTCTCATCTTTGGGAAAACTACTCTCATCTTCAAACAGCTTTCTGGTGTGAGCATCCCTGATGACTCTGGAGGTCAGGTACATACCTCATCAACCTGGGGACTGTGTCTATGTCAGAAAGCAAAGCAACAAGGCACTGAAAGTGGAAATGAGCATTTCAAGTACTCCTAAGCACTGCTGCTGCAATAAAAGGGGATGGGATAAGTGCATTGGTAGAACTTCCACAAAGGAAGCCAGCCACAACATATGAAGATGTAGGTGGGAAAATAAAGGCAAATGAGAATTTGAAACTTACACTTGTAAAAGCATGAAAATATGACTCCTTTATGCTGTATAGAATTGGTTAGAAGAATTGCCATGTAAGGAGTGAGAAGTCATGAAGGGGTAACCATGAAAAATCCTCAGTCCCAGCTCACTCTTGACAGCAACACTCTTGCATGTGGTTCTAAACAGCAGCAGTCAGCAAGCCAAGGGCAGGCTCCCCAGCAGAATTCACCCCAAGGCCCCTGTGGCAGAATTCCTTGTGCTGTTGCACTCCAGAGGTGTAGGAGCAGCCCTGGCCCCAGGCAAAAAAGGATACAAATCTCAGGATTTAAGAGGTGACATTTGCTTGAACTTCACTGGAAGGAGAACAAAGGGCAGCAACAGCTCAGCTGTTCAATCACAAAATGCAGCAAGATATCTCAGTTATGGGGACTTAACAGTGTTGGCATGGAGGCAACTGAGGAAGTTCTAAAATACTCTCCAAGGAAGAAAGGGGCATTCACAGCCCCATTTGACTCTTATCATATATTTTCTTCCCTCAGTCATTTTTTTATCCTTGCCCAAAAGAATGTTAATGGCATTGCTGGTCAAAACTCCACAGTGTCAGCTGAATATATTAACAACAGGAGAATTAGGAAAATGGCTGGACTTCCAAGTCCCCATAGGTCTGTGCAGGAAACAATAGCTGTGTTTCTCTGCAAAATCTAGTTGGGCCAGACATTTTTTGAAAGAACAATTGAACAGTGTCTCCATATTGACACATTCACCTGGTTTCTCTTTAAAACCTGCTGAAGTATCTTCTCTGCAACTCTTGTAAATGACTTTTACAAAACACTTGCCAAGATCTCCATATTCCTTGGCTCACTGACAAGGTCAAACCAAGGTCTACAAGGAGGAGGTGCTTCAACTGACATCTTGGTGCAGCCCATAGGAATTCCTGTGTAACCGTCCAAAATAAGGTGATTTGGGGAAGGGCTTTGCCCAAACTTTTATACCTTTGACAAAATAAGGTAAAGAGTTAAAATTAAAATACAGATCAAAAACACCCCTATACCTATCATAAAAAACTTCAGTTTACTACAATATCCTCTTAACCTGTGCATAGCCTCATAGTAGAGGTACTGGGCGTCTACCCTCTACTGAAAAAGTTTATTTCCATGGATATACCTAAGGCTTGAAGAAAAGAATTGACCAGAAGAAAGCCACTCCAAAGGCTGTATAAACAATGAGAGATAGAGTTATCAACAGTGAAATTTCTTTATTGTAAAAGTTCAAAACTAACTTCCTTCAACATCTAAAACTTCCTAAACTTCTTTGAACTAATCCTACATTTTTAACAAATAATCATCTGCTCAGTGCTATGTGCTAACTTAACTGTTCAGTGCTAACTTAAATAATCCTAAAAGCCTATTCTTCTAGTTCAAATAAAAATCCAGAGATCACTGATTTATGAGGCTGGAGCAGATGTCTGGTGCCAGGACTCCAATAATTGTTTGTCAAATTCAGATATTTGTCTGTGAATATGGGACAGCTTTTTGTGGAGGAATCGGCACCTGCTCTTAATTTCAGAGTAGCTGGGGCTACCCTGTGAAGGAGGAAGAAAAAGAAAATTAGGGCATGCAAACAGCTCTGCAGAATTTAGAATCTGATGTCTTTTGATTTATAAAAGCCTTGAGCCAGACTCAGCAGTAACCATGGCCCTGCAGGTCTGGTCTCACACATACCTCTTGTAACTGCTGATAATCTGAGAGGATTTGATGAAGCAGCATCTTCCAGGAAAAAAAAAAATAAAGAAAGTTTCGCTACCACCATAAAATGTAAACCTAGGTAAACTGTAAAAATAATCTCAGTTTGACTCTAGAGATTCTCTTCTCTGTGGGCCACCTCTCTTCTGGGACGCTTGCAAAAACAAATCCCCAACTCCCAGCATCACCCAAAATCTACAATTAAGCCTCTCAATAGGGATCACAAGGAGCACATGCTCTGAGGCTCTGCTTGGGACACATCTCACCTTCCTGTTTCTTCATAAGCACCTCAAACATGGTATTTTGGGCAGGGCCTTGCAAAAACTCAGACCCAGCCCAAGCAGTGGCTGAGCACATGTGCCAATTCTGCCGTTTCCATTTGTCCCAATGAGCAGCTCCAGGGAATCCAAAACAGTGCTGTGATGAAGCACAGCCTTCACAGTTTAATCCTTCTTTACCTGGTAGGCTTTGGAGCCTCGATTCAGAGACTTCCATTGTTCATGAAACCGTCTGAAATTCCTGTTGATCCTGACAATCTGAGTATGTAAATCCTGGTATTCCTCATAGTCTGCATTAAAGTCATCCTTGTAGTGCTGGCGTTGCTCCAAGGAGACTATGGCTATGTATTTTCTAATGGAAAATATTAGATCATTTTTCTATGAATGAACTCGAAGAGAACATTCTAATGTGTTCCTATTCCATAAAGTACATGTCTAGTTTTACACCATGCACGTGGCAAATGTCAAAACTGACCCCCAAGCTCCGAGTCAGTTGCTCTGGCTCTGACAGTTTCTACATGCAAATTCATGTGCTTGAAGAGAATGTAGACAGGTGACTCTAGAAATCTGCCACATTTCTATGACACTTAATTACTAAGAGTTTACATAGTACAGGTATTCTTCATTAACAAGTGGAACACATTTAGAAAATACTGGCAATCATTTCAAATGTCAAAGGACCAACAATGACCACAGCCTCAGGAAGAGAAGAAACATTGCTAAATAATGTTCTCTTTCTATATAGGAAAAGCTTTTAAGTTTACATTTGCTTTTGAAAATCCATTTGTAATTCATTTTTGGTAGGGACTGCTTTTATGGATATGGTTTCACAGAGCTGGACTTGTGAGCTACATTAATGTCTCCCTATCTAACAGCAAAGCAGAGCTAATAAAAATATTTGATTCTTCCAGTGGACAGCAGTTACAAAACTGAGCCTTGAACTGAGGCCCTTGTAATTCAGCCATTAAAAAAAACATCACTCTAAACGAGTCTGAAATTACAACTACAAAATCCCAAATCACATCAGCTGCTAAGGGGGGCAAAACTGATTAATGCTTAAAGATATTTCATGGAGAAAAATCTTCTTCATTCTCCTCCCCCTCCAATTAATATGAGTGATGTTTATAAAGCTCATGATATAAATCCAAGATGAATTGGCAATGAGAATGATAGACACCATTTCCCAGCACTGACACACCATTGCTTCTGCTCCTCTGGGCATGAACACCTGGTTATCTTGGAGGACAAAAACTCCCTCCACATGGAAATGAATCCTTCAAAGCCTCCTAAGATTAATTGTTGCAAGCAGTAAATACTTCACACGCTGAAATTTGGTACCAAGAGAGAAAACAGCTTGCGCCAGGGATGTGTCCCAGGCCAGATGCAGCTGCCTGGTGTGCTGGTGTGTTCTGGAAAGTACAGAGATCTTTGCAGGTTTTGGCAGGTACCAGAGAAAGAAAAGCCTGGACTTGTGCCATGTGCCCAGTGCCATTTCCTAGCAAGAGCCCTAGCACAGGCCTCCCTCAGCTGCTCCCCTGCAGGGCCAGCCTTGCCCTGAGCCTTGCCACGGAGCATCCCTGGCTGTATCCAATGTGAGCCAGGGCCCTGCCGCGCCTGCTCCAAAGGCCACAGCTGCCCCAGAGCCCAAGGGCTGCAGGAGGCCTGACTGCCCTTGCCACCATCAGTGCTCTGACAGAAGCTCTGAGCCATTCCCAGCCTTTCATACCACACACACACACACAGACACTTCTCCCTGCCCTCCTGCTCTGCAAATCCCAGGGGGGATGCAGCACCAGAGCTGCAGCTGACCCTGTGCAACTGCACTGCAGGAAGGGAGGGCCCGTCCGGGACAAACCCACCTCGGGGTCCATCTCAGCTCTTAGCCTGGGAGATACAGCAAAACCTACTCCAAATCATCCTTTCAATACTGTAAACAGCTTCACATGGCACCCCACTGCCAGTGCCAAGGCTTAATTGTTATTTCACTCACCTCAGGTAGTCAGCTTGGTTGTTTGTTGCAGACCATGTGGACACAATGGAAGTCTCTTTTCTCCCTCCTGTAGAAAAGCAGAATTTGGACACTCTTCACCAGGAGATCTTTAAAAAGCAAAAACAGACCTCCGGGATGGCCATGAAAAAGCCCTTCAGAGCTTTGTTCTCACAGGAAATTATTCAGGAAACCCTACAAAACAAACCCTACAAAACTCAATAATGGGGCAGACATAACATTCTCTACAGTAGCCAGTTCTGAGCTTTAGACAGAATGCATGGCCACTTTATTCTACAGGTTTTGCACTAGCACAGGATAAAGCCCAGCTCAGCTCTTCTGTTTTGAGGGCATGAGGTGGCATCTGGACAACCATTCAAGTCTTGCAGCAACAGATACAGCTTCACAAAAGACAACAGCTTGAGAGGGACAGAGGGGGAAAGAGAGAGACCAACATGGAGGTTCTAACAAGAAATAGAGAAAAAAGATGGAGTTCTTCATATCCAATATTTTTACTGCCATTTCCTTGCCCATTCCAGTGACCTGAGGTTTGGATGAAATAAAGCGTGGATGCAAAGTTTCTGCACTTTTGTCTGCAGGAAAATCACAGTATGTTCAATACAACTTGTAAGAGCAGCTTTGCTGAGAGCATTTCATTCCCGAAAGTGCATTTGCTCTCATGATTCAGTCTACACAAAAGCTTCAGCCCAAGCCCCAACTTGAAACACAATCCAGAATTTTCCCTCACCAGCTGCTCAGGGTTTTGTAACTGGCTCCTGAAGAACAATGCTCATGTATTTATAGATTCAAGCAGGAGTCCTTCCAAAGTCATCCCAAGGTTTGCTGGCATTGTGTGTATGTCCAGAAGAAATGTGGAAAGACCATCTCAAAGCACCTGTCCCTACAAGCACACCACCACTCTCAAGAGGCATCTGCACACTCTGAACATGCCTCCAGGCTAAACGCAACTAGTGATTTGCAAATTCAACTTCCAAAAGAGACAACACACAGAGAAAGCAACTGAACTCTGCCCTACTGGGTGTGTCCCTGGGATCAGAAGTCAAGTGTTCTTTGTGCCTTTCTGTTTAGCTTTTCAGTGTCATCTTCAGTCTTGTAAAGCTTTTGAAGAGAGAAATTCTGCAGCTAAGATACAGAGGAGCTCCTGGCAAAACCCAAACTACAACTTCAGGAACCCCAGCCCAGGGTTGGTAGCTTTTGGTGTTCCCATGAAAAGGCTGAGTTCAATGAAAAATGATGAAATCATTGAGATTTGATCTACATATTTCAGCAAACTAGTCTGCAATCAATGTGTAATGGGTTTCTGTCTTCAACATGCAGACTTGAAAGCCTGCTGGTGGAAAAAGTGGTGCCTCAATCAACTGTTACTTTTACTAGAAATCAAACTAAAAGAAAACATCCATTCTCTGTGGCTTTCTAGTTCCTGGCTCCTCATTTTTAGCAGGTTTCCCCAACATTAATCCATGGGTCACATTTCTTTCTTCTTGATTGGTTTTGCAATATAGAGGGAGAAATTCTAAAATTTAATGACGTCTTAGATAAGGTTCCAGCAGCACAGATTCTGGGCTTTGCTCTTGCTTTTAAACAACAAGACTTACAATGTAATGCAAAGGCAGAAAACAAAGTCTTGATTTTTCAGGATGGTGCATGAGGGATAATGTAGAGCAGTAATAGAGAGCAGTGCCTTCATGTCTTCAGTCCCAGGTTTCCAAGCTCCTTTTTCACACAGTGCAAGAACACACTTCACTATTTCAGAGCACAGTCAAAGAGGGATGTTCCCATAAGATAAGCCATCAGAACAAGAATTTTAAAAAAGCACAGATGGCATGAAGAAATGCACTAAGCCTTGACCTAACAGAGGTGAAGACTTGGAATTAGGAGACCAGACAGAAATGCTGTTGGAGGGACTGTGGGAAAGGAAAGGACAGCTTACATCCCTTACAGGCCAAGATCTAAGAACATCTGTGACCATCTCTATCTGTGGGTACTCAAATCTTGGGCAGTACAAAGGTGGTACCTCCAGAGGGACTTGGGGACACCCATCACCGACAAGACCAAGGCTGAAGAAAGACTGGCTGGATGACAGAGAATCCATGTGGTGCTGATATCTTCATACTTAACATCTCTCTCTCTTCCCCAAGCCCCACCTCTCTTCTCTTATTCTTTTCTAGCTCCCTACTTTGCATTTACTCTTAATAACATCTGCACACTTGAAAAGGATCTCACTTGCGCTCTAATTTGGGCAGAAGCTTCTCTACATAACCAAATCTTTCCACCACAGTTCTCCAGAGAGGACTTAGGAGAAGCAGCATATTAATACCTTCATCGAAATCCAAAGGATGAGACTGCTTCAGCCTTCCCAATTCATTTTTCTTCCCATTTGAACTGGGGACCTCCTTCTGCACCATGTCACACTCTGGGACACAAGAACTCTGGAAATTTTCATCCTGGTGCACCTCATGGGTGCAGGGGGAAATGGAGCCGACCCTTGGAGACATGTTCAAAGTAGAAAGGGATGTGGAAGGTAGCACCCAGGAAGAAGAGAGGCATGCAGCTGCTGGCTGGATGTGACTGGTGAATTGCTGGTGACCAATTCGCCTCTTCTTGCTCATCACAGGATCAGTAAAGTCAGAAGCCAGAGGGTGTTTCTGCAACAATAACAAAGTTATTTATTTATTTATTTATTCATTCATTCATTCGTTCATTCAGTCGTTCATTCATTCATTCATTCATTTATTAATTCATTCATTCATTCATCTATGATCAGGATCAGCTCCAGTTGGCTTTGTCTAACTCCCAATTCCTGCTTGTACACACCAGGAAAAGACTCAGCTCTTGCTCACACACACCTACATGATGCACCAAAGACACCCTTGGCTGGTTTAGGGTTTTACCCGTTAAAGACAAGATCAGTGCTTCACTCACCCAACCCAGGAGTACCGGCTGTGGTGGTTGGTTGTGAATTGTCATCAGGAGGAGCAAAGACATCAGTCACATGTCAGGAAATTCTTTAGGTGCTTTTAGGTAGAATTGCCTTGACTCAAGCAGCCACTCCACTCTTTAGACTCAAAAGCTGCTGGTTCAAAACTTCTTAGATTTGTACAGCAGACTTTCACAAGTGGTGACTTATGAGCCCTTCCTTTTCCCTCAGTGCCCTTCAATCATTTCTCACCACCTCCCAAGGACCTTCTCAGAGGTGCTGGCTCACAAGCCACAAAACACATGGCCACAAGCTCCCCACTCCCACAGCAAACTTGAGGGCTGAGGATGGAGTAGAACAGGACAGCCATGCTGTTCCCAGGCAGAGTGAGGGAGGAGAGAAATTAAGGCTGAGAAGGGAGTGAGGGAATACCACAGTTTTGTCATGCATGCAGAGCCAGCCCTTTGAGCCCTTCTCCAGGGAAAGAGTGGAAAGTGGCTGCTGAGCTCAAGTGTCCAGGCAGAGCAGAAAGTTGGCTCAGGACAGTGCTATTCCAGCCCTGCAGGACCCTCTCTTCTGATCACAACCTTCCTGTCCAAGCAGTCACAATGTCTGAGGCACAGCATATTTTGGCCCTGGTTTTGCACATTCCCATCACAGCTTTATCCCCATCAGCAGAGGTCTGAACATTAATACAAAACAAAGAATGTGCAAAAATGCCCCAAATACCTGAGCAGGTCTTGCTGGAGCATCTCTCTCAGAAGGCCCTGGAGATGTCACTTGGCTGGTGCTGGTGCGCTTCTGAGATGGAGCTGATTTGCTAGGAAGATGGTCAAACATTTCAGGTTACAAGGATTAAGTATCAACTGACATAGTTCTTTCCTTGCTGACAAAACAGACCTTCAATGTCAGGACTCAAGGAAACTGCATGGGGCTGAGTTGAGA
Organism: Cinclus cinclus; assembly: GCF_963662255.1. Lineage (NCBI taxonomy): Eukaryota > Metazoa > Chordata > Aves > Passeriformes > Cinclidae > Cinclus > Cinclus cinclus. Next base: position 7,009,693 of record NC_085084.1, read on the forward strand.
GAGCTTTCAGCTGGATATCAGGAAAACATTCTTGCCCCAGAGGGTGCTTGAGGACTAGAACAGGCTCTCCTGGGCAGTGGACACTACAGCAAGGGCTTCAAAAAGTGTTTGGACAACACTCTTGAGCACAGGCTGTGATTCTCGTGGTGTCCAGAGCAGGGCCAGGAGTTGGACTCCATGACCGTGATGGGTTGCTGCTGACTCAGCATATTCTAACAAGCTCGGCTTCATTTCCCAGGGTGTTTCCTCTGAAAAGTCTCTTTTCCTTCCTCTAAAGACTGAACTTACCTAGCTAGTATTAACTTCAAATTCTCCCTATCGATTTCAGTGTAGCCAGGCCAATCAGTCTGAAGGGTTGGAAATAGATGTTCCTTCAGACTGAAGGAATTATCCTTTAGGTTCAGGTTGGCTACCTACAGGCAGACATACAAGAAAAGAAACATCTATTATGGTTGTGTTATGCAAACTAGAGAAATCCAATTGGTCCTGACAGCTGTTTGTGAGCACCCAACTCAAACTAAACAATGTCCTTCGGTACAGAGATGAATTATTCCTCTATCACATGAGTTTCAAGCCATGTCAAACTTTCACCAACTTGAAACAACCAAATATGTCTATTGATATCAGGCAAGTATTCCTTTGAAAACAACATTTAGTGCTGCAATGTGTAAGGAGAGGCTGTCAGGCCCAGTATCCCTCCCTCTTCACATGGCAGAGCCAAGGTTCATTCCTGACAAGTCCTGTTGTGAGAAGGCAGTGCACATGGCTGGCTCTATTCCTTTGACAATAAATGAGGTTCATCCCTCCCTCTAGACAAATACAAAGTCTACTCGAGAAGCTAAAATGAGGTAGTAAAATTTCAAGACCAATGACATGAATAGTGCTGGTTTAGATTTTATCACCTGTCACCTGCTCAGAGATCCTGCTGAGATGAAGACAGGAAAAGTCTCTCTCCATTTACCCCGACAATACATTAAATACCTCATCAACACAGCACCACCATGCCTTCATATCTGGCCATTCTCTTTCTTTGAAGACATTATAAACACTGATGTTCATCTGATGGTCTGTGTTGATGGCTCTGTCCCCCCAGCTTAGAAAAAATGTAGGAGTAACAAAGATACCAAAAAATGAGGATTTCATGTCTTAAAAGCAGAACTAAGGTTGTGTTGGAAGGGAAGTCAGTCTGTGAATCCATTTGATAAGCAAGTCTGTGCGTCCAAAATTGTATCTTTTTGAATTATCCTCCCTGGACATTGTTCATAGCTGAAGAAGATGTATTCTTATGTGGTATATTAATGTTGGCATAATTCAACAACAGCCATGGGGAACAGGGAGAATTTTAAAAAGAGGAAAGTTTCTTATAGAAAGATTGAAGGAAGAAATATAAATTAAGGACAAAAGAACAACGTGGTGGAAAAAATTGCTGGAACAAATGGCACAATCTCACCTGCTGGAGGATCTTTCCAAGGGTACCCTTGTCCTTTTGCATGACTCCATCTCTCTGCAAGCGGGCAAGTAACTCTGGCTTCTTGTACGTCCTCAGAGCAAGCAAATGAATCACCCTATCCCTGTAGGGTCGGCAATAAACAGCAGTGCAAGGATTCCCTTCACTCTCTGCAGCCTTCATGGGCATTGTTTTCTTCTTCTCGGGTGCAAGATATGAAGTGTTTGGCTGGGCTCTTTTGTTTACCCAAAGGAAAGGAAAACAGCAATGAATTGTCATTGGGAGCAGGCAAGAGAGCTGATTTAAACTTATGATGGAATTCTTGGGCACAAAGCTGCACTTGCATATCCTTGTGAATCCCTTCCAGCTAAGCGTATTCTCTCATTCTGTGACAAAGCCCAATCCCTAACTGGTACTGCATGGAGCATGTTGCAAGGGCACCCTGTACCCTACCAGCAACCACACCTGACTCACCTGAGTTTCTCAGTGCCAGCCCAAAGCAAAACCATCCAGACCAAGTTCCACAATTATCTCACTACTGCCTGTTTTCAACCTCAATTGCTGAAATGTTCAATATTCCCTTTGGATCTATGTAAACTATCAGCAAGTGTTACACAAATCATCATCATTCACATGATAAACAGAAGATCCATAAAAACAAATTTGGAGGTTTAGTTTCATTTCCCCAAAATACCATGATGTTGCTGCCCTAAAATGCTCAGCACTCAGCTAAGGCAGAGCAAGAGCTGCACTTTCAGTGGCAGGGATGTCCCTGCAGGCAGGTGACTGCAGCCACAGCCAGGTGAGAGCCTCTTTTTCTCAGGGCAGCTGGCTGTGCCTAATTCAGCTGTCTGCTACAGGCAGCACCATGAAGTGCCTGGAAGGGGAATATCCACCTCATGTCTGCCTGGAGCCAGGCTCTTTGGGGAAACACTACTCAGAACAGTTTAATAACAGATGGCACCACCAAAGAACACTGGGCTTTGTGCAGAGTTATGCAATCTGTGGGGAAGATGACATCATTACTTGCCTTTCACTTTCTTTGAAAAGGACCCAAAACTGTATTGTGTCTACCGTTACTTCTTACTGACCATGACAAAGAATGAAATCAAGTAACATTTTCCGTCTTGACCTTATGAAATTCTGCATGGGACTTCCTCAATGTCATTTTTGGTCAATTTCCAATGTTTACCACATAAAAAGAGTGCCTAGCTACCCCAAAGTCCACTTGAAAACCAAAACATTAGTTACCAAGGCAGGTTACTTAATTGCATTGGGTAGTCCCTACCTGGACCTCAATGCTCAAAATTCCAAACATTCCAAAATTCCAAAATTCCATCAAGCAGTATGGGGACAAGGAAGGACTGGCAGGCTTTCCAAGAGGAAAACAGGCCAATGGCTGAATGTAGTGACAAGAGATTGCAAGGCTGACCTCAGGGCAAACCACCTATAGCTGAGAACTCTGAACACACCACCTGGCCCAAGAATATGCTGCAAGAATAAATTACCAAGTTGAAATTCTTACAGATGTTGAACAAAATATGAAAAACAACCATACCTCCAAGTGGGTTATACAATTTGACAACCTGCGCAATTCCAATGTGCAATGCCTCACTGGAACTTGGCTAAAAGGCAAAAGAAATGCTCTGTAAAACTTCCAGCCAGCACTCCATTCCTGGTGATTCACCAGGCCCTTACTTTTAAACAAGAGCTCTAGTTGAAAAGTTTTGCTGTCCCATCACTAAAAACAGCTGCTCTGACACAATTCTCCCTCTGAAAGCAGCCGGCTACAAAACTGCCCTGAGACAGCGACTGTCACTTCACCTCCAATGCAGACAAGTGCTCAAGTAGCAAGTCATCCTGTCCCAGTTGCTGGAATTTATAGGCACAGGCTTCCCTTGAAATCAAGTGCCTGAGGACAACTGGACTGGCCAGAGCTCAGCTGACAAACCAGGTGAGAGTGGTTCCCAAAAAAATCACAAAGTTGGGACAGCACCCAGAGCTGGCATTGATTTGGTACTAAGGAAGCACATGCTGCAGTGAGCTCCAAGAAGAATTTCAACTGCAAATGGTGAATTTTGTCTGGAACAGGCACCAAAACCCTTTCTCTTCTCCGCAGCTCTAGGTGTATTTATTTGCATAGATGTGACATGGAAACAGTTTATCCCAGGTTAATGACATGTAACAAAATTTGGATTGCTTGGCTGAACTCATCATTTGCTACAGAATGTGCCACAGGGAGCTCAAAACTCACTAAAATGTCTGTAAACAAAACCATATTTTTTAACAAAAACAGCCTACTGCCATGTAACTGCTTCATTCTAAAAGCAAAATGGGCTGAAAGTGAAGCTAAAATCTATTCATCTGGAATTTGCCTGGACTTTTATTTAAACAGGAATATCACTTGCAAATACCTGTGAAAGCAATATTCCACAGTCCTTTAGAAATCCCTCAATATTTTGCTTGTGACACTGTTCATCCTTCATCCATGGCACTGTCATTTGCACTAAGTATTGCCTCAAAACAATTCCACTGAGATTTCTGTTTCAATCATCAGCACTGGCAGAGCTTAGGATAGGGACTGGACATGAAGGGGAGCAGGGAGTCACCTGAACTTCACATCCTTTTACGTCAGCTAAGCAAATAAGTTTCCTCTAAGACCACCCGTGCATTTTATAGAAGAATGGGAACAAATATCAGAGGGGGCTGATGGGTTTCCACCAGCCTGGATTATTTATGGAGCATTTCATTACTTGTTTAGCCTATATTTTCTCCTGCTTAATGTACTTAATTAACTTTGTAATTCCTTCTTAAATTAATCATAAACAGTATGGTAATCATATACACTGCTTTCCTCCTAAGCAGGAGAAGCAAGAGGATCGTTACCCAAGAACAGACAGAATATTAATTATGAACAGAACTCGGGAACTTGCAGTCAATGAACACAAAGAGCTTTGCTGGTTCAAATGTATCAATACTAAAATGTTCTGGGGCTTATGGTGCAGGCTTTGTGAATTTGCCACTGAGCCCCCCCTTTCTGCCAGAACTGTAAATATTTACCTCCACTCAGTGTGTGGATCAGCCTCTTGACCAACGGGTGTGAGATCCAACCAAGCTGGAAGAGCACTCGCTGAGCGCTCGGACACCTCCGCTCTCGCTGCAGCCACGGAAGGGTCTGACCGGTCCTGCCCTGTGCTGCTGACAATGGCCTCGTGTCCTTGCAAACAGGCAGCTCCATGTTCCAGGCTGGGTGGGATGTCACTGAGGAGCTGGATGGGACACACCCGGGCCAGAGGGAATTCCCACTGGGCACACATAGGAATGCACTGCCCAGTTCCACAAGGGACTCAGCTCATTTCCAAGAGCAGGAAGAGGTGCTCCGGTCACCCCAGTTGCTGCAGCTGTGCAAAGCAGGGCTAATTAAGTGTTTCTGCACAAAAGTGCTGTACTTGGCTGTCTCCTGGGTGAAGGTGCAGCTGAACACCTCTCACTAGGGCAGCAAGGTGCAGCCCTGCCAGCACTGCTCGATCCTGCCAAGGGCCGGTCAATCTGTGAGGCTTCCAGCACGTACCTGCTCACTCAAATATCATCTCTTTGACAAAAGCCCCCGGACCTTTCCTCATCCCCTTCTCCTAAAAGGATACAAGCCAGCAGCATGCACAGGCCCCCATGGGCTCTGCAGGAGGAGCTGACATGGAAGAGCCAGTGCTGACCCTGAACACAATCACAGGCTGATAGTTGTGCTGACTGCAGGTGGCCATTGAAGTTATATTGACACATCTGGAAAAATAGTTTATAGTCAGTTTATGATCCTTTTACTTCCAACTTCTCCTTAGCCAATCTTACTCCTGATTTCAGTCAACTGGCAGCAATAATACTCTCTTGCAGTCATTACAGGGAGAGGGAATAAAGCGTGTCATTGAAAATGCGTTGAATATTTCCATCCAAGCTCCTTTTCCATATCACAAAATCTTGTCTTTGTCTTCAAGACCATGTCCATATCTGCCCATGTCTGGTGTCCTGGCGGCCACGCTCACAAGGGCAGTGTAGTTTGGGGAACAGTAAGGAAGGAAGTAGTTTGTCAAACACTAGAGCCCAGATCTATAAGACAACTATGTCCCTGCTTGGGAATGCCTGGATGGTGGGAATTATGGATCTCCAGTTATGGACTATTGCAAAAGCCTTTGTATGAACCACCAAAGGAATCCAAGGAGGTAATTCACTGGATTATGGAATGTCCATCAACCATTCAATACCTTAACAAGACATTGCTGACAACACCTGCTCAGGAGTTACCACATTTGACTCAAACCTTTGCACTGTTCATCCCTGAGTGCCTTTGCCTTGCACAGCAGCTCCATATTTAGCTCCAAGACTGGGAATGAAGGAATGAACCCAGTAGAAAGGAGCATATTTCTCAAAAGAACCCTAAACTAGTTACTCAAGGGATGGCCAGTTCACCTCAGAGTTGGAGCCACCATGGTCCTCATTGATAGAACAGACTTGAAAATAAATGGGGAAAAAATGACAGCTTCTGTGCCACACAGGTTATCCCTGAGAAGAATCTTAAAATAACAGGTAGTATTGCAAGATCAAAAGGCATGGTGCTAAAGACAGCTCCTACCTTGAACCCTGCTAAGTTCCTCAATCCTTCTACAAGCAATCATGACCTCCAAGCAAGTATGGACAGTTCTGGGAGTGCCCAGTTCTCTGCTAAAGCAGCAATAATGCACTGCAAAGCTCACCAGTACACACAAACACCCGGCAACATCCAAAACCCAGTAGCAGACAAAACTGCTAGAGAGGGGGCAGGACAAAGCATCTTGTTGCCAGTTCTATCCAAAGTTGTCAACCTTTCCAAATCAGTCCCAGAACACCAGGATGAAAACAATCAATTAGCAAAATCCCTACATGTCGGATTTAGTGGGGAAGGGTGGTGGCTGACAACAAATCAACAAATTTGTGTCTCAAGCAATAATGACACAAGCTATAGAAGACAAACATAGAGAAACCCATTAGGGTAGTGAGGATTCAGAGGACAATTTGGAAAAGCTGCTACTTAGTGTTAGGCTGACAAGGAATGGGACAAGTGCAATGTAGAGTCTGCTTACAGAACAATGCACAGTTTTACAAAACACTGCCATTAGAGATTACCAAAAAAAAACGAAAAGAAAAAAAAAGAAATAATGCAGGAGATGACTGCCAAAGAGATTTTTCCAAGTTACCTCAACACAAAAGAATATAAGTATATATTAGGTTTAGTAGACCCACTTTCTGTGGCCAGAGGCTTTTCCTTTTCATACACACAAAGCTAGAGAAGTACCTCAAATAAGAGAAATAATACTCAGGTTGGGGATCCAATTGGGAATGTCATCAAATAGAGGTTCTCGTTTTGTACCTGAAACTGTACAAAATCTATGCAAAACACTCCCAGTTACAGGGGACCTACTTTGCTAATGGAGGTCGTACTGCAGTGGCAAGGCTGAAAGAACAAATCAGAGTCAAAGAAGACGAAAAGATTGACCCAGCTCCCCAGAGGGAAGCCAGCCCCAAGGCATGAGGAACTAGATGGGAAATTAGATTCAACTTAAGACTATGAAGCTTACACTTCTAAAATCATGAAAATATGACTTCTGCTGTGTAGAATTAGTTAGAAGAATGGCCAGGCAAGGAAAGATAAGTCATGAAAGGGTAACCATGAGAAGTCCTCCGTCTCAGTCCATTCTTGACTGCAACACTATTGCACACTCTGCCAAGCAGCAGCAGCAGTAACCAGGCCAAGGGCAGGCACCCCAGCAGAATTTACCCATTCATGCTCCCCACAGCAGAGTTCCTTGTGCTAAGGCACTCCAGATGTGTAGGATTACCCCTGCTCCAGGCACAAAAGGACACAGATCTCAGGGTTTAAGAGGTGACATTTTCTTGAACTTCACTTGAAGGAGAAATGAAGGCCAGCAACAGCTCAGGTGTTCAAGCACAAAACACCCCAAGATGTCTCAGGTATGGGGGCTTATCATCCTTAGCATGGAGAGAACTGAGGAAATTCCAAAATATTCTCCAGGGAAGAAAGGGGCATTCATTGCTCCCTTTGAGTGTACCCAAATATTGTCCTCCCTCAGTCATTTTACTATCCTTCCCCAAAAAGAAGTTTATGGCATTGCTGACCACACTTCTACCCTGTCAGCTGAATGTATTAACAACAGGAAACTTAGGAAAAAGATTGGACTTCAGTGTTCCCATAGGTCTGTGCATGAATCAACTTTTGAGGCTCTCTACAAAGACTGGGTGTGACAGATTATTTTGGAGACAACTACAAACCAGAGTTTCCATTAGGGATACAATCACCCAATTTCTCTTTCAAACCCCCTGAAATACCTTGCCTCCAACACTTGTAAATGTGTTTTACAAAACACTTGCAAAGATCTGGATATCCCTTGGCTCATTGACAAGGTGAAAACCAAGATCTACAAGCAGTCCTGGGAGGTGCTTCAGCTGACCTCTCAGAGCAGCCCATATGCATTCCTCTGTAACCCTCCAATACAAGCTGATTTGGGGATGGGATTGTCCAAACTTCTACACCTTCTACCACTCAAGGCAAAGATCGTAAATTAACAAGTGTCTTGGGTTGTATAGCAGGAGTAACCAAAAGCAGGTATCCTATCTTCAGCTGTTAAAACCACGTGGGGGAGTTGTCACCATCAGGTTGGACGTCACACACAAACACACACACACACACACACACACACACACACACTCACACACTCACACACTTGAGCAGAGTTGCAATGGTGTCTTTGTCCTCTTAATTCTGCGTGTTCTCCTATTTATATACTCTGAACAAAGCATGATCCTAAGGCGTTGTCTACACCACAATTGCTTATTATATTCATTGGTGCAGAGCAGTTAGTGTCAATATATTTGGCAAAAGTTTTGCACCAATTTAATAAGGCAGGTATACACATTTCCTTATGTACCTAGTCTAACTACAAAAATCCTTCATGTACCTTTTTCAACCAGTTTCCATGCTAATGGCCTTGTCTTCTTCTTTGCTATGGATATGCTTGGAATTCATCAATTGCTGTTTTTTCTACTGACTCAGTTTGGCTTACAGGCCAGCTCTCAAGCCTCTACATAGATAGTTGAATGTGACATAGGGAAAAGTGCTGCAAAATGCCAATGATTAAATGCCCATTGCATCTGAGGCAGGTGTTGGTCCAGCACGCTCATGCCACACTGCAGGTCTGTAGTGGATGCCTGTGATTCACCAGCAGAACACATTTACCAACTTCCCAAAAAACCCTACAGGTCCTGTCCAAGTACCCACTACAAATCTCCTGCTTACAAGCATCTCTGGAAAGACATCTCAAATATGGCTTTTACTGGATTCATCTGCAAACCAGCATTATATTATACCAGGATTGTTACGAGATGGCACTTGCACAGACCCTCATAAACTAACATGCTGGTTTGTAATAACTTTTTCCTTTTTTTCGGGGCGGAAGGAATGAATGAGTTATGCAAAAAATTCCCTGTAAGGATCTGGGGAGCTTGCTTTTGACCGGAAAAAAACCCATCAGTGGCTGATTTTTAATACTGACACATTGCCATACCAATGAAAATTTAGATGCGTGTCTGGGAACACACAGGTAAAGATGGACAACAAATCCTGGGAATCTCTCTTGCCCTTCTAGCCTGAGTACAGGCAACAGCCTGGCCAGGCAGGCTCTGCCCCTTTGCAGGGCTGGGTCAGGCCAAGCATTTGCACACCACTGTTCACAAGAACAATTCAATTCTGATGGCACTCACTCAGATGTAATCCAGCCGAAAACATCAAGACAAGATCACTGCAGACTAATTTGATGCAAATGTTGAGATTCAAATAAAATAAGTAAGAAAGCAACTCCAGACTATAAACAGTAAAAGCTGGAAGCAAGCAAGAAATGAATATATTTGATGTAGCAACTTCATGTCAGCTGGTGACACGGGCTTTGTCAGCCCCTCTGCTGTGGATGAGCTTTCCCCTGGGTGAAGGACCCCACAGCGGGGCTGGTCTGCACATGGGAGGATGGGTGGTCCCTGAGCCTCTCACCAGAGGCTTTCCAACACAGCCCCAAAGCTTCTCTTTGCCCACCCTTTGGGGTGAGGCTCTGTGCCAGCCTGGCAGCTGATAGCCTTGTGGCTGTTGTCTCCTCCCCAGAGGTGCTAAGCTTGTGCTTGGTCAATGTCCCCAGTTCCTGAGTTTTATCTTACCTTCACTGTCGAACAATCCAGGGCCTCACTCCGAAGGCCTATTCAGGATACGGTGGTATTCTGTGAAGCTCCTGTAATACAGATCTAAATGTCCCTCAAGAAAATATTTCAGTCAAAAATTAGAATATTTCATCCACTGACACACACTGAGAAAGAAAGGGATCTTCCAGAGGGGTTGTCGTTTCAGAAAACACTGATTTACAGTCCACTTTTTCTTGTGTCCCCCAGCCTGTTGCTCTTGCACAGGTGAAAGCTACAAGGTTTGTGAGCTCTGGCCTATCAGGCACTTAGCAGCTTCATGGTTTCTCACAGAAACCTAGAGTTTCCAGCTGGCATAAAAAGACTGGGAAAGCAGCTCAGACTTTTCCCACAGGCTTTATTATCATCTGTGTAGGGGTCAGGCTACAAATCCAAAGATGGGGGAATCACACATGGAATTTTACAGGGTTTGGGGGGATCACAAGTAAACCAATGAAAAACAGGGTTAACGCATTTTGGCCAACTACATTATCTTTTGTTGGAATAACCAACGATAAAAGAATCAAACCTAACCAATAATATTCCAAAAAGAAGAGCAGCTTACGTATTTTCTAACACAAGTCATTGTAAACAAGTAGTTTCTCTTATCTCAAAGAAAGTGCCAGGTGTCCCTCCCAGGGATGTCTGCAGAGGGACTCATCTCCTCTATACAATCCTACTCTACAATTCTTCTCTATAATTCCTACTCTACAAACCTACTCTACAATTCTACACTACAGTCCTATTCTAAAATCGTAGACTGGTTGGTGGAGGAAATGGTCCACAGATGATTATCTGTCTCCCCTCCACCATCCTCTTCTTCACAAGCAGTGGCACCAGGCAGAAAGTAGGCTCGACTGATGCCACCAACAGATACTGCCCAAAGAAACAAAGAAGAAATTACCAACAATAAACAAGGAACAATGAATTTCCAAGGTCAGTGCTTTACAGGCTCAATCAGGATTCCTCTGGTTCATAGAAAGATGAAGATGTGGGGAGGTGGAGGACTCATCTGATGCCTTGGACTTGAGTGGAGGAGGAGCCCATCCCTGGCACACTGTTTCACCTGCAGCCCCTTCACATTTTACCTGCAGGAGATCCTTGGCAGTCCAGCGCCGAGCCTCATCTGTCTGCAGGCAGCAGCTCAGGAAGTCCCGCAGCAAAGGAGAGAAGAGGTCGGGCTGCTGCAGCTTTGGTCTCCCTCCGGTGGCTATCAGGAGCTGAGGCTGCACAAAAAGGAAACACGAGGCTCCACCTGCTTCTTTCACATCTCTAACTGCTCTCCCAGATGTCCTTTTTTAACCTCCATTCTGCAGTGGCAGTTTCTGCCCTGGCAGAGAGGCGGAGATGAGTTTGTTATACCAACAAAATCCCCAAAACCCAAAGCAGCCACAGCTTCTCCCACATCCAGGGGTTGTTGCCTTGGCAGGTGATTTCATTGACTGACCTCGTTAGTGGGAACTACTTCAGCAAAAGCAAGTGTGTTTCCCTAAGGATTCACACCAGCTGAACAGGCTTTTTGGAAGAGGGACTTGACTGTGTTATCTAACACTACTATTTCCAAGGGTAGTTACATGAAAGGCATCTTGGAAGTGCTGCTTGGTCCCTTAAGCACAGTGGCCATAAAATAAAGCTCATTAAGTTTTTGTCCTCTTCTGGCTCAGAAAAGGAAACGGATAGCAGAACTGCTTGGAGATGGCTTTGGTGATTGTCCTTTCCCTTTCTGTTTTCATTTTCCTTCTCTTTCTCCTTCTGCTTTTTCTTATTCTTTTTTTGTTTCTTACTTTTCCTATAAAATTGAAACTAGGATAATTCAACCTCTAATGTGAAGGATATTTATCACATATCTAATTATTTCACTGAAAAAATCCTTTCCTTCAGAAACAGAGCTCCAACAGGGCTCAAAAAACAAATAAGAAATAGCAGGCATGGCTGGAGGCCAAAGTGGCAAGTAGCTGAACTAGTTCCCTGCCACTTCCCTTCCAATGCTACCAAAACTACAGCACATGTGCTAAAATGTGCAAGGGACATTTTACAAGGGGACCATGGTGGAAGAGGTGCCAGCAGATGACAATGGGATTTTGTCCAGTGGCACACACAGTATGGCACAGGTGAGAAAGACAGCGGCATCAGGAAGTCTTTGCACCTTACCCACACAGCAGTTTCATTCCAGTAGGGAACTTCTCCTTCCACCATTTCAATGCCCACAATTCCAAAAGACCATATATCCAGTTTAGGGCCATATTGTTGACCTGTCAGGACTTCAGGTGCCATCCACCCAGAAGTGCTGGTCACGGAGTCCTGTCTTCTCTGCTCAGGGGTGAGCTGAGCTAAGAGGCCAAAATCAGCTGTGGAGAAAACAACACACCATGAAAGCCAGCTCAAATTAGCAAACCAGGCAAAAGAATTCCCCACTCTCACTCTGAGAATGTGCTGTTGATGAATGTCCTGGAGAACTGTCAGTGGGGATTTAGCCAAAGGAGTAGGGAAATGTCCACTTCCAAAAATAACCTAGGTTTTTAAATGCTGCTCACAGCAGTGGCCTTTATTCCCCTGAAGGTTTAGATTCTATCTCCCTCCCTCTGGAAAAGACACACACAGACCAACGCCACTCTTGACTCCTTGTGGTTCTTTATCATACCTCTGTGCACATTGCAACTGTGCCTTCAGCTCAGAGCAGGGGACCCTGCACTGCTACCAGCACCATTTTTGGGGAGCTGGAAGTCACTCATAGCAGCCCAAAACCCCACATCCCTGGAATGCTGCCTCTGACCAAGAATATACTGACCCAGCTTGAGCCATCGCTTCTGAGAAGGATGTTGCGGCTCTTCACATTTTGATGGATCACACACATTTTGAGAAGAAAATCCAGGCCTTGCAGGCACTGGGAAGGGAAACAGAAAGAGGAAAAGGCAAAAATTAGTGATGGGAGTTCATCCCACAAGAAAGGAAACAACTCCAAATAACTCCCTTTCCACGGGAATAGGGAGTCATGACAGAACACTGTGCCATTGAGAGGAAGAGCATGCTGCTCCAACACTAGCAGAGCAGGACCTCTCTAAGGAAAGGCCCGTCAGCTTTTGAAAGAGCAACAGCAACTGCTGTTGTAGACCGTCCCCTGCAGACCAGCCAGAATGCCTGCTCCTGCAGTGGATGTGCTCAGAATGCAACAGCACTTTGGGTGCACTATTATCCTCTTCAGCTGAGGACTGTGAGAAAAGAGTCTCTCTTTTCTCTTTGTTGTTTGTTTCAAATCCTGCCAGCAGCACCTTTGCTTTCCCAGGCAAGGAATGCAGTGCACACAGGCTGGAGGTAAACATTTAGAGAGGTAGGGTGGAGAACAGCAAATACAAAGAGACAGAGTGAGGATACAAGAGCAGGAGATAAGGGTACAGGAACAGAGTACAGTGAGTTCTGGGGCACTGGTAGACAATTGACTTGAGATGCTCTAGCTTCCCCATAGCATTCTAGCAACACAGAAACAAAGCTTGGCACATGAAATCTCTCCAGTTCTGAGCCCCACTTTCCCAGACAATCCTGCCCAAGGCCCTGGAAGCACAGGTGGGATCCCTGACCTGGTGACTGACAGCTGCCATCTCATCTTCAGACAGGAAGGTCCAGCTGATGACATTGCTCAGAGTGCCTCCATCCATGTACTCCATCACCAGCCAGAATTGCTTATCCACAAGGTAGCTGAAAGAAGGAAACAAGGGCATGGATATGAACATGCATGACTACGTTGCTGTTTGGAAAAGGGTTGATTCTTTGTTTCTGGGTCTCTTTGTGATGAGAACAGAATAAAAGGAATAGACATTCCCTCTAGGCTGTGTAGTGTTTGCACTCTCTGCTGGCTCAAGGAAAATGACACATCTGGGAAAAAGAGATGTGTTAGATGACCAGTAAGGGAAAAATGCAGTATAGTAACAGATCAAGAAGCTGTCACACTGTGTGTTTCTGGAAAAAAGCGCCTAGTGTCCCTGGCATGCACAGTAATGGAAAAGAGGGAACACAATCCAAGGGAAATCCTTGTTAGTTTATCCGCATGTAAGAAGACACTTGAAACAACCAAGCCCCAAAACAATGGGGTGGCAGTGAATTTACAGGCTATTGATTTAGTAAGATACAGTTAATCCAGTTTTTGGAACAATTTTTAAACTACGTGGACCAGGGAAAACTCATGCAGACAAGATCCACTCTCTTCCCATCCATAGTGAGGGTGAGCAGAACAATAACAATTTACTAATAATAACAGCTGTCTTTTCTGCCAGGGACCAAAGTGGGGTTTTACCTTGTGTGTTTGCAGTATGTAAACAAACAGTCATGGAACAAAAGCACAACAACTCACCAGTCTAAATATTTGACCAGGTTGGGATTCCTATTCTTCTTGATGACCCTAAGTTCATCAACTTTTAGTTCCCTCTTCCTCAGTTGGTGGAGATTAATTTTCTTTATGGCCACCTAAAATGACATTCACCATCAGTAACTTGAGAAGTTGATGGCACAAGACCACAGTGCTCGTGAGTGCAGGATGCACTTGTGATGGGTGAGGGTACTGCTGGAAAGTCTGAGGGGAGGCAGACTACACCCACATCAGGGAGAACAGAAGGGGAATTGCTGCAGTGGGTGAGGGATTTGAGATTGGGACAGGGGAGTGAGGAGGAGGCAGTAGGGGGATCAAAGCGGTTGCGGGTCTTGAAAGGAATGACACCGAGGGCTCAACAGAAGAGACTGAAGGGGGAACTGAAGTGCCCAAGGGGAGACCTGGGGCAACTGGCAGAGGGGTTGAGGCATTTTTGGGTAACCAGAAGGAGAAAGATAAGTAATCGAGGGGACACCATCTACTACTAGTTCTATCTTCCCCCTTTCTTTTTGCTTTTGTAGTTTGCTTGATTTTCATGGACTGTGGCACTTTTTTTCCCAACAGGCTGCATAGGAAAACTGTTCCATGTCCAGAGTTTCTCAGGTTCTTAAATAGATTTAACTGAGAACACATCCACGGATCCCGTGTTCCATAGCAAGGCCACTCCCCTTGTAGATCTAAGTTAGGCCAGACTTCTGGACAATAAAAAATCAGTTTTATTTGGTCTAGACCGTTGGTGGCCTCCCGAGTGTCCCATTAATGCAGTATCTGTACAAGAGAGCAATTAGGTGGAATACTCTTTACTTTCTTCCGGTTTCCTTTCTGGCAACTCTCTGCCTTTCTCCAACGCTTTCTGGTATCTATTCCTTTTGCCTAAACAGAAAATCACTACCTAGTAACTCAAGTCAGGCTTTTACTAAAATTTTAAGGTGCCCTTACCCAAACAGAAAACTACAGACACGCAACACAACTGTTGAACTAAAAATTTACCCTTTCCTTAAACTCGGGAACCTCTAGACATCCAATGCAGGAATTAAGACTCTTTAAAACTCTCTTCACCTACTCAGTTTTACACACAGATTTCCTTTCTCCCCAGGAACATGCTATTAGGGCAAGGATGGAATTCACTCACACCAGGCCTACAGGAGCAGCATGGATCCTTGTGTGTGACTCTCACTCATGGCTGGGCCTCCACATGCTCAGAGCCACCCAGCCACGTAGCCTTTACAAGGGAGGCCTTACCCCTTTTGCCTCCCAGCTCACATTAAGCATCTCCAGGGGACCTGGGGTGGAGGGAATAGAAAAGACAGTGTGTGTTGGCCTTCCTTTGTCCCCAGGAGATGGCTCACCCACTCCTCAGGGCCTTGTTAGGCCTCTCTCACTTCCCTCGTGGCCGGCCTCCCTACAGGAGTTCTGAACCTCAGTGCTCACAACACCTCCCTCACTTCAGGGCTCCAGGCTACCAGCCCGGGTCCCACTCCTCGCCACCTGCCCCCCCCACCTTACTCCCATCACCGCTTTCTTACCTACTCCTGGTGCTCCTTCACCTCTCCTCACATTCCAGCTCCACCAGCTGTCCCCACAGGGAGCTCAGCTGCCTGCTCCCAGCTCCTCTGCAGGGGCAGCTCTCCTCCACGAGCCCCCGAGGTGCCCCCAACTGCCCACAACCAGCTCCCTTTCAAAAGCCTTCACTGATCACAGCTCCACCTGGGGCCCCAGGAGGTCACACACACCAATGCTGCTCCCACAGCAC
The DNA here is from genome assembly GCF_963662255.1 of Cinclus cinclus. NCBI lineage: Eukaryota > Metazoa > Chordata > Aves > Passeriformes > Cinclidae > Cinclus > Cinclus cinclus. The sequence goes on from NC_085084.1 coordinate 7,025,521, forward strand.
AGCCTGAAGGACAACACCAGCTCAGCTCTGCCCCCCAGCTCCCCCAGGGCTCCCACCCACACCACATCAAACCAAATCCTCGCCTAGGGCTGTCACAGGAATCAGCTGCTATTCAAGTCATAGCAACAAGACAAAGAACACTCTGGTTGCTGATTTGATGTTCTTCACTGTTTTGCTGACTCAAAAATGTCATTTTCAGTCTTTAGTTTTACACTGGCTCGTTGTTCTTGGGGTCCTTTTATTCCTAAACAATTCTGGATGTCTCGAATTTGCATGTAGCCTTGGGCGCACAGCCTCTTGGGAGCAGCAGAAGTGATACCCCAAGGAGGGGCAGACAGTGACAGGGTAGGTTCCAGAAGGGGTACAAGCTTTGACTAACAGTTAATCTTAGGACATCAACATTTAACAATTAAAGCTTAACAATCCTGGGACATTAACATTCAACAATTATACCTTAACAATCTTGGAACATTAGCATTTAACAATTATAGCTTAACAATCTTGGAACATTAGCATTTAACAATTAAACCTTTAACAATTAAATAGCTCTTCAACAAAGGACCTGTTTGGGGATTCCATTCCCCACACCCTGGGTGTCTGTAAACGTCCATTTAAACAGAGGGCTGAAAGGGGGGGGGGGGCGGGGGGGGGCTCTGCCCACCCTGTGCTGCTCCAGGGCTGGGGCTGGGCAGGCAGGGGCTGCAGAGCACCCGGGGAGGGACAGCCTCAGCCCTGGTCACCGTCTTGTGTGTGTCTGCCTCAGCCCTGGTCACTGTCTTGTGTGTGTCTGCCTCAGCCCTGGTCACCGTCTTGTGCCTCCACCAAGTCCAGCTCTGAAGGCAATGTGTTGCTGTTTTGCCAGCAGGCAGGGGCAGCACCAAAGACACCAACGCCAACTTATGGAATAAGTGTCATTTAATGAAGTGCAAAGCAGCAATGAAATACAAAAGGATAAGCTAAGCAATGCACCCAATTATTACTGCAAAAGATTGTCTGTAGAGACTAGGAAAGGTACATCACCAGTGGCCCTAATACTTGACCATCATCCTGACACACCCGTCCCCTGGGGAGCCCCTGTCACAGCAAAGGATCGGAGAGGCACTGCCAGGAACTGGAAACTCCTGTGCAGTTTGCCCACCCTCACGCATGGTCGCCACCTTTGCTGTGAGAGGCACAGATTTTATACTGTTGAATAAACAAGCCACCATAACTTGTATTGCGGGAACATCTGCTTTCATCTTCCTCTTGGCTAGGGCTCAGGGAGGAACCAAGGGAATTTACTGTGACCATATAACTTCAGGAAAAAACAGACAGTGATTTTGTGGCCTTGTCTGGCTTCTAAGTGTAGAGAGGTAAATGCCTGTTGCGCTGACAAGCAGATTCATACATATACTGGTAATGATCATCCATATTTTGCTAATGAGTGAATATATATATAATATTTGGCTGGAGGTCATCTTTGGCTCAGAGCTTGTTGTTCAGCCTTAGTACTTCACTGGAATTGTCCTTTTACAGGCAGTGATCCTGTCCCCTCAGCTGCAATGGAATCCTCAGCTGGTCCCACAAGGATTGCTCAAGCTCTGGATGTGCTGAGCTCCTTGTGCATGGAGTCATCAGTCTCTTGGACAAGCAGATTCTCTGTCACAGTGTACAAAATTTTTCCCTGGGATCCACCAAGGTAAGAGGAAAGGTCTCTGCAGCTCTGACGTGGAAATTGTCCTGCTGGGTGGCCTTGGCTGTGAGTCTGAAGCACAGCAGCTCTCTGGCCCACACGGTGCTGCAGGCAGAGCTGGCTGCTGCCTACTCAAGGCTCAGGTAGGCGCTTGAGCTGCCTTGCTGCACGGCCAAAACCATCTCAGTGCTCAGTGGCACCTCCCGACCCCTGGTCTCAGTGGGGTCCCCCTGGCAGTGTCAGAGCAGTGGCTCGTCAGGGTTGGTGCTGCCCGTGCTCTCCGCCCGCCCTGGCCACGGCAGTCCTGGCCCGCAGCCATGCACTCACAGGGAATGGGAACTGCTGCCTGTGGCTTTCTGAGCTGCGCTTCTGCTGCTGCTGCTGAAGACACCTTGATGAATGAACTAGTGGGACTATGGGCCATATTGGCCTGTGATAGCGAGGTCATGAAGGCAGAGGTGCAGATGGTCCCGTCCAGTCCTATTTCTGCATATTTCTGGAAACCAAAGAATCTCTCTTGATCCTGTGAGGCGCTGAGTTTGCAAAGTAATGGCTCCTTTGTTGTTGTTTTCCCTCTGGACAACATCCATATTTAAAGACAGCTGAACCTCTCTCGAGACTGGCACCTCTGATCATTGCAATAAATCAATGGAGGGAGTTCAGGAGGTGGTGATGACTAATTCAGGATGGCTCTCTCCAGTTCAGGCCCTGAGTAGAACTCAGAATAACAACTTTTATTAAACCTGAACTCCATTGGAAGCTTCCCTTCTTGTCATCCTCTGAATAAACTCTACATTAACTTTCTGAATTGTCCAATGTTTTTTTTTTTTCTTCAATTTGGAAAGTTCTGATTATGGTGGTTGTGATATGATTAGGAGTTGGTGACGGTTCTCCTTCTGCCACCCAAATTATTTTTTGGTTTTTTATTTCCTTCATATATATTCATAGATGTATAGACTATTGCTGTACGGTTACATAGTTCCTAGGTAACTTCAGTACTTTTCCTCCCCTGATAGGCAGAAAGACAAAACACATTCCTAAGGCTCCTATCCTATCTTGCTTCCTCTGGGAACCAAGGTTAAAACACATTGTCAGGACACTTTCTCATAAAATGAGTGTAGCCCATACCGCTATTAGCAAGAAAGAGGGGCTCCAGAGGAGGTGGATTGAAAAGGGGGAAAATATCCTCATTATTGTGCTTCTAATTGGGAATTCTTGTCAATTATGCTAATTTTCAAAACTTATAAAACCAAATTTGCCCTATGTGGGGTGGACATTTTTCCGTATCTGCCCCTGGAGGCCTCCAGTTAGAGACCGGATTTGATATTACCTCCTATTGCGTAATATTGTCACAAAAGTGTGTTCTTTTGTTTCTCAGTCATTAGGGCATCGCGTCCTCCACACTGCAGTGCCTGCGGAACACGGCACACCTTCCAATTTTTTCACAACCGTGGTACTTCTCCAGGAGGCAGAAAGTGCAATTGCATTTCCAAAGGCCAAGAGCCGATGAGGAGTGGGGCAGCCGGAGCATCCTGTGCACATACAGGCCTGCAGCTGTGACTCGAGAGCGTTTTGGTTCCTGCCCAGCGCAGCGGGTGCGTGTCCTCTGCGACTGCTGCTCCTTCCCTGGTGCCCATGGATAGTAGGTACAGGGTTCTGCAGGGGGAATGGAACAGGATGGGGACATCTGCTGGCAATGGAGTGCAGTGGAAAATGTCAAAAAAGTGTTTGACTGTAACAACCTGTGAATTCCTGAAACTTTACCAGAGAGTTCTTAGTCCTGTATTCCCTCATACCAATGATTGATGTGTGCAAGTGGATATCTTAGTCCAGAGTGGGCTAAGTCTTGAGAATAGAGTGGGCCTTCTGAGAAGATCGCTGCAATGTATTTAAGGGGAATCAACTGGTTTTAGGAGGCTTTTGACCATCAAAGGATAGTTTAAGACATGGGATGTTCCCCAGATGACCACCAGGGACATTTAAGAGACCTTTATTCTAATACAAATAATTCTGTGGAAATGATTTATAAAAGTAAAATTATCTGCAGAAATGCTTAGCCTATGTGTTTGTGCAAAGTAGTGAATATGCCTTAGTTCCATGGATACAAAATAGTAGGTGCCGGAAAAAAAAGCAATTCCTTCTCTCTATCCCTGTTAAAAAGGGATCCAGAAAGAAGAATCAAGAATCACTCTATGGATGTCTGCGTATAAAGAACCAAATACCAATGGAATGATCTGAAAATCCATGGAGCACAAGTTCTGTGCCAGTGGAGTCCTGGAGTTTCCTCAGCAGGGTTTGCAGGGAGTTCTTGGTTGAACGTGTGCCTCTGCTGCCATCCCAAATCTGCCCTTTCCCTGCCCAGCCTGAGTGCACGTGGGACATGTGCTGGGCATGGCTGGAGATTTTCACAATCAAAATCCTCCAGCACCATCACCTTTACACCTGCTCATTGCTTTGGACAGCACAAATCACACAACACCCATCTCAGCCGACAAATGTCATTTCTTGCACATTGCTACAGCCACACTGCTGATCGACAAACACACAAGAATATTGATTTCAGCTGAAAAATAGAATTTGTTACAAATTGTGACACCCATGCTGACAATACAGAACGACACCAATCTCTGTTAAGGTCAAAAAAAGGAATTTATTACATTAGTACAACAATGCTATAGAAATACATACAAATACTAACTCCAGTTAACAAAAAGATTAATTTATTTCCAACATCTACAACAACTCACTATACACAAAGATCAATTAAGTGTTGAACAACCTAATTTATTACATACTACTACAAGTGTACAGGCCATATAGAAATACAAATATATGCATTCCCTCTCTAAATAGATAAAACTATACCATTCTACAACTCCATACATGTTGAAATAGAACTCAATTAATACATATATACATATATATAAAAACATATAAACATATAATGATACACAGATGTAAAGATAAATTAAATATTACATATTAAATACAATATAGATAAACAGATATATAAAAATCCCTATCTATAAATTTAAAAATATCCCTGTGCCAAGCTAAATATCCATATAACTGCACCTGTACAAATACAGAGTTATTCAATTGGATAGAAATATAAATAGAATGACATCCAGAAATTGATTATTATACATCTAAAAATAAAACATATAGACCTATGCAAATAACAATATACCTATTTAAAGTGCCATCTTCCTATAACTGCATCAAAACAAATAGATACATATGTACAGAAAAATGTATTCAAAGGAAACAGAACTAAAAGTAGATAGAACAACATACATGTCTACTTAGACACATATATACACATATATGTAATTACAAACATATATGTATGTATATGCATACATATATGCATAGCATAGGTCCATCAATATAACAACAGACGTATAAATACAATGCTATACAAACAGAAACCCATATATGCATATTTCCATATAATTATCACTGCCTATGTGCAAGTCCATCTGTCTTGAACAAGGACGCTGAGCAGAAGGATTCCAGCAGCCCCAGCTCCAAAGCCTCTCCCTCGGTCTCCTCGGCCCGTGCAGAGCAGCTCTCCTGGACAGGGACAGCACATGGCACATCTGGGAAGCAAAGGGAACACGGAGTCAGGATCAGGCCCTTTCCCTTGGCAGTACCTGCCCTTCCATCGGGGAAGCGAAGAGTAAACCTCAGCACCTCCCCAGGAAGGTTGGAAGAAAAAGCAGGCCCAGCGGGCCAGGCTGTGGTGAGCGCAGCCGCGGCGGGACTGTCCCACAGCCCCCGGCAGCCCGGCACAGCCGGCACAGCTCCCGGGCCCTGCCGGCACAGCTGCCTTGCCCAAGGACAGCCCCTGTGCCGGCCGGGGCAGCTGCGCTGAGCAGCCCCAGCACGGGCAGGGCCCGCTCCTGCCCCGCCGGGCAGTGCCCACGGCCACAGCCCACGGCACCCTCACCCCCACCCTGCCTCCCCGGCCCTGTGCCCTCACCCAGGCTCTCACGGGGCAGCAGCAGCTCCCTGCTCGCTCCTCTTGCTCCTGCCCTTCAGCTCCTCCCTGCTGCCTCCTGTCAGTGCTCCTGCTGTCTTCCAGGCCTTCACTGCAGCTGTGGCACAAGTGGAGGCTCAGCAATGGCTTCCAAGGCCTGCCAGAGCTGCAGTCCCACAGCCCTCTGTGCTCCCTGATGGCCCCCTCCATCCCCTCAGCCCCGCCATGCTCTCAGCAAACGCCGAGTCCCCTTCAGGTTATTCTGAGCCCCGCAGTCCCCTCACCCCCCTCAGTCCCTTCTGACCCATCCCGTCCCCTTAGACCTGCTGCCAGCCCCTCAGCCTGTGCCACTTTCCTGTCACCTCAGTGCCACCATTGCCCTCTGCTGCCCCACAGCCTCAGCCCCAGCAGCACCTCCAGGTCACCGTCCCTTCAGTGTCACCGCCTCCTCAGCCCCCTCAGCCCCCTCAGTCTCACCGTCCCTCAGCAGCTCCTCAGGGGACAGTGCCTGGGGCCACCGGCAGCTCCCACCTCTCCAGGGACACCCGGGGCTGGAACTGCTGCTCTGCCCGGCCGCCAGCTCGGACCCAGCACAGGAGGAGGGGACAGAGGGGAAAAACAAGAGATGAGAAAGGCATCCGGCAGGGGAAAAAGAAAGTAAAAATGCAGCCTAAGCCTGCACAAATATCCATCTATCCACCTAAATATCCATATAACTTTAACTATGCAACTTCATCAATATTACTTCATATTACTTGCAAGTTTACATACTTACTTATCTTTACGTTATTTATAAATATTACTTGTATGTTTAAATATTTTGCTATGCATATATAAATGCACTCTGCCAATCTATAAATGTAACTGCATAGATATGATGCTATCTAATCTATAACTCGATATGTATATATTTAAGTATATAGGTCTATAAATATATACATGCATAAACACAACTCCATAAATCTATAAATGTAAATATAAGCATGTATAACTATATAGACACCTATACATCTACATATAAAAAGAGGGATTCCACCTGCCCAATGATCACTGGCTCTCCCTTGCTCCCTCCTTCGCACGCAGGGCAGCCCTCCTGGCAAGGTAGATCAGGTGGATATCTGGGAAGCAAAGGGAACCCTGAGTTCATATAGGCCTGTGTCCATCTGTTCCTTTGGAAGTAACTGTCCTTCTATCAAAGAGTGTAAAAGATGGCCTGAAAGGCAGACTCTCACTTGGGAATTGGAAGCCTGCTCTTTAAAGAGCAGGGATCCATCCAAGTGTTCAAACCTGTGGGTAGCACTGCAGTATCTTGATAAAGTCTCAGCACTCACAGCGCAAATCGCACCCAAATCCAGACCTTGAAACACAGACAGTCTCAGCTCCCACAAAGAAACCCAGCCTTGCTCTTTGTCTGTGCTGACAGAGACATCAGTCCTCTCTGAAATGGCTGAAGCTGAAGGCTGCTGGCAGCTGAGTTAGGAAACCAAATGGGGACACCCGGCTTGGGGCTGACACAACTCCCACAAGGTCAAGTTTACTCCTGGCTCTCTTGCCACAGCAGAGGACACAGTGTCAGAGCCTCTGCAGAAGCGCAGAGGGCAGGGCTCAGGGAGGTTGTGTCACTGCAGGATTTGAACTAAAGGCTCCCAGAAGCACCAATCCTACAGACAAGAATTCATCTCTTCTCATCTCCCTTCCTGTCACACGCAGGCTCAGAGCAGCTGTCCCACACCTCCCTAAACCAATGTGGGCTCTGTCCTTACCAAGCTCCTCGCGTTCCTGGGAACTGTTCCCACAGCTCGCGGCGCCAGGCAAAGCTCCCTCTGCTGCAGCCTTGGTCACAGGCTCCCCTCCTGAAGACTCAGGGGCAACATTAATATTCCCCTTGAAAAAGAAACACAAAGAAATAAACCCTTCTTACCAGTTACACAAGACATCTGGTCCAACAACTCTGTGGCTCACATACTTCATCTCTTGTTCCTAACAAGAAATGTGGATCCCAAAAGCCTTGAAAAGTCAGAAAGATTTGACTTCTCCAACATGGTCCAAAAGCTGTCAAAGCTGACAGTGTTGAGTGTGGCGGTGACACTGAACACATAGATTGGCTGCTGAGGAAGGAGTCCTGCCAGCTCCTGGCACAGGGATGTGCTCCTCCCTCCACAGCCCTCTGCAGAACAGTCTCACCCAGGCTGCAGCTTTGCAGGGACTGCGTGGGAACACACAACTCTTCCCACACACATGCCCAACAGCAAGGTGACCGAGCTCTGGGACATGGAGAGCAAGACTGGCCAGTTTGCCCAGTGGAGGATTTCCCAGACAGAAACTGGACTGCAGGCACCAGGTTACTGAGAGGGCAAGAGCTGCAGCTCCAGCCCATCCCCAAACGCAGCTCTGGGAGCACCTACACACACAGCAGGGCTCACACAGCAGCTGCAGCAGCTCCAGCCCAGCCCTTGCTCTCCCTTGGCCTTCCAACACCAAAGAGGCAGAGCCCACATCTGCTGCTGCAGCAGAGGCACCTCTCGCATGCCCCTCCCTGCAAGGGACACTTGGCCTTCTGTAGCATTCTCCAAACACTCCTCTCTTCTTTCCCATCAAACAAAGCCTGGTTGAATGCACAAAGCTTCCACTTCCTCACCGCTAAAGCCCTTGCAGAAGGCATTCTGCCAGGGAAAAGGAGCACCCAAACTTGGCCAACACAGGCTGACAGCTCTTGTCCTCACCAAGGGCACACACTTTTTCATTCCCCTTCCCTTAGAAACCTTCCTTTAGCAAGCAAATCCTTCCCTGTCCATTCACAACTGAATTCAAGAAGCCTTTGCTTCTCAGCCGTGTAACAACTTTCCAAAGCTCTCCGTCCAGTCCCTTTCATCCCTCTTCAGTGCACTTACCTGAGCACAGGGAGACTTTTCACGTGGGGAGGACGAAAGCATCTCCTCCAGTGTCTCAAGCACCATGTCCAGATCTGGGGGTGGCAACTCTTCTTCCCCAGGAGTATTCCAGAGCCAGCTGGGGGCTCTCCATGGTGCATAAGCAGCACAGCCAGCTGGAGCACTGGGGGCTGAAGTGCCTGGATTGGCTGCAACAATTCAAACGCATGGGTCAGGTTCCAGAATGCAGCTTTGGGACACTGAGCTCTATGCTGCCTTGGATGAAACATCACAAGAAGCACACAGCAACCTCACTTCCAGACCTGTGTTCAAATTTCCCAGGGAATGGGAAGAGTGACTTCTAGCTCTTGAGAAGTCTTTCTTCTAAAGGGTGTATATGTATATTAAAGGATGGATTATAAAATTGATCTACACATACAAAAAAACACATGATAATCACTGCCTTTTCTATCTCCCCATTAGCTTTTGGATTTGGTGGCTTCGCAGTTTCTCATCACAACAAACCACAGAAAGTGGATTCACCCAGGAAGAGCCCAGATCTGCAGACACACATGCTGAAATTAAAGTGTGAGTTTATTCTAAAAAGCAGCCTTGTGGGTGAGGCTGTATTCTGCCGCTGCAGCTGTTCTGGGAACACACAGAGCTCACTGAATTTTAATAGCATTATTTGAAGGAGAGACATCCTAGAACACTGCAATACCCTATCGGACTCCTAGTTTGGCTTCATTCCGAGAAAGATGGCCATTTACCTTGCACTGAGCAGTTGTAGACAAAGGGTTTTTGTTCCTTGCCCTTGCACCCCTACAGATTGGCTGTCTGGAAAATGCCCAGAACCCCCTCCAAATCTGCAGCAAGGACAGGAAAAGCAGACAGAGATGGGTTCTGTTTTCATGGTTCCACTTCCTAGAACACCTACCCCTTTCCTCCTCATTATCACTTGAGACCTACCCATGACAGAGCAGTGCAGGGAAATATTTTAAGCTTAATTTTCATGACCATTCTGAAAAGCAAGGTTAGAAACTATTTCCCTACCTGATGGGCAGTAGGTTGGCAAGTGCTGCTCAGGAGATGCGCAGCTGCTCCGCTCCCGAACTGTCACCAAAGTGCTTTGCTGGTGCACAGGAACCGGTGGAACAATAAGCTCAGGCCGGAGCTGAAATCTGTACGTGCCTGCCTCCACTGATCTGGACTCGCCAAGAAGTCCAGGGGTGACAAACACTTTCTTGGGAGGTGCTGGGGAAGCCTGATGCTTTTGAGCACCTGCACTTGTCCTGGAGGTGCCTGGAGGCACCTCTGCATCCTCAGGTGAGGCAGCACTGTTGGCTGGGTTGTGCTGCCCTGAAGAGGTGCAGCTGCTGCTCTCTCCAAGGGCCCTGCAGGCAGCTTCAGGCTCGATGTGAACCAGCGGAATGGTGAGCTGGTGGAGATTAAATCTGCGCAGGAGCTCCCTTGATGTTTCCACTGCTAAAGCGCCAGAAAGTCCAGAGGAGGCACAGACTTTCTTGGCAGGTGGTGGGGAAGCCTCAGACTCCTGAGCACCTGCACGTCCCCTGGAAGAGCCTGGAAGCAGCTCTGCATCCTCAGCTGAGGCAGCAGCAAAGTTCTGGCATGACGGAGCTATGCAGCAGTGAGGGAAGAAGAAAGGAAGCAAAGGAAAGCCTGGGTCACTAGTGGTCTTTGCGTGTGTTTCCCTTGGCAGCAAGTGCACTTCTGTCAGGGAAGACAAAAGCTCCCCCCCTGCCAAATAAGGTGAGAAAAAAGAAGAAGCAAAAAAAAAAAAAATATTCTGGGGCTATTCAATACCCAGTTCCTTGCCTACTTAGCTCTCCCCTGTTCATTCAACTGCCTGGGAAAAGTGTCCTGCTGCCATTCCCTGGCAGGAAGCAACTGCCAGGAACCCAACTGCCAGGTGTCTTCCCCTGCGCCCCAGAGGAGCAGGAGGCTCCCTCCGGCTGGGCCCGACCACGACCGAGCCCCTCGGCTCACACGCACTCACGGAGAGCTCCCCAAGCATCCCCGGGCCGGGCACGGAGCAGCAGCGGCCACGGCGCCCGCAGCTCCCACCCCGTCTCACCGGCTCTGGGGGGCTGCCCGGCAGAGAAGGCGAGCAGCGGCCGCTGCGTGTGGAGCTGCTGCAAGCGGCTGGGCTGGCGGCTGCGCACCTCCAGCCCTGCCGCCAGCCGCTGCCTGTTGGCCCTGGTCAGGCGCTTGATGCGGAGGAGGAGGTCGGGGCGATCGCGGCGAAAGTTGGGATTGCTGAAGTGCAGGCAGCCCCCGACATCGCCCGGCACCTTGTGGAAGCCGTAGAGGTTGAGCTGGCGCACGAAGCTGCCGAAGTGCGTGGCTTGGAAGGAGTCCGGCGCCGGCCCCGCCCCTTGGGCGCCCGCTCCGTGGGCGCCGCCCGGGCTGAGCAGCTCCCGCTCGAACAGGCAGCGGTCGACGAGCAGCCCCTGGGCCCGGCCGTCCCAGCGCACGGACACGACGCGGGGGCTGTTCACCAGGCGCCACAGCTTGGCGGGGAAGGTGTCGGCGTTGAGCCCGGCGGGCAGCGGCAGCTCCGCCACCTCGCCCATCGCCGACTGTCGCCACAACGCCCGCGGCGCAACGGCCGCGGCTGCAACGGCGGCGCGCGGCCTGAGGGGGGCGCTGCGCTCGGCCCCGCTCGCGGCCCCCGCGCGGGCCGGACTTGGCGGGGACGAGCGCCGCAGAGCCGGGGCTGCGGGACCAGCGCGGGCGGGGCGGCTCCCGGGGCTGGCCGGGCACCGCAGGGCGGGGCGGGCCGGGGCGGGGCGGGGTGAGCTGCAAACCCTTTGGAGGTCAAGTGCGAGAAGGGGAAACGGAAAGAGAGAATGGAAGACGTTCTTTTTGCCCCTTTTTCCAGCCAGCTGGCTGCTTCTTTCTCGCTGTCTCTGCCTGTCCTCAGCAGATTTGGCACATTTCTCACTCTCTGGAGATAGAAGCAGCAGCAGGAAGGGGCAGCAATTTTGTCAGCATTTTCATCAGACCTAGAGTCCTGCCGCCTGGAAGGATGTTGCTTTAGCCGAGGCATTCATTGCTTACAGTGACAGTGAACTCATGCTGCTGTCTTCACCAAGAGGTTTTGCATTCTTTTTTCCTCAGAAATGTTTTCTTCTCTTTCTTTTTCCCACAATCAGGGGAGAGTTGCAATGTAAAATCCCTCCCACCACCATGTCTCTTCAATGTAAACTGGCAAAGGTGGTCTAGCAATGATCTGCTTAGTGTCACTTCTTCTTTTTATTTTAAACGCTCTCTTGAAATGGAAACATTTTTCAGAGCAGGGAAATATCGACCTATTTCTCCCATCTCTTTTAATTCATGCCCCTTTTTTTATGTCTTTCCATCATTTCACCATGAGGCCTCAGGTGAGTATATTGGGTGGAATGGCAGAAGCTCACCCCCCACACACAGTGGGTATTTTCCTTATGTCCAGCTTGCCTGCAGTTCTGGCTGACACTGCCTTCTCTTGCCCTCCTTCCAGGTCCCTCTGTGAGGAGCCCAGCCCTGTCACTTCAGCCACTGCCCTGTGGGTGACATGCTGACACAAGGATTGTTGGTCCCATCACATTCTGGAGCAGTCTTTTGGAGTGAGTGTTTCCAAGATGCCCTGTTATCTTTTCCTCTGTGTGCTGGCTTTCTCAGAAAAATTGAAATGCGCTGCCTAGAAAATCTCTTCCCGTTTCATCTTAAATAGCTTCAAACAGAACGTGAATTACAAATGTTGCACCTTGGCTGGATGGTGTTGGTCTTTTTTTCAACGCAGTGTAAGAAACCTGCCAGAAAGTAAGCCAGCAACTGAATTACAACAAAATTCCTGATGAATGGGCCAGCAGGAGAAGAGGGGAGTTCAGAAAAGAGGGGACGTCTGTCTTGATGTTGCATGGCCCTTATTTCCCACATGTCCATCTATGTGCTGCTGCATCAAGCAAAGCCTCTTTTTTAAGGCCTCCTCTGTAATCTCTGTGAGTCATGAGACCCACAGGAATAGTGGCCCTGTGGCCTGCTGGAGATGAGGAAGCAGGTGGTTGAAAAGTGCATTGTCCATTGGAGTGTTTAGTCCCACCTGTAGTATAGTTGTGGTTACATGGACTTTTCCACAGTACTCTGTGGCTAAGAATGAGAAGTTACCTTTAGCTGTGTTTCAAGGATGCTGAAACTCATAAAGAAATTATTATTGAGAAATTGTCAGAAATGATTGATCTTTTCAATATATCTGTGATACACTGGTGTGTGTTTCAGCTGGAGCTCTCCTGTGTGCCCTAGTGCTAGCAGGTGAGATCTCTTTGCAGTGTAGGAAGACACAGCTTTCCCTTTCTGACTTGCACACATCTCTGTCACTGCCTTCACCTTTTCATCTCCAATGCTTAGATAGTTTTCCCTCCAACACCTGTGCCATTTTAGAGGCATTTTTACATCCATCCTGCCTTCACTGAGTAGCTTTCTTGTAAGCACTCTGCTTACAAGTTCTCTTTGTTTTCTATCTCCAAGTTACTCTAGGATCCCTTGAACAACAGGGTTTGTCCCACCAGGGGAGTTTGTGCTGCTTTGTGACAGAGGAGAACGTCCCAGGTGATTTGGTGTTTGCTGTAGGGAGGGTTGGGCTGTTTTGCATAAATTCACAGACCAATGCAGAACGTTTGCTTTGTGATGTCAGGGCACGGTTGCCACGTTGCTGTGGTGACATCAGAAGGTTGCTTTGCTGCACCCAAGGCCTCAGTGCCAGAGCAGCTCTTGCCTGTGCTCAGTGCAGGAGCATCCTCCTATTTGTCAGTGGGCAGCTGCACACTGTGACAGGAGCCTTGTTTTTTCTAGTGTTTCAGAAGAGTCTGCAAACTTGCACAGCAGTGCTACCATGATTGAGCAACTCGTTGCTGCAGTTTGCACTGTTTATGGCATTGGTTATTCAGGATATTATCTGACTAGCCTGGGACGTAAGTAGAGATTTTCCCTGGGTGTAACCTAATCTGGCTTTTAGATGTCTTCCTGCTCTGTTTTAGTGACCCGGTTGATTTTGGAACAGAAAGAGCATGAGGATGCCACTGGTTTGGTACAGCTCCTGTCAACCTGTTCCGCTATAGACGGGGTGTCTGTAGCCAGGGAGCTGCGGGCAGCATTTGCAAGGAAGCTGCAGGGTTTGCATTCCCTCCCCGGGAGAGTCTGTGGCAGCAGAGTCTGCCATTTCCTCAGTTTGCTGGGTCAAGCAGGACAACTTTGAAAACGCAGACAGGGAGATGTTCTCAGAAGGATTTCTAAAAACATTACGGCTCTCTCCAGTTTTCTCAAATAATTTATTTCATTTTCCCTGCCCTCTACAGGTCACCTGAGACGTGTATTCAGAGGTGCAGATCCTGAGGTGAGTGAGAAAGGAACCTTGGATGTTCCTGACGTTTAAAAATTGTGAAGGAATCTGTGAGCTTGGCATGTGGTAGTAGGGTGTAGATGGCCAGCTGGGTAGTTTAAAAGAAAATCCATTCCCATACCTGAATCAGCAATTGCAAAGGCATCACTGGCTGTTTCCTAATTTTCCATTTGAGAGCTTTAAAGCACTCAAAGCTCAGTTTCCAGAGGGAACCTTGCCTGCTGATAGTAAGCACGAGGGAATATTGAATTCAGAGCCATATGAAATTCTGCTGAACCAGCCCATTTTAATTTTGTTGGAGTGACTTAGAATCACATTGCAATGGCAGTTTATCATTTGTCCTTAGTCGAGCAGGTTGTAGAGCTGAATAGGAGTAAGGTTATAAATGATAGGTAACTGCCTGTCCCTCATGCTGCTGTCTGTTCACAGAGCCCTGAACCCACAGCAGACTCTCCACTGACTCTCTCAGTTCCTGGAGATGTGGCCAAAGAGGAGCTGAATGACCACAATCCTCCAGCTGTGCTCACAGCACAACCTGAATATTCCGAGCCGGTAAGTGCCAGTTCTGGCTGGTGCTGTCTTTAGTGCAAGACAGAGCTGCAAGATGCTGAGCAGCCAGCACTTGCTGTTGGTGGCTGAGGATGCTGAGAGCTGGAGACCTGCTGGGACCTAGCAATTCTCCCCCAGCTAGTGAGAGCTGGAAACTGGGCTTTGGTCTGTCATGTTGAGTTACCAAAAATCTGGTGCCTCTGGGTGAGCATCTGGATCCTTGGCTCAGTGACGCTCTGTCTCTTGGTGTAATGGTTTAAGGTTTGCCAATTGTAATATATTTACCTTTTCTTGTGAAATAGGATTAGGAGTAAAAGTGAAGCAACCCTAAAACTTAAAAAAGGCAATAAAGAAAAAAAATTATTAACAACACAAAGAATGAAAATAGTAAATTCAGAACAGATTTTCAGGCCAGTTCCTCCTTCCCCTGTTGTTACAGAAGAACAACATACAGGGACACTTCAGTCAATTCCCTATTAAATAATGTTCTTCAGTTTATTTTAGGGAGAGGAGTTTCTTTTGGTTTAGCTATAAGGATCTTTTACCAAGAGAGGAAATCCCCACTGCTCTCTGGAATCCACTTTTTCATGATTAGCAGGCACCTGGGACCTGCTAGCATGAATTTCCTCCCACTATACAGTCTTTTCAGAACTGAGTTGCGGGCCATGTTAAATAGTCATCAGGTATTACTTTTAAGGTTGAGCTACTCCAAGGCAAAAGTTCTCTTTGCTCACTTCTCTCTGTTTATAGTTCATTCCCAGGAACAGAGATTCCCCTCCTTTTCCTCAGGGCAAAGGATTCTTCAAACACTTTACACCTTGCTCCACCTCCCATGTCTTTCCTTTTTTTCATAGTTTAAAGGAATTTTATTCGTGAAGTACAGTCCATGCCTACAACTTGCAAAAAGATATTTCAGCCAACCTTCATGTCATTTCATCATTCTCCTTCCATTTAGAAACTTAGCTTTTATTTCACTGATTTTAGTGTATCCTTTCTGTTCTTCTCCCTCTCACTCAAGGAAAGACAAAAGTCTGTAAGTGATATCTGAGCATTAAGAAAAAAAATTAAAATCTCACACGGAAGTTGCAGGAGTTGGGCCAGGCCATGCTGGAGCTGTGTCAGGATCTCAGGCCGCCCAGGCCACGCTGGAGGGGCAGGATGAAAACTACCTAGTCCAGTCAGAGGAGAAATGGGTGACAAGCCTTTGGCTCCATGGCTTTCTTCCCGCACTGACTGCATTCAGTTCCAGCTGCGGGCCGGGGGTTCTCCCTCTGCCCTGCCCAGCACACAAAGCCGTGGGGGGCTCTCCCAAACCGGGCCCAGCTGCCTCCCCCCAGGCCGTGAGGGCGGCTGGGCAGGGCCCCGCCGAGCACGGCCACACCGGGAAAAGGCGAGAATCCCAGCAATGGGCTCTCCTCCCCTTGGCCGCTGGGACCCCTGGTTAAAACGAGGCCCAGCAGCCTCCGGAGCCCGCTCCCGCCTGGCCCTGGCCGCATTGGAAGCGGGCCCGGGCCAGGTCAGTGTTACCTTGTGAAAGGCCGGCAATGCAAGAGAGCTTTCCCGGGGTTTACTTGCTTCAAATGGGATTCACGGAGCGAACCGACTTTTCCAATTGGTTTCTCAGGCTGTCAACATCTAAACCAGCCTCCAAGTGGTCCCATCAATCCACAGAGGAAATTCTCATGCAGATAAAACTTCCTAGTGTGCCCTTCCCCCAGGGTAAAACCAGCACACTTGGCTTCTGCAGTGCTATGGCCAAAGGGCACATGTGGTAGCGCTGCAGATCACAGGGCTTTGTTTGTTTTCCCTTTCTGAAATGCTGTGTTTGGAGCTTGTGGAATTCCTCTGCCATTTCCTTGAGGAATTCTTCACATCCGAAGACTGGTTTTGCCCACCTGTCTTTTGGCTTTTGATAAGCTGCAAAGAGATGATTGTGCTGTTCGTGAAGCTGTGGGGGACATTCTTGTCCCTTGTGGCAAAAGAAACCAAGGGCATAATTCTGAACCCTTCTTCTGAGGCACAAACCAGAAAGGGCAAGTTTCTGTTGATACATTTTGTGGGGTAGTCTGCAGATGTGAAAACTCCATTGGAGCCTGGAGTTTAGGTGAAGCTGCAAGTCCTTGACTGCTGTCTTGTGTTGATAACTACAGGAAAGACATCTTGGAATTCCTGATGCTGTATCTTAAGACAAACATGCAACTTGTTCAAAAGGACCCAGGAGTTGCAGTCAATAGCAGCTGAACATGAGGCAGCGTGTGCCCAGGTGGCCAAGAAAGCCAAGGCCATCGTGGCCAGTGTCAGCAATAGTGGGGCAGCAGGAGCAGGGCAGTGAGCTGTGCCCTTTGCTGGGCACTGCTGCGGCCACAGCTCGAGTGCTGTGTCCAGTTCTGGGCCCTTCTGAAGCAGAAAGACATTGAGGGGCTGGAGCGAGTCCAGAGAAGGCCAAGGGAGCTGGGGAGAAGTGGGAGCACAAACCCAGTGAGGAGATGCTTGAGGGAGCTTTAGCCTGGGGAAAGGGAGGCTCATGAGAGTCCTTCCAGGCACACTTCCATAAATGCCTACATGACAGTGCTCCTCACAAGGACCACTTCCATGACAAGAATCCCCTCACTGCACCCAAATGCTTTAGACACTGGACTAGGTGTCACTTTGATGGTTTGTTTTGTTGGGTTGTTGATTTGCTAGGAGGAGAAGATCTGTTTAGTTTCTTCCTCTGGCTAGCAAAGGCTCTTTATCACAACATTCTCCTGCACGAGAGGATGTAGTTTGGGGCAGGGACGTTGGTGCAGAAAGAGCTGCTCTGATGCCAGGCCAGCCAGCACATCACTCTCGTGTTAACAGAACCATTACCTTTTGGCAGCCTTGTGGATCAGCAATTGTCAAATAATTCAATCAGGATTGTATTTGGGAATTTAGCAGGAAATCAAGTCCCTTGCATTCTGGCTGGTGCTCAGAGATCAGAGGAGCTGGGAGGGACTGGGCTTCATTTCTGATTACAGCCACTTGAGCACTGTCAGTGTGGCTGTGAGCAAGAGAAGAACTTGCCCAAGCACTGATGCACAAGGAGTTCAGTTCCCAGAGCAGTAGTCTGGGTGTAATCTCATTCCATAAGGACCTACATGCTCCAGATTCCCCAGGGATGTGGTTTAATGAAGCAACAGGAGAGCAAGTTCAGGATTCCTGCTGCTGATGGGGGCACTGGCAGCCATGTGCTATGGTGTGTCATAATAGAAAGTACAGTAAGACAAATTACACGAGATCTATTTATCTATCCATCTATCTATGTAACTATTCCATAACTGACTCTTCCTGGCTCTGGGCAGAGGCAGCTGGAGGTGCAAAGCTCACCCAAAGGCATCCCTTCAGGAGAAGAGGAGAGACATGTTCTATCAACAGATCCTGAGCAGGCTGAGATGTTTCCCCTCCAGAAATGGTTGTTCTTTCCCCTCAGAGTTGCAATCGTCCTCCAGCCTCTTCTGCCCTGAAGCCCCCAGTTCATTCTTTGCATTTCTCCCCTTCCTAGTGACGTGGAACAATTCCATGTTTTAGGTGGTGTTTGGTGAATCTGGTCATACATGCATTACATGCCACATGATTTTCATCCTTGGCATCCCTAAGGATGTGAAAGTTCATTTGTTGATGGGGCCTTAGGAGGGTCTCTCTTAGAGCTGGTCTGAATTCTCAGTTGACAAAGAGGAAGAATAAACACCTTGGCCCTCCTCCAGATACTGAGGGGGCTGTAGAGGCTGTCTGACCTTCATCAGAGGAGCTGTGCATGCATCCTCATCTCCTGAATGAGCAGGATTTTGTGACAAGAGGGTAGATGTCAGAAAGGCAGGAATGGTGGGGCAGGTGTGAAGAGAACATGAACTCCAGAAGTGTCTCTCACAAGGAGTGAGCCCACAGTGGGCAGGATGGAGCTGTGAGAGAGGGATGAGTGTCAGTCACGATGGAAAGACAAAATGGACACGGCAGAAGTGGAGGGAGGCCCTCAGAAGACCCTTGAGAAATGCCACACCTTCCCTGTCAGCTGCCTAAGAGGCTGTTGGAGCTTCAGTTCCAGATGGACCCTGATTGTACTGCCAGTGTCACTTTGGAATCTGTGCCTCCCCATGGGCAGAGAATGAGCCAGGAGAGCAGCAGCAGCAGCACAGTGCTTTGGGAACGTGTGAAGCCATCAGTCTTTGAGACCTGGCTCACAAATGTTGTATGGGATGTTGAAAGCCTCCTTGTCTTGCTTTCTGTGCAGGTCCTTCTAGAGGAAGAGCACGAGCAGAGTGCTTTATCAGAGGTGCCACAGCAGACTCGGGGAGAGCTGTTCCCAGCCCAGGAGCAGGAGGAGCAGCTCAGGCAGCAGTGGGAAGAGGTACAGGAGAATGGCCAGGTAAGCCTGGCTCCCCAGGTGACAGAATGAAGGAGAGGAGCAGAGGCATAAAACAGAGCTCTTGGGACCGAGGAGGCCAGGAGTGCCACAGGCACTGAAAGGACAGGGCCTTGTGATGTGCAGAGATCAGCGCTAGCACGGGAGGGTTACAATGGAAGCAGAGGTGGGTAGGGGAGCAGAAAGAAGTGGCTGAATGAATTTGGTTTTGAGGCTGAAAGAGGAAAAAGCTGAGCCTGGTGGCAGCTCCCTGTGACTTGCTCTGCATTTGTGTGTGCAGAACATCAAGGCAGAGCCACAAGCAGAGCTGCCCGAAGCTCCGATTGCCATCATGGCAGTAAGGAGAAGGCACAAGGAAGACATGAGAAGCATCCAAGAGGAGATGAATCTCCATCAGCAGACAGGCGATCAACAAAACCAGGTGAGTGCAAGAGTGGAAGACACTCCACTCGTGACAGATGTCTCTTGTTTTTTACAGAACCTCAAGGACAACCTGCATGCAGAGCTGCATGAAATTGAGGCTGGGATGAAGGCAAGAGAGAAGAGGCTGAGGGAAGAAATAAAACTTATCAGAGAGAAACATAATCCCCTGCTTCAGGCTGTACAAAAGCAAGTGAGTGGAACATCAATAGCCAGTGCAGTCACCCATCTGCTGGTCTCTGCCCTTCTTGCCTTTCCAGTGTAGAGTAGCAGTGGGTGGGGTGATGCCTCTGAGTGCCATCCTGCTGTAGGGTCCATCACAGCCACTCTGAAGGACTTCTCCTGGTGTGCCAAATCTCTGAAGCTGCCCTGCACAGTGAGGGTAGTCCTTTCGCCTTTATGCTAGCACTCATACAAATGGATTCCTGCTGGGCTGTTCCTGCATTCTTTTTTTCTTGAGGTATTTTTACAGAGGGGCATGGTGACCCAGATGGAGGATTGGAACAAACAGTCTGTAACCCTAGTAAATCTGTTCTCTCCCTTTCCTCACAGTCAATGACTCTTGGCTCACAGGGACAACCTGTAGTCTCTGACTGCTTTGTTCTGTTTAACTTGAGGTGGAATTGTTCACTTCTGATGTGCCAGCCTGTGAAGACTTCCAGCAAATGACTGGAAACAAAAAGCCCCGTGGTCGACGAGAGATACGGGAGCTTTCCCAATCAGAGATGCTGCAGTTTGGGCACGTCCCAAAGATGGCGCAGGGAAAGAGAACTGAGTGGGAGGAGGTAGAGCATTTTAATAATTGTGTCAGCAGCCCATGGAAGGGGAGAGGAATCCTTGGGGAGGAAGTGGAATGGTCATTGTGGCAGACATCCTTCAGAAAATCCATGAGTTTGGAACATGAATGTGGTCATGAAGTCGAGTAAAAGCGGCCTTTGATATGGACCCATCCAGTCTGAATAGGGGACATCCAAATAATCCCTTTTAAGAGCCCTGCACGTGGCTGACAACATCTTCCTAAAATTTTGCATTTGAAAAGGGATCTCAGGATCATCTCTGACAGCCAACTTTCTGACACAAACTCATTACTTGTCTCAGATCTGCACAGGCACTGTCAATGAACCTGAAGCAGCAGCAGCAGCAGCAGCAGCAGCATTGTCTGAAGGAGCCTTTGTTCCCCAGCCTGAAAAGTCGAGCCTGGGCAGTGTGTTCATCACCAGCACTGACAGAGCTGCTGCTCAGCAAGAGGAGGCAGAGGAGAAGTACTTGCAGCTACTGAGTACGTCTGGTGTATTTCTTGTCTGAGGGACAGTGTGTTGTGTGCATGTGTCAGCATAGCTGTACCAAATGTTCCTCCTCAGTCTGGTGTCACAGGGACACTTAGGACTCCCCACATGAACTGCTGTAGAAAAATCCCTCTCTGTGCTGGCCATCTGTACTGCAGAGCTGTCTGCCTGGTTGTTGTTGTTCCCCAGCCAAGCACAAAGGGTTCAGAGACCCAGACAGTGGGGCTGCCTTTCTTATCATCTGGAAGCAGAGATCTTTGCTTTAAAGTGAGCATCTTACATTTTGGTTTCCCTCAGGGAAAATAGTGAACATGGGAAACCCCATGATGAAGTACACTGAACTGGAAAATACTGGCAGTGGGTGAGTCCATCCGCAATTACTTCTACACAAGAATGAGGCAGGGGGTTTACTGATAGTACATCTATCAATTGTGGAGTCAGGCAAGCTGCACACATATTCAGAAACTGGAGTTAGATTGTCCCACTTCTCAGTACCAGCCAGAATTTGTGAGCGTGGTCTGAACTCCTTGTGAAAGAGATCTCCATGCTTCCAAGGCCTTGCCTGCAGCAAGGAACAGGACCTAGAAGATTTCTTTCTTGTCTATCAAGTGTGGGCCATCTCTGTGCTAATTGCCTTAGCATTTTTGAATATCTTCACATCATACAGCCACAATAATGAAAGGAGAATAATCTTGCTTGCCTTAAAAAGCAACCTGCCCACTATGATAGCTGTGAGATAAGAGTTCTCAGGAACTTTTCTTTCCAAGAGTTTGTTGAAGGAAATACTCCATGGTCAGGATAAGAACTGTACAGTTTAGAAACTGCAGCCTGAGATGAAAGAATCAGCTCTCTTTTTGAGCTGAGGCAGTAAAGCCCATCACTCCAGGAACAGGTCCAGTGCCCATGCACTTGAGAGGGAAATGCATCAGCTGCCTTCTGGCAGACACTTCCTGCATCCTGCAGGTTTTAGGCACTGCCAGCACAGATCTCCTGTCTGGGCTGGCTTTCACTCAGAGATCTAAACGGCTTCTCCTTTCTTTGCTTTGTTTTGTTTCTAGGACTTTTGGAGAGGTTTGTAGGGCACTCGACAAGGGAGCAGGAAGAGAGGTAAATGTCAACAGCCCCTGCAGACTCTGCAGCTCTTGAGAGCTTTCCCCTCAGGTGTGAGCTGTGGCTGGAGGTTTGTGTAGAGCTGTGCTGCAAAAGCACAAGAAGCCCAGACTGGTGCCAGCCTGCAAATTGCATTAGGGACAGTGTTTGTCCTTCTCAGCTGCCAGAAGGAAGGCGAGGAGGGCAGCGGTTCCTTTCAGAGAAGGACGCGCTCACTCGCTCTCAGCTGCTGAAACAAAGCTGGTGCCTTAGAGCATCTCACTGCTCTTTGGGGTTACAGCTTCAGAGCTCTATTCTCATTTCTGGCTGCCAGCAAATATATCTGAATGTTACTGGGAGTTCCTTAGCCACCTGCAGTGCTGCACTTGGGAACTGCATGTAGGCAGAGATCTGCAAGGTGTCCCTAAAAGCCCTAAGTCCTGCTTATAGCCCGGGATGTATCAACAGAGGAGCAAAGCAAGGATTGCTTTTGAATCCTAGACAGAGCAGTAGAGAGTGTGGTCAGAGCTTTGTGGGTGATAGTAGAGCCATCTTTGTTCCCAAGTGGACAACACAAAATGTCAGTGGCCACATGTCCTGAAACTGGACTCCAATGGAGCCGAGAAATGGGCTGCTGGAATGTCAGTTCCTAAATACTCCAATGTCTAATCACAAGGCACTTTGGCTCAGCTTGGCTGTGTCATTGCAAAATTACTCACTCCACGTGCACTGTGGTCTCGTGCCACCAACTTCTCAAGTTATTGATGGTGAATGTCATCTTAGGTGGCCATAAAGAAAATTAATCTCCACCAACTGAGGAAGAGGGAACTAAAAGTTGATGAATTTATGGTCATCAAGAAGAATAAGAATCCCAACCTGGTCAAATATTTAGACTGGTGAGTTGTTGTGCTTTTGTTCCATGACTGTTTGTTTACGTACTGCAAACACACGAGGTAAAAACCCACTTTGGTCCCTGGCAGAAAAGACAGCTGTTATTATTAGTAAATTGTTATTGTTCTGCTCACCCTCACTATGGATGGGAAGAGAGTGGATCTTGTCTGCATGAGTTTTCCCTGGTCCACGTAGTTTAAAAATTGTTCCAAAACCTGGATCAACCGTATCTTACTAAATCAATAGCCTGTAAATTCACTGCCACCCCATTGTTTTGGGGCTTGGTTGTTTCAAGTGTCTTCTTACATGCAGATAAACTAACAAGGATTTCCCTTGGATTGTGTTCCCTCTTTTCCATTACTGTGCATGCCAGGAACACTAGGTGCTTTTATTCCAGAAGCACACAGTGTGAGAGGTTCTTGATCTGTTAGTAAACTGCATTTTTCCCTTGCTGGTCATCTAACACATCTCTTTTACCCAGATGTGTCGTTTTCCTTGAGCCAGCAGAGAGTGCAA
The DNA here is from genome assembly GCF_963662255.1 of Cinclus cinclus. Classification (NCBI taxonomy): domain Eukaryota; kingdom Metazoa; phylum Chordata; class Aves; order Passeriformes; family Cinclidae; genus Cinclus; species Cinclus cinclus. The sequence continues at coordinate 7,048,575 of NC_085084.1, forward strand.
ACACTACACAGCCTAGAGGGAATGTCTATTCCTTTTATTCTGTTCTCATCACAAAGAGACCCAGAAACAAAGAATCAACCCATATCTTTTCCAAACAGCAACGTAGTCATGCATGTTCATATCCATGCCCTTGTTTCCTTCTTTCAGCTACCTTGTGGATAAGCAATTCTGGCTGGTGATGGAGTACATGGATGGAGGCACTCTGAGCAATGTCATCAGCTGGACCTTCCTGTCTGAAGATGAGATGGCAGCTGTCAGTCGGCAGGTCAGGGATCCCACCTGTGCTTCCAGGGCCTTGGGCAGGATTGTCTGGGAAAGTGGGGCTCAGACCTGGAGAGATTTCATGTGCCAAGCTTTGTTTCTGTGTTGCTAGAATGCTATGGGGAAGCTAGAGCATCTCAAGTCAATTGTCTACCAGTGCCCCAGAACTCACTGTACTCTGTTCCTGTACCCTTATCTCCTGCTCTTGTATCCTCACTCTGTCTCTTTGTATTTGCTGTTCTCTACCCAACTTCTCTAAATGTTTACCTCCAGCCTGTGTGCACTGCATTCCTTGCCTGGGAAAGCAAAGGTGCTGCTGGCAGGATTTGAAACAAACAGCAAAGAGAAAAGAGAGACTCTTTTCTCACAGTCCTCAGCTGAAGAGGATAATAGTGCACCCAAAGTGCTGTTGGATTCTGAGCATATCCACTGCAGGAGCAGGCATTCTGGCTGGTCTGCAGGGGACGGTCTACAACAGCAGTTGCTGTTGCTCTTTCAAAAGCTGACGTGCCTTTCCTTAGAGAGGTCCTGCTCTGCTAGTGTTGGAGCAGCATGCTCTTCCTCTCAATGGCACAGTGTTCTGCCATGATTCCCTATTCCTGTGGAAAGGAAGTGATTTGGAGTTATTTCCTTTCTTGTGGGATAAAATCCCATCACTCATTTTTGCCCTCCTCTTTCTGTTTCCCTTCCCAGTGCCTGCAAGGCCTGGATTTTCTTCACAAAATGTGCTTGATCCATCAAAATGTGAAGAGCCGCAGCATCCTTCTCAGAAGCGATGGCTCTGTCAAGCTGGGTCAGTATATTCTTGGTCAGAGGCAGCATTCCAGGGATGTGGGGTTTTGGGCTGCTATGAGTGACTGCCAGCTCCCCAAAAATGGTGCTGGTGGCAGTGCAGGGGCCCCTGCTCTGAGCTGAAGGCACAGTTGCAATGTGCACAGAGATATGATAAGGAGCCACAAGGAGTCAAGAGTGGCGTTGGTCTGTGTGTGTCTTTTCCAGAGGGAGGGAGATAGAATCTAAACCTTCAGGGGAATAAAGGCCACTGCTGTGAGCAGCATTTAAAAACCTAGGTTATTTTTGGAAGTGGACATTTCCCTACTCCCTTGGCTAAATCCCCACTGACAGTTCTCCAGGACATTCATCAACAGCACATTCTCAGAGTGAGAGTGGGGAATTCTTTTGCCTGGTTTGCTAATTTGAGCTGGCTTTCATGGTGTGTTGTTTTCTCCACAGCTGATTTTGGCCTCTTAGCTCAGCTCAGCCCTGAGCAGAGAAGACAGGACTCAGTGGCCAGCACTTCTGGGTGGATGGCACCTGAAGTCCTGACAGGTCAACAATATGGCCCTAAACTGGATATATGGTCTTTTGGAATTGTGGGCATTGAAATGGTGGAAGGAGAAGTTCCCTACTGGAATGAAACTGCTGTGTGGGTAAGGTGCAAAGACTTCCTGATGCCGCTGTCTTTCTCACCTGTGCCATGTTGTGTGTGCCACTGGACAAAATCCCATTGCCATCTGCTGGCACCCCTTCCACCATGGTCCCCTTGTAAAATGTCCCCATAATTCAGCACATGTGCTGTAGTTTTGGTTGCACCAGAAGGGAAGTGGCAGGAAGCCAGTTCAGCAACTTTGAGCTCCAGCTATGCCTGCTATTTCTGATTTGCTTTTGGAGCCCTGTTGGAGCTCTGTTTCTGAAGGAAGGGTTTTTTTCAGTGAAATGTTTAAATACATGACAAATATCCTTCACATTGGAGGTTGGATGATCCTAGTCTCAATTTTATAGTAAAAGTAAGAAAAAATGAAAAAAGAACAAGAAAAAAACAGAAGGGGACAGGGAAAAGGAAAGGGAAAAGGAAAGGGAAAGGGAAAGGGAAAGGGAAAGGGAAAGGCAAAGGGAAAGGGAAAGGACAATCAGCAAAGCAATCTCCAAGCAGTTCTGCTATCTATTTTCTTTTTTAACCAAGTACAGGAAAAAAAGCTTAATGAGCTTTATTTTATGGCCACTGTGCTTAAGGGACCAAGAAGCACTCAGAGATGCCTTTCATGTAATTACCCTTGGAAATAGTAGTGTTAGATAATATAGCAAAATCCCCCTTCCAAAAAGCCTGTTCAGCTGGTGAGAATCCTCAGGGAAACACACTTGCTTTTGCAAGAGGTCAGTCAATGAAATCACCTGCCAAGGCAACAACCCCTGGATGTGGGAGAAGCTGTGGCTGCTTTGGGGTTTGGGTGTTTTGTTGGTATAGCAAAGTCATCTCTGCCTCTCTGCCAGGGCAGAAACTGCCACTGCAGAGTGGAGGTTAAACAAGGGCATCTGGGAGAGCAGTTACAGATGTGAAAGAAGCAGGTGGAGCCTCGTGTTTCCTTTTTGTGCAGCCTCAATTCCTGATAGCCACCGGAGGGAGACCAAAGCTGCAGCAGCCCGACCTCTTCTCTCCTTTGCTGCGGGACTTCCTGAGCTGCTGCCTGCAGACAGATGAGGCTCGGCGCTGGACTGCCAAGGAGCTCCTGCAGGTAAAATGTGAAGGGGCTGCAGGTGAAACAGTGTGCCAGGGATGGGCTCCTCCTCCACTCAAGTCCAAGGCATCAGATGAGCCCTCCACCTCCCCACATCTTCATCTTTCTATGAACCAGAGGAATCCTGATTGAGCCTGTAAAGCACTGAGCTTGGAAAGTCACAGTTCATTGTTTTTTGTTGTTTGTTGTTAATTTTTGGTTTTTTCCGCTGGGCAGCATCCATTTGTGGCATCAGTCGAGCCTACTTCCTGCCTGGTGCCACTGATCGTTTCTTTGAAGAAGAGGATGGTGGAGAAGAAACTGTGATAAGCACATCTGGACCATTTCCTCCACCAACCAGTGTATGATTTTAGCGTAGGATTGTAGAGTAGGACTGCAGGGTAGGATTGTAGAGTAGGACTGCAGGGTAGGATTGTAGAGTAGGATTGTAGACAAGGATTATAGAGTAGGATTGTGAATAAAGACATTTTCTGAAACCTCAACCCATCTGGAAGATTCCTTTCCTTCTCACCATGTGTCAGAGACTGAAATATTCTAATTTTAGACTGAAACATTTTCTTGAAGGATATTTAGAAGTGTATTACAATAGCTGCACATAATACCACCATATCCTGAACAGGCCTTTGGAGTGAGGCCCTGGACTGTTCCACAATGAAGGTAAGATAAAACTCAGGAACTGGGGACATTGACCAAGCACAAGCTTAGCACCTCTGGGGAGGAGACAACAGCCACAAGGCTATCAGCTGCCAGGCTCACACAGAGCCTCACCCCAAAGGGTGGGCAGAGAGAATCTTTGGGGGTATGTTGGAAAGCCTCTGGTGAGAGGCTCAGGGACCACCCATCCTCCCATGTGCAGACCAGCCCCGCTGTGGGGTCCTTCACCCAGGGGAAAGCTCATCCACAGCAGAGGGGCTGACAAAGCCCGTGTCACCAGCTGACATGAAGTTGCTACATCAAGGATGTCCATTTCTTGCTTGCTTCCAACTTTTACTGTTAACAATCTGGAGTTGCTTTTTTATTTATTTTATTTGAATCTCAACATTTGAGTCAAATTAGTCTGCAGTGATCTTGTCTTGATGTTTTAGGCTGGATTACATCTGAGTGAGTGCCATCAGAATTGAATTGTTCTTGTGAACAGGGGTGTGAAAATGCTTGGCTTGACCCAGCCCTGCAAAGGGGCAGAGCCTGCCTGGCCAGGGTATTGCCTGTATTCAGGCTAGAAGGGCAAGAGAGATTCCCAGGATTTGTTGTCCATCTTTACATGTGTGTTCCCAGACACGCATCTAAATTTTCACTGGTATGGCAATGTGTCAGTATTAAAAATCAGCCACTGATGGGGTTTTTTCTGGTCAAAAGCAAGCTCCCCAGATCCTTACAGGGAATTTTTTGCATAACTCATTCATTCCTTCCCCCCCCAAAAAAAGAAAATTTATTACAAACCAGCATGTTAGTTTATGAGGGTCTGTGCAAGTGCCATCTCGTAACAATCCAGGTGTAATATAATGCTGGTTTGCAGATGAATCCAGTAAAAGCCATATTTGAGATGTCTTTCCAGAGATGCTTGTAAGCAGGAGATTTGTAGTGGGTACTTGGACAGGACCTGTAGGGTTTTTTGGGAAGTGGGTAAATGTGTTCTGCTGGTGAATCACAGGCATCCACTACAGACCTGCAGTGTGGCATGAGCGTGCTGGACCAACACCTGCCTCAGATGCAATGGGTATTTAATCATTGGCATTTTGCAGCACTTTTCCCTATGTCACATTCAACTATCTATGTAGAGGCTTGAGAGCTGGCCTGTAAGCCAAACTGAGTCAGTAGAAAAAACAGCAATTGATGAATTCCAAGCATATCTGTAGCAAAGAAGACAAGGCCATTAGCATGGAAACTGGTTGAAAAGGTACATGAAGGATTTTTGTAGTTAGACTAGGTACATAAGGAAATGTGTATACCTGCCTTATTAAATTGGTGCAAAACTTTTGCCAAATATATTGACACTAACTGCTCTGCACCAATGAATATAATAAAAACTTGTGGTATAAACAACGCCTTAGGATCATGCTTTGTTAAGAGTATATAAAGAGGAGAACACGCAGAATTAGAAGGACAAAGACACCATTGCAACTCTGCTCAAGTGTGTGAGTGTGTGTGTGTGTGTGTGTGTGTGTGTGTGTGTGTGTGTGTGTCACGTCCGACCTGATGGTGACAACTCCCCCACGTGGTTTTAACAGCTGAAGATAGAATCCTGCTTTTGGCTACTCCTGGTTTACAACCCAAGACACGTCTTAATTTACGATCTTTGCCTTGAGTGGTTGAAGGTGTAGAAGTTTGGACAACCCCATCCCCAAACCAGGTTGCATTGGAGGGTTACAGAGGAATGCATATGGGCTGCTCTGAGAGGTCAGCTGAAGCGCCTCCCAGGACTACTTGTAGACCTTGGTTTCAGCTTGTCAATGAGCCAAGGGATATCCAGATTTTTGCAAGTGTTTTGTAAAACACATTTACAAGTGTTGAAGGCAAGGTATTTCAGTGGGTTTGAAAGAGAAATTGGGTGAATGTATTCCTATGGAAACTCTGGTTTGTAGTTGTCTCCAAAGTAATCTGTCATAGTCTTTCTAGAGAGCCACAAAAGTTGATTCCTGCACAGACCTATGGGAACATGGAAGTCCAGTCTTTTTCCTAAGTTTCTGGTTGTCAACATGTTCAGCTGACGGGGTGGAGGTGTGGCCAGCAATGTCATAACCTTATTTTGGGGAAGGATATGAAGTTAGTTGAGGGAGGACAATATTTGGGAGCACTCAAATAGGGCTGTGAATGCCCATTTCTTCCTTGGAGACTGTTTTAGAACTTCCTCAATTGTCTCCGTGACAACAACGTGAAGTCCCCATAACTGAGACATCTTGGTTCATTTGTTGCTTGAACACCTGAGCTGTTGCTGCCCTTTGTTCTCCTTCAAGGGAATTGCTAGAAAATATCACCTCCTTAACCCTGAGATGTGTGTCCACTTTTTTTCCTGGGGCAGGGCTGCTCCTACACCTCTGGAGTGCAACAGGACAAGGAACTCTGCCACTGGGGGCATGGGGTGAATTCTGCTGGGGAGCCTGCCCTTGGCTTGCTGACTGCTGCTGCTTGGAACCACATGCAAGAGTGTTGCTGTCAAGAGTGAGCTGAAACAGAGGATTTTTCATGGTTACCCCTTCACGATTTCTCTCTCCCTACATGGAAACTCTTCTAATTCTATACAGCATAAAGAAGTCATATGTTCATGCTTTTAGAGGCTTCAAATTCTCAGTTGACCTTATTTTCCCATCTAGATCTTCATGTGTTGCAACTGGCTTCCTTTGTGGAAGTTCTACCAATGCACTTATCCCATCCCTTTTTATTGATGCAGGAGTGCTTAGGAGTACTTGAAATGGTCAAATCCACTTTTCTTTAAGCGCCTTCTCGCTCTGCTTTCTGACATAGACACAGTCCCCAGGTTGATGAGGTATGTACCTGACCTCCAAAGTCATCAGGGATGCTCACACCAGAAATCTGTCCAAAGATGAGAGAACTTTTCCCAAAGGTGGTACACAGAGACTTAAATTAACATTTCCCATCACATGATTGTCTCTAGACAGGATTGGAACTTGGGAAGGTCTTCCACAGAGCATTTCATATGGGCTCACTTTTTCCTTAGAAGCCACTTGAATTCTGATCCTTAATAGTGCAAGGCGAAAGCGCTTGTAGCCACTTCTGAGTGGTTTCCTGGAAAATTTTATTCATTTGTGTTTTTAGACGCTGATTTGTTCTCTCATCTTGCTGCTGGGGTGAGACCTCCATGGATTAAGTCGGTCCCATGGAACTGGGAGTGTTCTGTATCGATTTTGTCCAATTTCAGCTATGAAATGACAATCTCCACCTGCTGACATTCCGAGCTGTGTGTATAGAGTGGCAATGTAAGCTAACAAAGACTATAAAGGATAAACTTGCAACAAAACACCAGATGAAAAGCAAAGAGAGATTGCCAAGATCCTCAGTGCTCCTTCTTGTTGCAGCTGATTTTTTTCTTATGCCAGATCATTTTATTTTCATAATTCTTCAACATTTCTCTGAAATGATGGCTTTGAGCTCATGTGTGCAGAGCTTCCCAAATGCCTTTGAAAAGAGCCAAAGAGCAATTCACAAGTGCATGGCTCTTTCCAACCCAATCTTGTCATTTTAATGAGGAACACTCAACTTTGTGTGCAGGTTATTGGAGCCTTGGTGCCAGTAACCCCTCTAGAATGCAATTGGTTTCCCTTGTGACAAGAGTGCAGAAACTCATGCAAACTTTGTGCCCCTAGATTCAGACTTTATGAGCCCTGTGATGAGCAAGTGTCCTGGGCTGACTTTATGATGCTTGCATCCCCAGTTGTTTGTTCTCTTTGGGTTGGCTATTAAGTTCTGCAACTTGAAGACTGGTTCCAAGAGTGAAGGGGGAGTGAAGAGGTGCACAGTTTGTCATCAGGGACTGCACTTGCTCCCCCACATTCCTACACACAGACTGTGTCTGCAGTGGACAGCAGGGGAGAGCTCTCCTTTGCTTTTACTTTGGTTTTGCCTAGCTGAGGCAGAGACGTTCCCTAGACTGTATGTTATTTTCGTTGTTCTTGGAATTGTTGGAAGCTGTTCTAGACTGGAAAACTCAGAAGAGCAGCAGGATCTGGCACCTGTGGCACAGAATGCCTGGCCTGGGCTGTGGCATTTCCCAGCTCTGGAGGGACTGAGAACAGCCTCAGTGAGCCGGGCTGCACCCCACAAAAGGGACTCTGCTGAATTTGTCATCTCATTTGTCAGAGCAGAGAGAGGTTTTGTTGTTTAGTGTTCTTCATTTTTGTGCTGGGGACTGCTTTGCCTGTTAAATAAACACCTCTTTTCCACTTCCCTCCAAGGAAACCTTTGCCCAAACCAGTTGGAGGAGGGGCCGCTATGAGGGCAGTCTGTTTCCCAGAGGGAACCCATTCAGAGGTTTCCTTCAAAGTTTTCCCAAAACCAAGACAGCAAGAAGCAGAGGATTGACCAGCAGCCCAATTAAGTCCTTCCAGCAGCTGCTTCCTTGGTTCTGCCTTCCAGATTCCCGATCCACTTCATCCCTGGCCCCAAGTGTCGGCTCCATTTGGCCCTGCAAACATGAGGTACCAAACATGATAAATTTTGGAGCTCCAGAATCCCAGCGCCTGACATGGTACTGAAGTAGAACCAAAAGTCCAATAGGAAGTAAAAACACTTGCTGAGGCTGAAGGAGTAGTGTCCTTTGGATGTTCATGAAGATATTGTGGGCTGTGTTTCCTAGGTCCTGTGTGGATAACCATGGTGGAATGATTTGATTATTAAGAGAAGCCTCTGCCTGAATTAAGGTACAAGCAAGGCCATATTCCAGAATCAATAGTACAGACGTATTTAGTAGTAAATGTGATCAAGAGATAGAAAGGAATAGGAGGAGAAGGGTGGGGTGGGAGGGAGAGCTGAGATGGACCCCGAGGTGGGTTTGTCCCGGACGGGCCCTCCCTTCCTGCAGTGCAGTTGCACAGGGTCAGCTGCAGCTCTGGGGCTGCATCCCCCCTGGGATTTGCAGAGCAGGAGGGCAGGGAGAAGTGTCTGTGTGTGTGTCTGTTTGTGTGTGTGTGTGTGGTATGAAAGGCTGGGAATGGCTCAGAGCTTCTGTCAGAGCACTGATGGTGGCAAGGGCAGTCAGGCCTCCTGCAGCCCTTGGGCTCTGGGGCAGCTGTGGCCTTTGGAGCAGGCGCGGCAGGGCCCTGGCTCACATTGGATACAGCCAGGGATGCTCCGTGGCAAGGCTCAGGGCAAGGCTGGCCCTGCAGGGGAGCAGCTGAGGGAGGCCTGTGCTAGGGCTCTTGCTAGGAAATGGCACTGGGCACATGGCACAAGTCCAGGCTATTTCTTCTGAGGCACCTGCCAAAACCTGCAAAGACATCTGTACTTTCCTTTTCAGAACACACCAGCACACCAGGCAGCTGCATCGGGCCTGGGACACATACCTGGCACAAGATGCTGTCTGTCTTGGTACCAAATTTCAGCATGTTAAATATTTACACCTTGCAAAAGTTAATCTCAGGATGCTTTCAAGGATTCATTTCCTTGTGGAGGGAGTTTTTGTCGTGCAAAAGAGCCAGGTGCTCAGGCATTGGTGTGTCAGTGTTGGGAATTGGTGTCTATCATTCCCATTTCCACTTCATCTTGGATTCGTATCATGAGCTCTATAAATTTTACTTTGGTTAACTTGAGGGAGAAAGGGTGTAGAATTTTTTCTCTCTGTCAGCAGCATTAATGTGTTTTGCCCTCCTTAGCAGCTGATGTGGTTTGGGATTTTGTTGTTGCAGTTTCAGAGATGTATAGAGTTTACTTAATGGCTGCATTACAAATGCCTCAGTTCAAGACTCAGTTTTGTAACAGCTGTCCACTAGAAGAATCAAATATTATCATTACCTCTGCTTTGCTGTTAGACAGGCAGATAAAAATGTAGCTCAGAAGTCCAGCTCTGTGCAACCAAATCCATAAACGTAGTCCCTGCAAAAATGAATTACAAATGGATTTTCAAAAGCAAATGTAAACTTAAAAGCTTTCCCTATATTGAAAGAGAATATAATTCAGTGATGTTTCTTCTCTTCTTGAGGCTGTGGTCATTGCTGGTCCTTTAACATTTGAAATGAGTGCCAGTGTTTCCTAAATGTGCTCTACTGCCTAATGAAGACAACCTCTACTATGTAAAATCTTAGTAATTAAGTGTCATAGAAATGTGGCAGATTTCTAGAGTCACCTGACTACATTCTCTTCAATCACTTGAACTTGCATGTAGAAACAGTGAGGGCCAGAGGAACTGACTCAGAGCTTGGGGGTCTGTGCTTGACATTTGCCACGTGCTTGGTGTAAAACTACACATGTGCTTTATGGAATAGGAACACATTAGAATATTCACTTAGAGTTCATTCAGAGAAAAATGAACTAATTTTTTCCATTAGAAAATACATAGCCATAGTCTCCTTGGAGCACTACAAGGATGACTTCAACGCAGACTATGAGGAATACCAGGATTTACATACTCAGATTGACAAGATCAGCAGGAATTTCAGATGGTTTCATGAATAGTGGAAGTCTCTGAATCGAGGCTCCAAAGTCTACCAGGTAAAGAAGGACAAAACTGTGAAGGCTGTGCTTCATCACAGCACTGTTTTGGATCCCCTGGAGCTGCTCAGTGAGACAAATGGAAACTGCACAACTGCCATATGTGCTCAGTCACTGCTTTGCCTGGGTCCGAGTTTTGCAAGACGCAGCCCCAAACCCGCTGTTTGAGGTGTCTATGGACAAACAGGAAGGTGAGATGTGTCCCAAGCAGAGCCTCAGAGCATGTGCTCCTTGTGTTCCCTATTGAGAGGCTGAATTGCAGATCTTGGGTGATACTGGGAGTTGGAGATTTGTTTTTGCTAACCTCCCACAAGAGTGGTGGTTCACAGAGAAGAAGCACAGGAACAGAGTCAAGCAGAGGGGATTTTTAGTGTTTACCTAGGTTTGCATTTTATAGTGGTAGTGAAACATTCTTCATGGTTTTTTTCTTGAAGATGCTGCTTCATCAAATCCTAGCAGATTATCAGCAGTTACAAGAGGTATGTGTGAGACCTGACCTGCAGGGCCATGGTTACTGCTGAGACTGGCTCAAGGCTTTTTTTAAATCAAAAGACAACAGATTCTAAATTCTGCAAAGATGCTTGCATGCCCTCATTTTCTTTTTCTTCCTCCTTCACAGGGTAGCCCCAGCTACTCTGAAATTAAGAGCAGGTGCCAGTAGCTCCACAAAAAGCTGTCCCATATTCAGAGCCAAACATCTGAACTTGACAAGCAGGTAGTGGAGTCCTAGCACCACACTTAGGCTTCAGCCTGATCAAATCTCTGGCCTTTGGATTTTTATTTCAATTAGAAGATTAGTCTTTGAGCCTTACTTAAGTTAGTAATGAACAGTTCTGTTAGCACACAGCACTGAGCAGTTGAATATTTGTTCAAAATGTAGGATTCGTTCAAATATGTTTAGAAAGTTTTAGAAGTTGATAGAAGTTAGTTTAGACCTTTAAAAATAAAAAAAAAATGTTCCCTGTTGATAACTCTATCTCTCATTGTTTATACAGCCTTTGGAGTGGCTTTCTTCAGGTCAATTCTTTTCTTCAAGCCTTAGGTTTGTTCATTGAAATAAACTTTTTCAGTAGCGGGTGGAAGCCAAATACCTCTGCTATGAAGTTGTGCACATTTTAAGAAACTATTGCGGCAAATTGAAATTCTTTATGATGAATACAGGGGTGTTTTCTGAACATTCTTATAGTTTAAGTGCTTTGCCTTATGCTGTCAAAAGTGTAGAAGTTCAGACGATCCCCCCCTAAATCACCTTGCCTTGGAGGGTTACAGAGGAATGTGTACAGGCTGCTCCAAGATGTCAGCTGAAACACCTCCCAGGACTATTTGTAGACCTTGGTTTCACCTTGTCAGTGAGCCAAGGAATATGCAGATTTTGGCAAGTGTTCTGTAAAACACATAAAGAAATGTTGCAGGCAAGGTACTTCAGCAGATTTTCAAGAGCAATTGGTTGAATCTGTCCATATGCAAACTCTGGCAGTTTTGTAGTTTTCTCCAAAACATGCTCTTCCAAACACTCTTTCCAGAGTGACAGTCATTGATTTGTGCACAGACCTATGGGGTCTATGAAGTTTGGTGTCTAATCCTTTTCCTAAGTTTCTTGCTGTTGATTTATTCAGCTGACAGAGTAGAGGTGTGGCCAGCAATGCCATAACCTTCTTCTGGGGAAGTGTATGCAACTGACTGAGGGAGGAGAATATTTGGGAACATTCAAAGGGTCTCTGAATGCCCTTTTCCCCTTAGGGAGTATTTTAGAACTTCCTCAATTGTCTCCATACCAATGGTGTTGAAGAATTCTTGGAGCCTTTCGTGACTGAACATCTGTACCATTATCTAAGCCTAGTTCCATCAATGTGCTACTCATCATTTCAGAGAACAGAGAAAGGAAGAGAGAAGACTGTGATAATCACACCAGGATCATTTACACGACAACAAGCTTAGAGCAGGATTGTTGAAAAGGATTGTAGAGGAGGAATGAGACCACAATTGTAAAGAAATAAAGTCTCTGGGACTTGAAGGTGCACTGTGATTTGACAAGTACTAGTCCCACCACAACAATTGATGCATTGCCTGGGAAATTTCAAAATGGCAAACTAAAAACACAATAAAAAACTGGTGTTTCTGCCCAGATTGACCTGAAACCACCCAAATTATAAAAGCATTTTCACACCACTGTTCACAAGAACAATTCTGATGGCACTCACTCAGATGTAATCCAGCCTAAAACATCAAGACAAGATCACTGCAGACCAATTTGAGTCAAATGTTGAGATTCAAATAAAATGAGTAAAAAGGCAACTCCAGATTGTTAACAGTAAAAGTTGGAAGCAAGCAAGAAATGGATATATTTGATGTAGCAACTTCATGTCAGCTGGTGACACGGGCTTTGTCAGCCCCTCTGCTGTGGATGAGCTTTCCCCTGGGTGAAGGACCCCACAGCGGGGCTGGTCTGCACATGGGAGGATGGGTGGTCCCTGAGCCTCTCACCAGAGGCTTTCCAACACAGCCCCAAAGCTTCTCTTTGCCCACCCTTTGGGGTGAGGCTCTGTGCGAGCCTGGCAGCTGATAGCCTTGTGGCTGTTGTCTCCTCTCCAGAGGTGCTAAGCTTGTGCTTGGTGAACGTCCCAGTTCCTGAGTTTTATCTTACCTTCATTGTGGAACAGTCCAGGGCCTCACTCCAAAGGCCTGTTCAGGATATGGTGGTATTATGTGCAGCTATTGTAATTCAGTCCTACAAGTCCTTCAAGAAAATGTTTCAGTCAAAAATTAGAATATTTCAGTCTCTGACACACGGTGATCTAGAAAGGAATCCTCCAGATGAGTTGATGTTTCAGAGAATACCTTTATTTACAATGCTACTCTATAGTTCTTCTCTACAATCCTACTCTCTAATGCTACTCTGCATTCCTACTCTACAGTTCTACTCTAACATTATAAACTGGCTGTGGAGTAAATGGTCCAGATGTGATTTTGACAGTCTTTCTCAAGCACCCTCTTCCTCACAGGAATGATCATTGGCACCAGGCAGGAAGTAGCATTGACTGATGCCACAAATGGATGCTGCCTACAAGAAAGAAAAAACTCAAACAAAAAACAATAAACAAATAAACCAGCAAACAAAAAAAACAAGAAACCCCCATGAACTATGACTTTCCAAATTCAGCGCTTCACAGGCTGAGTGGGTATTCCTGTGGTCCATACAAAGATGCACCAAGAGGTGCAGCGGGGACATGTGCACCTCAACCTTCATGTGCAGGACCTTTCCATGGCAGGCAAACCCGTCCCAGAAGGGGTTTGCAGCTCACCCCGGCCCGCCCTGCGGTGCCCGGCCAGCCCCGGGAGCCGCCCCGCCCGCGCTGGTCCCGCAGCCCCGGCTCTGCGGCGCTCGTCCCCGCCAAGTCCGGCCCGCGCGGGGGCCGCGAGCGGGGCCGAGCGCAGCGCCCCCCTCAGGCCGCGCGCCGCCGTTGCAGCCGCGGCCGTTGCGCCGCGGGCGTTGTGGCGACAGTCGGCGATGGGCGAGATGGCGGAGCTGCCGCTGCCCGCCGGGCTCAACGCCGACACCTTCCCCGCCAAGCTGTGGCGCCTGGTGAACAGCCCCCGCGTCGTGTCCGTGCGCTGGGACGGCCGGGCCCAGGGGCTGCTCGTCGACCGCTGCCTGTTCGAGCGGGAGCTGCTCAGCCCGGCCGCCGCCCGGCCTCCGGCCCCGCGCACCTTCAGGGCCACGCGGTTCCGCAGCTTCGTGCGCCAGCTCTACCGCTACGGCTTCCGCAAGGTGCCGGGCTGGCTCGGCTCGGCTGTGCCGGGCGATGCCGGCGCCTGGCTCCACTACGCCAACCCCTGCTTTCGCCGCGACCGCCCCGACCTGCTGTTCCGCATGCGGCGCCGGAGCGCGGCCAACAGGCAGCGGCTGCCGGCGGGGCGGGAGGGGCGCAGGCGCCCGCCCCGCGGCTCCCAACAGCTCCCCAGGGCGCGGCCGCCGCCGGACGGGCGGGAGCTGCGCGGCCCCCGGCCCGGCCGCTTCCAGCAGCCCCCCAGGGAGGGGCCGCTGCTCTTCCGGCGCCCGCCCTGCGGCTTCCACCTGCTGCACGGGGAGCGGCCGCTGCCGGCCCGGCGGGAGGGGCCGAGCCGCTTGCAGGAGCTCTACGGGGAGCGGCCGCTGCCCGCCGAGCGGGAGGTGCTCCGGCTGCCGCCCTGCCACTTCCTCGGGCTCCACGGGGAGCGACCGCTGCCGCTCGGCCGGGAGGGGCCCCCCAGCCGCTTGCCGGAGCTCTGCGGGGAGCAGCTGCCTCCGGCCGAGCAGGAGGTGCTCAGGATCCAGCCCTGCAGCTTCCAGCAGCTCCACAGGGAGCAGCAGCTCCCAGCCTCCGGTGAGCCAGGTAGGAAAAGAATTGTAGCCTTGCTTTTCCAGAAGGTCATGAAAAGCGAGCGCTTGAAGTAGTTTTCAGTGCTGCTCTGTCGTTGTGAGACAGAAATTGTCAAGACTGTTAGGAAGGGGCACCTAGAAGGCCAAAAGATTCTCTGCCTGGTTTTCCTGTGTGCTTCCTGCGATGTTTGATCCAAGGCAGCCATAGAGCTCTGTGTCCCAAAGCCTCATTCTGGAACCTGACCAATGTTTTTGTATTCCTGCAGCCTCCCACCCAGGCACTTCAGCCCTCAGTGTTCCACCTGGTAGTGCTGGTTGTGCAGCATCGATGGCCTCCAGCTCAGCACGGAATGCACCTGCGGAAGAGCAATCAGCAGCGGCAGATCTAGGCTTTGAAATAGAAAAAATGATTCGGGAGATCAGGAGATCGTTGCCTCAACGGTCTCCCTCTGCTCAGGTAAGCCCATTGGATGGGAAGAAAAGGGACTGGACTAGGAAGCAAAGGCTTCTTGAACTGAATTTGTTTTGTTATTGTATAGCTATCTAATTATTTTAGGTAAGGTAGGATTTCTAAAAGGAGAAGGATAAAAAAGTATTCTCCCTTAGTGCGGATGAGAGGTGTGAGCCTGTGCTGGCCACATTTGGTTGCTCCTTTTCCTGGGAAGAATGCCTCGTGCAGAGGCAGTTGTGGTGATGCTTTGTAGGTTCTACCAGGCTTTGTTTGTTGGGAAAGAACAGAAGAGCGTTTGAAGAAGGGCACTGAAGGCCAAGTGTCCCTTGCAGGGAGGGGCACGTGAGAGGTGCCTCTGCTGCAGCAGCAGATGTGGGCTCTGCCTCTTTGGTGTTGGAAGGCCCAGGCAAAGCAAGGGCTGGGCTGGAGCTGCTGCAGCTGCTGTGTGAGCCCTGCTGTGCGTGTAGGTGCTCCCAGAGCTGCGTTTGGGGATGGGCTGGAGGTGCAGCCTTCTGTCCTTTTGATTGACAGATTCAGTCTTTGCATTAGGAATCCCATTTCTCTGAACTCTTCCCCAACTTGCCTGGAGTGTTACAAAAGCCTTTTCACAGCTATTCCACGTGTTGTCCAAAGAATGGCTCTCTTTCTCTTGATGTGCTGATCCCACTGGCTGCAGTACATCTATGACTGAGGAAGGGCAGACTCAGGGCAGGGAGCGGGATTTTTTAGGTTTTTCTAATATTTAATTCTCCAGTGGGATGTCTTTTGTCTTCCATAAACTCAAACGTAGCACTTTTCAAGAGAATTTTATTCCGCACTAAAAGGAAACTTTGTAGGCTCCGAACCATCTTTAGAATCTTTAGGATTCTGATGGGCAGGCTATTGCAGAAGAGGTGGGTTGTTTCTTTTCTTTTACCCTCCAGATTTACAGCTCATGGGATAAGGCAGGGTCAGCACCTGAGGGCACGTCCCCTCACTTGGTGTCTTGTGTTTTTCTGTGTTCATGTTTTGCCTCAAAGGTCATTTTGTAAGAGCTTCAGTTTCACCTTGGCCACCCAAATCCTGAATTGAAAATGCTTGTCATGTGAACCATGTGGGCAGTGTTCCCCCCTTGTTCTCCATGTCCCCTGGGAGTGGGGGAGAGTTCCTGTATCCCTGATGTGATTCCAAGAAAATAGTGAGTGATCTTTGGGTTGCTTTCTTTCTGTTTCTCTTTCAAGGGGAATATCAATGCTGCCCCTGAGTCATCAGGAGAGGACGCTCTGAACAAGGCTGCAGCAGAGGAAGCTTCATCTGGCACCGAGAGCTGCGGGAACAGTTCCCCAGAGCGTGAGGAGCCTGGTAAGGAGAGAGCCCCCATTGGATTAGGGAGGTGTGGGACAGCTGCTCTGAGCCTGCCTGTGACAGGAAGGGAGATGAGAAGAGCTGAGTTCTTGTCTGCAGGGTTGGTGTTTCTGGGTGCCTTTAGATCAAATCCTGCAGTGACACAACCTCCCTGAGCCCTGCCCTCCACGCTTCTGCAGAGGCTCTGACACTGAGTCCTCTGCTGGGGCAAGAGAGCCAGGAGTAAACCTGACCTTGTGGGAGTTGTGTCGCCCACAGGCCAGGTGTCCCAATTTTGTGCTGAAGTCCATGGATAAGTTTGCTGTAGGGTGACAGGGAAGGCTAGGCTGAGCCTGGCCCATGAAGGAACAGGGAGGAAAAAAGAGCAAAAAGTCAGGAGAGAAGTCCAGATCACTGACTAAATGTAGTACCAGTCTGCTGCTATCTTTCCTGAGACAGAAGAAAAAAAAAAAAGGAGCAAAAGATCAGAGGCCAATCAATTGAAAAATTGCAAATCCATTGACAAAAGGAAAAGCCTGAATGACCCCAAATTAGCAAGACCTGAGAGGACAGAGTGAACATTATAGATCCTATCTTTAGCAAGCTGGTGCAGCCTGCAGTCCTGGTAGGGAGCTCTTTCTGTGCCAGCTCTTCCTGCCAGAGCTGATGGTCGAGTTGGAGCAGCTGTTGCTCAGTGCAGAGGGCAGTTGGCAGAACTCAGCTCATGGAGCTGGTTCCTAACCCAGCTCACAGCACCCTTCAGCTTCAGCCATTTCAGTGAGGACTGAGGTCTCTGTGTCAGCACAGAGAAAGAGCAAGGCTGGGCTTCCTTGTGGAAGCTGAGACTGTGTTTCAAGGTCTCATAGGTGCTATTTGCACTATGAGCTCTGAGACTTTATCAAGATAAATGGTAAAGCTTTCAATGCTTTCCACAGTTTTGAACACTTGGAAGGATCTGTGCTCTCTGAAGAGCAGGCTTTAAATTCCAAATGAGAGTCTGCCTTTCAGACTGTCTTGAACAGTCCCGGATAGAAGGACAATTGGTGCCCAAGGGAAGTGTGCACAAGGGCCAATATTAACTCAGTGTTCCCTTTGCTTCCCAGATCGCATCTGATCCGCCTCTCCAGGAGGGCTGCCCTGTGTGGCAGGAAGAGACAGAGGAAAGGCCTGTGACCATCGGGCAGGTGAATCCCTCTGCCAGTAGACGTGTTTGTTGATATTTAGAGTTATAATGATATAGTTATACATTTATGTTTCTAGATCTATATAGGTGTATTTATATGTCTACGTAGTTGTATTTATAGATCTGTATAGTTAAATTTATATATATAGTTGTAGATATATATCTTTTTATATGTGAATGTATAGTTCTAGATATGCCTAGATGCATTTATACATATCTAGAATAGCATTTACATATCTATAGCTATGTTTATAAATAGACATATTTGTATTAATATTTGGGAGTTCATTTACAAAGATTGACATCTGTATAGGTGCAGGTCTTTTCTTAAGCTCTTTCCCCCCTGGCATGCCGATTTTTCATCTCTTGTCTTTCCCCTGTGCCCCCTCTGTCCCCTTGTCCTGTGATGGGTCCGAGCTGGTGGCCGGGCCGGGCGGAGCAGCAGTTCCAGCCCCGGGTGTCCCTGGAGAGGTGGGAGCTGCCGGTGGCCCAAGGCACTGTCCCCTGAGGAGCTGCTGAGGGACGGTGAGACTGAGGGGACTGAGGGGGCTGAGGGGGCTGAGGAGGCGGTGACACTGAAGGGACGGTGACCTGGAGGTGCTGCTGGGGCTGAGGCTGTGGGGCAGCAGAGGGCAATGGTGACACTGAGGTGACAGGGAAGTGGCACAGGCTGAGGAGGGTGGTGGTGGGGCCAAGGGGACGGGATGGGTCAGAAGGGACTGAGGGGGGTGAGGGGACTGCGGGGCTCAGAATAACCTGAAGGGGACTCGGGGTTTGCCGAGAGCATGGTGGGGCTGAGGGGATGGAGGGGGCCAGCAGGGAGCACAGAGGGCTGAGGGACTGCAGCTCTGGCTGGCCTTGGAAGCCATTGCTGAGCCTCCACTTGTGCCACAGCTGCAGTGAAGATCTGGAAGACAGCAGGAGCACTGACAGGAGACAGCAGGGAGGAGCTGAAGGGCAGGAGCAAGAGGAGCGAGCAGGGAGCTGCTGCTGCCCCGCAAGAGCCTGGGTGAGGGCACAGGGCCGGGGAGGCAGGGTGGGGGTGAGGGTGCCGTGGGCTGTGGCCGTGGGCACTGCCCGGCGGGGCAGGAGCGGGCCCTGCCCGTGCTGGGGCTGCTCAGCGCAGCTGCCCCAGCCGGCACAGGAGCTGTCCTTGGGCAAGGCAGCTGTGCCGGCAGGGCCCGGGAGCTGTGCCGGCTGTGCCGGGCTGCCGGGGGCTGTGGGACAGTCCCGCCGCGGCTGCGCTCACCACAGCCTGGCCCGCTGGGCCTGCTTTTTCTTCCAACCCTCCTGGGGAGGTGCTGAGGTTTTCTCTTCGCTTCCCCGATGGAAGGGCAGGTGCTGCCAAGGGAAAGGGCCTGATCCTGACTCCGTGTTCCCTTTGCTTCCCAGATGTGCCATGTGCTGTCCCCGTCCAGGAGAGCTGCTCTGCACGGGACGAGGAGACCGAGGGAGAGGCTTTGGAGCTGGGGCTGCTGGAATCCTCTGCTCCGTGTCCTTGTTCAAGACAGATGGACTTGCACATAGGCAGTGATAATTATATGGATATATGCATATATGGGTTTCTATTTGTATAGCATTTTATTTATACGTCTGTTGTTATATTGATGGACCTATGCTATGCATATATGTATGCATATACATACATATATGTTTGTAATTACATATATGTGTATATATGTGTCTAAGTAGACATGTATGTTGTTCGGTCTACTTTTAGTTCTGTTTCCTTTGTATACATTTTTCTGTACATATGTATCTGTTTGTTTTGATGCAGTTATAGGAAGTTAACGTTTTAAATAGGTATATTGTCATTTGCATAGGTCTATATGTTTTATTTTTACATGTGTAATAATCAATTTCTAGATGTCATTCTATTTACATTTCTATCCAATTGAAGAGCTCAGTATTTATACTGGTGCAGTTGTATGGCTATTTAGCTTGGCACAGGGATATTTTAAAATTTATAGATAGGGTTTTTATATATCTGTTTCTCTATATTGTATTTAATATGTAATATTTAATCTATCTTTACATCTGTGTATCGTTATATGTTTATATGTATTTGTATATATGTATATATGTATTAATTTAGTTCTATTTCAACGTGTATGGAATTGTAGAATGGTATAGTTTTATCTATTTAGAGAGGGAATGCATATATTTCTATTTCTATATGGCCTGTACACTTGTAGTAGTATGTAATAAATTAGGTTGTTCAACACTTAATTGATCTTTGTGTATAGTGAGTTGTTGTAGATGTTGGCAATAAATTAATCTTTTTGTTAACTGGAGTTAGTATTTGTATATATTTCCATAGCCTTGTTGTCCTAATGTAATAAATTCCTTTTTTTGACCTTAACAGAGATTGGTGTCATTCTGTATTGTCAACATGGGTGTCACAATTTGTAACAAACTCCATTTTTCAGCTGAAATCAATATTCTTGTGTGTTTGTCGATCAGCAGTGTGGCTGTAGCAATGTGCAAGAAATGACATTTGTCGGCTGAGATGGGTGTTGTGTGATTTGTGCTGTCCAAAGCAATGAGCAGGTGTAAAGGCGATGGTGCTGGAGGATTTGGATTGTGAAAATCTCCAGCCATGCCCAGCACATGTCCCACGTGCACTCAGGCTGGGCAAGGAAAGGGCAGATTTGGGATGGCAGCAGAGGCACACGTTCACCAAGAACTCCCTGCAAAGCCTGCTGAGGAAACTCCGGGACTCCACTGGCACAGACCTTGTGCTCTGTGGATTTTCAGATCATTCCATTGATGTTTGGTTCTTTATATGCCAACATCCATATATACAAATATATATATATATACACATGTAAGAAGTACTTAGTGAGCTGGAACATAGGAAGGACAAGGATAGCTTTTCTTTAGTCATGCAGTGTGGAATAAAATGGTGTAGGAATAGCCACCAACTAAGCTGTGGGAACAGCTCATTCTTGGTCTTAACAGGACATTGGGTACAAGAAAGCACAAGAATCGTAATGATTCACCTCCTGACTAAAATCAAAATGGTTCATGGTGTAAAACTACCTGGTGATGGAAATAACCAATGTCCCTGGGCTGGGGCAGAAGCCTGGGAGTCAGACGCTTGGAAAAAGAGACCTGGCAAAGCCAGCCCAAGGTGCAGGCACATGTTTGGCTCAAGGCAAGAGGGAGCTTGGACTGCCAGCACTGGAAGGCACTCCAGGCTAAGGAGCTGGCCGGTGGCAGGGAGCAGCTCCTGCTGGCACTGCAAGGGAAGGACTGGCAGCACGCAGGAGGAGCGGGCACATTGCTGATGGACAAGGGAGCTGTTCCTGAGCTGCCAACAGGACCCCTCCTGGAACTGCAGTTACAGATCAGTTCCCCATCCTGCAGGCTCTGCTTGGCTTTTGGAGTTCAAATCCACTGCCGAGAGCAGACCTGATTATAAATGGGATCAATGATAAGACTTCAGCGCTTGTTGCCCCACTGTTAATACTGATTTTTTACTTTCCTAGGCTATCTCTGCATTACGTACCCTGGGTGTTTCAAAAGGTAGTGCTCAGCATTTAGAACCATGTCTTCTCTCCTTTAGCAGATTTCTAGAACATTCATGCTTCTCTGTGAAGAAAGGGCAAATTTAAGAAAGGTTTTACAACAGCATAGTTCCATAGAACTTTAGTTCAACTTATTTTCTAAGGAACCTCTAGTATCAAGACACTTTGCTAAAGCAGTTAAGGGTGAGAATTGCAGGGCTGGTTTAGAATTGAATCCAAATTCTCTTTCAATCTGTGCAATATTTCCTTTAAATCCGATTAATATCCAGGTATCAAAATCTCGATTTCTCTTTTGTTCTCCTTCTTCCTAGTAAACAAGGCGTGTGTATATTTTTGATTTTGATTTTAATGCCAGTAACCCACTGAACTAATTGATACCATGCAACTTCTTTATCATTTACAATTACCCATGGTTCTCAGGAACACAACTGTTAAAGGAAGGGAAGAGAACAAATCCTTTAAAGGAATGAACTAATAGTTACTTTACATCAGTTTGTAAGCCCTTAGGTAAATATACTATAATCTAAATGCAATGTATATATGTACAGGTATGAAGTATCAGCTGAAGAAATGCTCTACATAAACAAGATCTCATCTACAGTTTTTGCTAGCTTCGTGTTTTGTTCTTTCTTAGTAAAATCAGGAAGAGAAATACTACTGTCCTTTCCAAAATTAATTGGTTAAAAAATTGACAAGTTTGATGAAGTTTGATTTAGGATAGTTCAAATAATAATTTTAATTCTCTCTTGCTGAAAAGAAACAAAATTGACACTTTGTGAGTGGTAAGCAATAGACATTATTAACAGGAGCGTTGCACAAAGTATCTTTGGGATATTGTAGAGCAGTTAATATGAAGATCTCATAAATGACGGAGATAAGAGACCCTGGTGCCGAAGATGAAAACATCATTTGATAACAATAAAAAGAGCTTATCTAGCTCATCTCAATTATACTTAAAATGTGCTTTATATGGATTAGATGTATAGTGATTGAAAACTCATCACGTCTTTTATGTTGCCGAATAATTCATGCTGATCATTTTAGTCTCAGCCCACAGATTTAAAAGATAAACTCATTGCTGCAGCTTGCAGTATTGAAACAGTGTCACTTGATTTGGCACTGAAGGGTCAGAAAGCGTTGTGAATGACAGAGATTGCCAGTGTCAGGTATTCCCAGGAGCTCTTGAACATTGCAAGAAAACATAGGACTGATTTGCTGTCTGCCAGCAGATTTGCTGAGAGCAAAACAAATCTCAGAAATAGCCAGGGCTATAAAGCAGAAAATGGGCCAGTAGAAGAAAACCTGATTGACAGATATTGTAAGAAATCATAAAATGACAATTAAAACACATGATGCAGAATTATAAACACAAGTGGCCGGTATCACTGTATCCTGTTTTGAAAGGCAGAAAAAGTCAGTTTCTGTCCTAGTTGATTATTGTACTCATTCATCTGGCAGTTGCTGAGGCAGCAGCAATGTAATTCAATCTTAAAGAGTGCTTCTTGTTTAGACCACATTATAAAATTTCTTGATTATCCATGTGCGGCATGATTTATTCTATCAGCTAATATTTGTGCTCTTGGTAATAGGACAGTGCAGCTGTGGATTGTAAGAGACATTTTAGATCCCAGAAATTATGCTTTCCATCTAGGAAAAGTAATAATAAAAAAGCTTTCATCTTCTTCCCCTCTTATTATTTTAAGCCATCTAAACCCAGAATCACTTTGACTTCCATTTTTGTCTTTACTCTTCTGGGCTCCTCCACGGTTGTGTATGAAGGCTTGTCAAACCTGTGATAACCAGATATCTAGAATTTAATTCCATGGTTTCAGCACAGCCCTCTAGAACCATTTTAAATACAAAATGTCCATAAAGGACCTACGGATATGACACAAAAGCTGTGGAACACAAAAGCCCTTTTGGATAGGCAAATAAAAAATGGCATCTACCTTTCAAAATGCTATCAAACACTCTCAGACAGCTCCATGAAGTTTCTCTAGTAGGGCTGCATGTTCTTTGCATTCCTTATATCCCCAGGGAAAATAGAGGTGTACTAGAGTTAGATAGTTCATCATTCAGGGCTGTCCTTGAGTTTCCCACCTACCTGTGCCTCCAGGGGAGCTGGGTGTCCAAACTGCCTGTAGGGCTGGTGGAGATCTCATCCTTGCTTCAGGTGCCTTAAAGTGGGCCTTTTGATCCATTGAATCTTCCCTGTGGGATCTGTTGTGCCTCATTTGCTGCTCCAGAAGGAAATGGGTCTCCCATGCACACCGGCACCCCTACAGACATGGGCTGCAGGGCAAGTGTCTTGGGTACAGGAGATGAGCTGCTGAAGGGGAGGATGAGATACGCTGCTCATCTTGTTTAGAAATAGAAATAGAAATAAATATAGAAATCAATACATATAAAATATGTATTTAAATAAATGTAGCTTAGTGCGGAGGCATAATGGGCTGCAGGAGATGTTTGGAACTGCAGAGGTGCTCCGCTGGCACATCTGCTCTTAACTCCCAGGATAAATCCAAGAATTTCCATTGAGATCTCCACTGGTGGGAACTCATCTTCACAAAGGGCACTCACTTTAGGAGTCTGATTTTGGAAATAAATTAATCCCTTTGCTGAATCACTGTGATATTTATGAATGATGAAAGTGGAACTTACATTAGGAGAGGTTCACATATGTATGAGACATAGCAATACAAAAACACACAACCCATCAAATGTACTTTCTGATTCTACTGTGAGCTACCAAGACTCTTTGTCCCTACTTGTGTGACTACTAGAAGAATAGAAAATTGCTTTCCAGAAAGCCAATTTAATTCCAAGAGCCATCTGGAATACCAAACTAAGACTTAAAGAGAGCAGAAGAATGGTTGTGATTTATAAGCATGTATCTCATTTAGACTGGAGGAAACAGAGACTGAATACAAAGGATATGCTGATCACTTGAATGTTTTCTCTGTGATCTTTTCCCAAAGCATGCAGTATCCAATCCACTGCAGTCAGCAAGAGTCCTTTCACTCACCTGAAATGAACAAACTTTTGATCATAATATCAGACACTGCTGCATGGATACTTATTGAAGATGTGATAGCCAGTCTGCTGCGTGACTGAGAGACGGGACTGCAAAGGCGGGGTTCAAAAAGTAATCCAAGCAAGAAGCCAAAGTCCAAGCAGAAAGAAGTCAGATTTGAAGTTGAAATCAGAGTTGAAGTCAGAATTGAAGACATTGAAGTCATTGAAGTTACTGAAGTTCTTGAAGTCACTGCAGTCACTGAAGTAATGTATTGTTCTCTCAGGTCAGCCTTCTAGACTGTTGCAGCCCCAAGCAGTCACATCCCCAGGCCAGAATGTCCCCCCAGTTACAGAATCAGCCTATTGTTCGCATTACTTGGCAGCCTTACAAAAACACATAGTTCCAAAAAACCTGATAGCTGCACATGAAGCTCTTTGCTTCACACCTGTGCTTTCTTATTCCATGGTCTGTACCCGACCAAAGCCAGAATGTCTCGACCAACTGGGCTCTCTGTTCCACACCCTACTTGTTCTCCTATACCAGCCCTGTCTTTTCTACACTTATTCTGGTTTTTGCTACTATTCCTTTCAGTTAGCGACTTCTCAGCAGACTTCAGATTGCTTCAGAAAATACTTGACATAGTTTGACAGTATTTGATTCTGCCTGTATTTAACATCCTGCTTTAGTCAGCATTAAGTGTACTTCATGTTTTTCCTGACATTATTTGTACAGTCCCACTTAAAAGTAAATGTGAAAAAAAATGATTGAAAACTTGTACAAGTTGAATTAAAAGATACTGAGTTGTAGCCGTTAGGTGTATAAAATGGGTTAATATTTGAAATATGTGTTTCTGTGTTATTATTCTTAATTTTAAGCTAAATTTCTCTTTGGTCTGTCTATTTCTTCATTGCCTTCCCTGAAGGGCAACCTTCTCAGGCAGGTCTAGGGAATACCTCAATGTAAACATCCTTTTTGTCTTCTGAAAACTGACTTTTTTCTTACCTGGAAATCACAGATCACATCAGGAGAGGATGTTTTTTCCAGTATCCTTTACCTGCTTTATCCAACACTAATCTGAGTCTATGCGGATTACCAGGTACCACGTGAAATGCAAGTTTGTCCATTCAGGCTTTACTCATTCTGCAGTTCTTGAGGTTTAGAGAGGGATTATCCATCAGTTCCTTGGGAAAGCAGCTCTTGAGCATACCAGACCAAACAGCATCATCTCAAATCATGTTCTCCTGTGTGTTTGGTGCATCCGCTTGCCCTGCAAGACACAAAATCCAAACTTCTGAGGTTTAAGTTATGATAGAATGGAAGAGTTGTTTGTATTGTTTAATGCCACTTTTGCCCATCCATTCAGGATGATAAGAGGAAGGACTCAGAGTTGCTGGGATCATTCAGTTGTTTATTGCAACTTGAAGACTGAGACACGAGGTAAGAGAGCTACAGAGACAGGTACAACAGGCCTTTGCTGCAGTTGGTTACCTAAGAACTCTGCCTACAATGATTTCCTGTTACACATGTTTGTAGGCTGTGTTTAATGCAACCTGCAAAGAAAACATGAATTATTGGTTGTGTTGTAACATTACCTGTAAGGTGTTTCTCTAAAGACAGCTGTGCTAGTTTGTGAGGAATTTGTCTCCTCCACAATTCTCATGATAATATTAATTTGGGATATATGAACGTTATGTAATTTAATTGCTTTAAATGCTCCCACTAATTGCTTTTTTTATAAAAACCATAAAAATATTGATTGATTGATTGATTGATTGATCGATTGAAACCCTTGAAAGGCTTATCAGACTGGCTGAGAATTCACAAGCACACTTTTCTGCAATGCTTCTACCAACACAGATACTGAGGCTGCTGTGGATGTGCAGGACCTTTTCACAGATGTTGCACTCTTCCTGCTGGGCTCAGGCATTAGCACAGAGGAATTAGCGAATGCATGTTTTGACACCACCCTGTTTGCAGTAGTCTAGGAACTGTGATTAACCCTGGTGCCACTGACAGGTCCCTGGCATGTGCTGATGCCTCCAGGTGGGGAGAAGAGACATCAGGCTCCTTGGCAGCATTCCCAAAAAGGCCACGGGACAAATGGGAAGATCACTCACAGCCAGCTGGACTTTGCTGCGGGCTCTGAATTTGGGGATTGCAGGGATCAATCCAACAGAACACCCACACTTCTGCAAAGCCTGCAGCAGAGCTTTGCAGAGAATGCAGCACTGCCCACAGTGCCCGGGGCTGACGCTGAGCGAGCCCTGCATGGGCTGCTGCCCCAGCACCATCCGAGGCTGCCTGGTGACACAGCAGGAGCTGGTCCCCACTGGCGGGGGTTTATCCTGTCCCTGGAGGAGCTCTCAGGAGCCCAGAGAGGAGCACAGGGCATAGAGCACGGGACGCTGAACTTCCATGCCCTTGTTGGTGACACTCTGGGACAGGCTCGGATCAATGGGCCGGAATGATCTGAGCAGCTCAGACGCTGGTTGTGTCCACACCTGGGGCAAACAGGGCCGTAGGAAATGTATCATTGGCAGCTATTCTTTGTTTGGCCATTTTCATGGTGAGGAAAACATTTGTATCTGAGTTTGGCTTTATTTGACTGTGTACTTTCTGGGAGCACAAAACATATTTTTCTCAAACATAAGAAAATTGATTGTTACCTTATGTGCATATGATGCTACATGTAAACCATCCTTATTTTAGATACCAGTGGCCTGGAGGCAAGGTATTTCAGCAGGTTTGAAAGAGAAATTGGGTGAATGTATCCCTAATGGAAACTCTGGTTTGTAGTTGTCTCCAAAATAATCTGTCACACCCAGTCTTTGTAGACAGCCTCAAAAGTTGATTCATGCACAGACCTATGGGAACACTGAAGTCCAATCTTTTTCCTAAGTTTCCTGTTGTTAATACATTGAGCTGACAGGGTAGAAGTGTGGCCAGCAATGCCATAACCTTCTTTTTGGGGAAGGATAGAAAAATGACTGAGGGAGGACAATATTTGGGTACACTCAAAGGGAGCAATGAATGCCCCTTTCTTCCCTGGAGAATATTTTGGAATTTCCTCAGTTCTCTCCATGCTAAGGATGATAAGCCCCCATACCTGAGACATCTTGGGGTGTTTTGTGATTGAACACCTGAGCTGTTGCTGGCCTTCATTTCTCCTTCAAGTGAAGTTGAAGAAAATGTCACCTCTTAAACCCTGAGATCTATGTCCTTTTGTGCCTGGAGCAGGGGTAATCCTACACATCTGGAGTGCCTTAGCACAAGGAACTCTGCTGTGGGGAGCATGAATGGGTAAATTCTGCTGGGGTGCCTGCCCTTGGCCTGGTGACTGCTGCTGCTTGGCAGAGTGTGCAATAGTGTTGCAGTCAAGAATGGACTGAGACGGAGGACTTCTCATGGTTACCCTTTCATGACTTATCTTTCCTTGCCTGGCCATTCTTCTAACTAATTCTGCACAGCAGAAAGAAGTCATATTTTCATGATTTTAGAAATGTAAGCTTCATAGTCTTAAGTTGAATCTAATTTCCCATCTAGTTCCTCATGCCTTGGGGCTGGCTTCCCTCTGGGGAGCTGGGTCAATTCTTTTGTCTTCTTTGACTCTGATTTGTTCTTTCAGCCTTGCCACTGCAGTACGACCTCCATTAGCAAAGTAGGTCCCATGTAACTGGGAGTGTTTTGCATAGATTTTGTACAGTTTCAGGTACAAAACGAGAACCTCTATTTGATGACATTCCCAATTGGATCCCCAACCTGAGTATTATTTCTCTTATTATTACTTGAGGTACTTCTCTAGCTTTGTGTGTATGAAAAGGAAAAGCCTCTGGCCACAGAAAGTGGGTCTACTAAACCTAATATATACTTATATTCTTTTGTGTTGAGGTAACTTGGAAAAATCTCTTTGGCAGTCATCTCCTGCATTATTTCTTTTTTTTTCTTTTCTTTTTTTTTTTTTGTGATCTCTAATGGCAGTGTTTTGTAAAACTGTGCATTGTTCTGTAAGCAGACTCTACATTGCACTTGTCCCATTCCTTGTCAGCCTAACACTAAGTAGCAGCTTTTCCAAATTGTCCTCTGAATCCTCACTACCCTAATGGGTTTCTCTATGTTTGTCTTCTATAGCTTGTGTCATTATTGCTTGGGACACTAATTTGTTGATTTGTTGTCAGCCACCACCCTTCCCCACTAAATCCGACATGTAGGGATTTTGCTAATTGATTGTTTTCATCCTGGTGTTCTGGGACTGATTTGGAAAGGTT
Organism: Cinclus cinclus; assembly: GCF_963662255.1. Taxonomy (NCBI): domain Eukaryota; kingdom Metazoa; phylum Chordata; class Aves; order Passeriformes; family Cinclidae; genus Cinclus; species Cinclus cinclus. Next base: position 7,076,641 of record NC_085084.1, read on the forward strand.
GACAACTTTGGATAGAACTGGCAACAAGATGCTTTGTCCTGCCCCCTCTCTAGCTGTTTTGTCTGCTACTGGGTTTTGGATGTTGCCGGGTGTTTGTGTGTACTGGTGAGCTTTGCAGTGCATTATTGCTGCTTTAGCAGAGAACTGGGCACTCCCAGAACTGTCCATACTTGCTTGGAGGTCATGATTGCTTGTAGAAGGATTGAGGAACTTAGCAGGGTTCAAGGTAGGAGCTGTCTTTAGCACCATGCCTTTTGATCTTGCAATACTACCTGTTACTTTAAGATTCTGCTCAGGGATAACCTGTGTGGCACAGAAGCTGTCATTTTTTTCCCATTCATTTTCAAGTCTGTTCTATCAATGAGAACCATGGTGGCTCCAACTCTGAGGTGAACTGGCCATCCCTTGAGTAACTAGTTTAGGGTTCTTTTGAGATATATGCTCTTTCTACTGGGTTCATTCCTTCATTCCCAGTCTTGGAGCTAAATATGGAGCTGCTGTGCAAGGCAAAGGCACTCAGGGATGAACAGTGCAAAGGTTTGAGTCAAATGTGGTAACTCCCGAGCAGGTGTGGTCAGCAATGTCTTGTTAAGGTATTGAATGGTTGATGGACATTCCATAATCCAGTGAATTACCTCCTTGGATTCCTTTGGTGGTTCATACAAAGGCTTTTGCAATAGTCCATAACTGGGGATCCATAACTCCCACCATCCAGGCATTCCCAAGCAGGGACATAGTTGTCTTATAGATCTGGGCTCTAGTGTTTGACAAACTACTTCCTTCCTTACTGTTCCCCAAACTACACTGCCCTTGTGAGCGTGGCAGCCAGGACACCAGACATGGGCAGATATGGACATGGTCTTGAAGACAAAGACAAGATTTTGTGATATGGAAAAGGAGCTTGGATGGAAATATTCAACACATTTTCAATGACACTCTTTATTCCCTCTCCATGTAATGACTGCAAGAGAGTATTATTGCTGCCAGTTGACTGAAATCAGGAGTAAGTTTGGGTATGGAGAAAATGCAAGTAAAAGGATCATAAACTGACTATAAACTATTTTTCCAGATGTGTCAATATAACTTCAATGGCCACCTGCAGTCAGCACAACTATCAGCCTGTGATTGTGTTCAGGGTCAGCACTGGCTCTTCCATGTCAGCTCCTCCTGCAGAGCCCATGGGGGCCTGTGCATGTTGCTGGCTTGTATCCTTTTAGGAGAGGGGGATGAGGAAAGCTCCAGGGGCTTTTGTCAAAGAGATGATATTTGAGTGAGCAGGTACGTGCTGGAAGCCTCACAGATTGACCGGCCCTTGGCAGGATCGAGCAGTGCTGGTAGGGCTGCACCTTGCTGCCCTAGTGAGAGGTGTTCAGCTGCACCTTCACCCAGGAGACAGCCAAGTACAGCACTTTTGTGCAGAAACACTTAATTAGCCCTGCTTTGCACAGCTGCAGCAACTGGGGTGACCGGAGCACCTCTTCCTGCTCTTGGAAATGAGCTGAGTCCTTTGTGGAACTGGGCAGGGCATTCCTATGTGTGCCCAGTGGGAATTCCCTCTGGCCCGGGTGTGTCCCATACACCTCCTCAGTGACAGCCCACCCAGCCTGGAACATGGAGCTGCCTGTTTCCAAGGACACGAGGCCATTGTCAGCAGCACAGGGCAGGACCGGTCAGACCCTTCCGTGGCTGCAGCGAGAGCGGAGGTGTCCGAGCGCTCAGCGAGTGCTCTTCCAGCTTGGTTGGATCTCACACCCGTTGGTCAAGAGGCTGATCCACACACTGAGTGGAGGTAAATATTTACAGTTCTGGGCAGAAAGGGGGGGCTCAGTGGCAAATTCACAAAGTCTGCACCATAAGCCCCAGAATGTTTTAGTATTATACATTTGAACCAGCAAAGCTCTTTGTGTTCATTGGCTGCAAGTTCCCGAGTTCTGTTCATAATTAATATTCTGTCTGTTCTTGGGTAACGATCCTCTTGCTTCTCCTGCTTAGGAGGAAAGCAGTGTATATGATTACCATACTGTTTATGATTAATTTAAGAAGGAATTACAAAGTTAATTAAGTACATTAAGCAGGAGAAAATATAGGCTAAACAAGTAATGAAATGCTCCATAAATAATCCAGGCTGGTGGAAACCCATCAGCCCCTTCTTATAATTGTTCCCATTCTTCTGTAAAATGCACGGGTGGTCTTAGAGGAAACTTATTTGCTTAGCTGACGTAAAAGGATGTGAAGTTCAGGTGACTCCCTGCTCCCCTTCATGTCCAGTCCCTATCCTAAGCTCTGCCAGTGCTGATGATTGAAACAGAAATCTCAGTGGAATTGTTTTGAGGCAATACTTAGTGCAAATGACAGTGCCATGGATGAAGGATGAACAGTGTCACAAGCAAAATATTGAGGGATTTCTAAAGGACTGTGGAATATTGCTTTCACAGGTATTTGCAAGTGATATTCCTGTTTAAATAAAAGTCCAGGCAAATTCCAGATGAATAGATTTTAGCTTCACTTTCAGCCCATTTTGCTTTTAGAATGAAGCAGTTACATGGCAGTAGGCTGTTTTTGTTAAAAACTATGGTTTTGTTTACAGACATTTTAGTGAGTTTTGAGCTCCCTGTGGCACATTCTGTAGCAAATGATGAGTTCAGCCAAGCAATCCAAATTTTGTTACATGTCATTAACCTGGGATAAACTATTTCCATGTCACATCTATGCAAATAAATACACCTAGAGCTGCGGAGAAGAGAAAGGGTCTTGGTGCCTGTTCCAGACAAAATTCACCATTTGCAGTTGAAATTCTTCTTGGAGCTCACTGCAGCATGTGCTTCCTTAGTACCAAATCAATGCCAGCTCTGGGTGCTGTCCCAACTTTGTGATCTTTTTGGGAACCACTCTCGCCTGGTTTGTCAGCTGAGCTCTGGCCAGTCCAGTTGTCCTCAGGCACTTGATTTCAAGGGAAGCCCGTGCCTATAAATTCCAGCAACTGGGACAGGATGACTTGCTACTTGAGCACTTGTCTGCATTGGAGGTGAAGTAACAGTCGCTGTCTCAGGGCAGTTTTGTACCCGGCTGCTTTCAGAGGGAGAATTGTGTCACAGCAGCTGTTTTTAGCGATGGGACAGCAAAACTTTTCAACTAGAACTCTTGTTTAAAAGTAAGGGCCTGGTGAATCACCAGGAATGGAGTGGTGGCTGGAAGTTTTACAGAGCATTTCTTTTGCCTTTTAGCCACGTTCCAGTGACGCATTGCACATTGGAATTGCTCAGGTTGTCAAATTGTATAACCCACTTGGAGGTATGGTTGCTTTGCATATTTTGTACAACATCTGTAAGATTTTCAACTTGGTAATTTATTCTTGCAGCATATTCTTGGGCCAGGTGGTGTGTTCAGAGTTCTCAGCTATAGGTGGTTTGCCCTGAGGTCAGCCTTGCAATCTCTTGTCACTGCATTCAGCCATTGGCCTGTTTTCCTCTTGGAAAGCCTGCCAGTCCTTCCTTGTCCCCATACTGATTGATGGAATTTTGGAATTTTGGAATGTTTGGAATTTTGAGCATTGAGGTCCAGGTAGGGACTACCCAATGCACTTAAGTAACATGCCTTGGTAACTAATGTTTTTGTTTTCAAGTGGACTTTGGAGTAGCTAGGCAATCTTTTTATGTGTTAAACCTTGGAAATTGACCAAAAATGACATTGAGGAAGTCCCATGCAGAAATTCATAAGGTCAAGATGGAAAATGTTACTTGATTTCATTCTTTGTCATGGTCAGTAAGAAGTAACGGTAGACACAATACAGTTTTGGGTTCTTTTCAAAGAAAGTGAAAGGCAAGTAATGATGTCATCTTCCCCACAGATTCCATAACTGTGCACAAAGCCCAGTCTGCTCTGGTGGTGCCATCTGTTATTAACCTGTTCTGAGTAGTGTTTCCCCAAGGAGCCTGGCTCCAGGCAGACATGAGGTGGATATTCCCCTTCCAGGCACTCCGTGGTGCTGCCTGTAGCAGACAGCTGAATTAGGCACAGCCAGCTGCCCTGAGAAAAAGAGGCTCTCACCTGGCTGTGGCTGCAGTCACCTGCCTGCAGGGACATCCCTGCCACTGAAAGTGCAGCTCTTGCTCTGCCTTAGCTGAGTGCTGAGCATTTTAGGGCAGCAACATCATGGTATTTTGGGGAAATGAAACTAAACCTCCAAATTTGTTTTTATGGATCTTCTGTTTATCATGTGAATGATGATGATTTGTGTAACACTTGCTGATAGTTTACATAGATCCAAAGGGAATATTGAACATTTCAGCAATTGAGGTTGAAAACTGGCACTAGTGAGATAATTGTGGAACTTGGTCTGGATGGTTTTGCTTTGGGCTGGCACTGAGAAACTCAGGTGAGTCAGGTGTGGTTGCTGGTAGGGTACAGGGTGCCCTTGCAACATGCTCCATGCAGTACCAGTTAGGGATTGGGCTTTGTCACAGAATGAGAGAATACACTTAGCTGGAAGGGATTCACAAGGATATGCAAGTGCAACTCTGTGCCCAAGAATTCCATCATAAGTTTAAATCAGCTCTCTTGCCTGGTCCCAATGACATTTCATTTCTGTTTTCTTTTCCTTTGGGTAAGCAAGCAGACATCAAAAGCACCCAGCCAAACACTTCATATCTTGCACCCGAGAAGAAGAAAACAATGTCCATGAAGGCTGCAGAGAGTGAAGGCAATCCTTGCACTGCTGTTTATCGCCGACCCTACAGGGACAGGGTGATTCATTTGCTTGCTCTGAGGACGTACAAGAAGCCAGAGTTACTTGCCCGCTTGCAGAGAGATGGAGTCATGCAAAAGGACAAGGGTACCCTTGGAAAGATCCTCCAGCAGGTGAGATTGTGCAGTTTCTTCCAGCAATTTTTTCCACCACGTTGTTCTTTTGTCCTTAATTTATATTTCTTCCTTCAATCTTTCTATAAGAAACTTTTCTCTTTTTTAAATTCTCCCTGTTCCCCATGGCTGTTGTTGAATTATGCCAACATTAATATACCACATAAGAATACATCTTCTTCAGCTATGAACAATGTCCAGGGAGGATAATTCAAATGGATACAATTTTGGATGCACAGACTTGCTTATCAAATGGATTCACAAACTTACTTCCCTTCCAACACAACCTTAGTTCTGCTTTTAAGACATGAAATCCTCAATTTTTGGTATCTTTGTTACTCCTACATTTTTTCTATGCTGGGGGGACAGAGACATCAACACAGACCATCAGATGAACATCAGTGTTTATAATGTCTTCAAAGAAAGAGAAAGGCCAGATATGAAGGCATGGTGGTGCTGTGTTGATGAGGTATTTAATGTATTGTCGGGGTAAATAGAGAGAGACTTTTCCTGTCTTCATCTCAGCAAGATCTCTGAGGAGGTGACAGGTGATAAAATCTAAACCAGCACTATTCATGTCAGTGGTCTTGAAGTATTACTACCTCATTTTAGCTTCTCGAGTAGACTTTGTATTTGTCTAGAGGGAGGGATGAACCTCATTTATTGTCAAAGGAATAGAGCAAGCCATGTGCACTGCCTTCTCACAACAGGACTTGTCAGGAATGAACCCTGGCTCTGCCACGTGAACAGGGAGGGATACTGGGCCTGACAGCCTCTCCTTACACATTGCAGCACTAAATGTTGTTTTCAAAGGAATACTTGCCTGATATCAATAGACATATTTGGTTGTTTCAAGTTGGTGAAAGTTTGACATGGCTTGAAACTCATGTGATAGAGGAATAATTCATCTCTGTACCAAAGGACATTGTTTAGTTTGAGTTGGGTGCTCACAAACAGCTGTCAGGACCAATTGGATTTCTCTAGTTTGCATAACACAACCATAATTGATGTTTCTTTTCTTGTATGTCTGCCTGTAGGTAGCCAACCTGAACCTAAAGGATAATTCCTTCAGTCTGAAGGAACATCTATTTCCAACCCTTCAGACTGATTGGCCTGGCTACACTGAAATCGATAGGGAGAATTTGAAGTTAATACTAGCTAGGTAAGTTCAGTCTTTAGAGGAAGGAAAAGAGACTTTTCAGAGGAAACACCCTGGGAAATGAAGCCGAGCTTGTTAGAATATGCTGAGTCAGCAGCAACCCATCACAGTCATGGAGTCCAACTCCTGGCCCTGCTCTGGACACCACAAGAATTACACCCTGCGCCCAAGAGTGTTGTCCAAACACCTCTTGAAGCCCTGCTGTAGTGACCACTGGCCAGGAGAGCCTGTTGCAGTGCTCTAGCACCTTCTGGGGCAAGAATGTTTTCCTGATATCCAGCTGAAAGCTCTCTCAACTCAGCCCCATGCAGTTTCCTTGAGTCCTGACACTGAAAGTCTGTTTTGTCGACAAGGAAAGAACTATGTCAGTTGATACTTAATCCTTGTAACCTGAAATGTTTGACCATCTTCCTAGCAAATCAGCTCCATCTCAGAAGCGCACCAGCACCAGCCAAGTGACATCTCCAGGGCCTTCTGAGAGAGATGCTCCAGCAAGACCTACTCAGGTATTGGGTGCATTTTTGCACATTCTTTGTTTTGTATTAATGTTCAGACCTCTGCTGATGGGGATAAAGCTGTGATGGGAATGTGCAAAACCAGGGCCAAAATATGCTGTGCCTCAGACATTGTGACTGCTTGGACGGGAAGGTTGTGATCAGAAGAGAGGGTCCTGCAGGGCTGGAATAGCACTGTCCTGAGCCAACTTTCTGCTCTGCCTGGACACTTGAGCTCAGCAACCACTTTCCACTCTTTCCCTGGAGAAGGGCTCAAAGGGCTGGCTCTGCATGCATGACAAAACTGTGGTATTCCCTCACTCCCTTCTCAGCCTTAATTTCTCTCCTCCTTCACTCTGCCTGGGAACAGCATGGCTGTCCTGTTCTACTCCATCCTCAGCCCTCAAGTTTGCTGTGGGAGTGGGGAGCTTGTGGCCATGTGTTTTGTGGCTTGTGAGCCAGCACCTCTGAGAAGGTCCTTGGGAGGTGGTGAGAAATGATTGAAGGGCACTGAGGGAAAAGGAAGGGCTCATAAGTCACCACTTGTGAAAGTCTGCTGTACAAATCTAAGAAGTTTTGAACCAGCAGCTTTGAGTCTAAAGAGTGGAGTGGCTGCTTGAGTCAAGGCAATTCTACCTAAAAGCACCTAAAGAATTTCCTGACATGTGACTGATGTCTTTGCTCATCCTGATGACAATTCACAACCAACCACCACAGCCTGTACTCCTGAGTTGGGTGAATGAAGCACTGATCTTGTCTTTAACGGGTAAAACCCTAAACCAGCCAAGGGTGTCTTTAGTGCATCATGTAGGTGTGAGCGAGCAAGAACTGAGTCTTTTCCTGGTGTGTACAAGCAGGAATTGGGAGTTAGACAAAGCCAACTGGAGCTGCTCCTGATCATAGAAGAATGAATGAATGAATGAATGAATGAATGAATTAATTAATTAATTAATTACTGTGTTATTCTTGCAGAAACGCTCTCTGTTTTCTGACTTTACTGATCCTGTGATGAGCAAGAAGAGGCGAATTGGTCACCAGCAATTCACCAGTCACATCCAGCCAGCAGCTGCATGCCTCTCTTCTTCCTGGGTGCTACCTTCCACATCCCTTTCTACTTTGAACATGTCTCCAAGGGTCGGCTCCATTTCCCCCTGCGCCCATGAGGTGTGCCAGGAAGAAAATTTCCAGAGTTCTTGTGTCCCTGAGCTTGGCATGGTACAGAAGGAGGTCCCCAGTTCACATGGGAAGAAAGATGAATTGGGAAGGCTGAAGCAGTCCCATCCTTTGGATTTCGATGAAGGTATTAATATGCTGCTTCTCCTAAGTCCTCTCTGGAGAACTGTGGTGGAAAGATTTGGTTATGTAGAGAAGCTTCTGCCCAAATTAGAGCGCAAGTGAGATCCTTTTCAAGTGTGGAGATGTTATTAAGAGTAAATGCAAAGTAGGGAGCTAGAAAATAATAAGAGAAGAGAGGTGGGGCTTGGGGAAGAGAGAGAGATGTTAAGTATGAAGATGTCAGCACCACATGGATTCTCTGTCATCCAGCCAGTCTTTCTTCAGCCTTGGTCTTGTCGGTGGTGGGTCCCTCCAAGTCCCTCTGGAGGTACCACCTTTATACTGCCCAAGATTTGAGTAGCCACAGATACAGATGGTCACAGATGTTCTTAGATCTTGGCCTGTAAGGGATGTAAGCTGTCCTTTCCTTTCCCACAGTCCCTCCAACAGCATTTCTGTCTGGTCTCCTAATTCCAAGTCGTCACCTCTGTTAGTTCAAGGCTTAGTGCATTTCTTCATGCCGTCTGTGCTTTTCTAAAATTCCTGTTCTGATGGCTTATCTTATGGGAACATCCTTCTTTGACTGTGCTCTGAAATAGTGAATTGTGTTCTTGCACTGTGTGAAAAGGGAGCTTGGAAACCTGGGACTGAAGACATGAAGGCACTGCTCTCTATTACTGCGCTACATTATCCCTCATGCACGGTCCTGAAAAATCAAGACTTTGTTTTCTGCCTTTGCATTACATTGTAAGTCTTGTTGTTTAAAAGACAGCAAGGGCAAAGCCCAGAATCTGTGCTGCTGGAACCTTATCTAAGACATCATTCAATTTTAGAACTTCTCCCTCTGTATTGGAAAACCAGTCAAGAAAAAGAAATGTGACCCATGGATTAATGTTGGGGAAACCTGCTAAAAATGAGGAGCCAGGAACTAGAAAGACATAGAGAAGGGATGTTTTCTTTTAGTTTGATTTCTAGTAAAAGTAACAGTTGACTGAGGCACCACTTTTTCCACCAGCAGGTTTTCAAGTCTGCATGTTGAAGACAGAAACCCATTACACATTGATTGCAGACTAGTTTGCTGAAATATGTAGATCAAATCTCAATGATTTCATCATTTTTCATTGAACTCAGCCTTTTCATGGGAACTCCAAAAGCTACCAACCCTGGGCTGGGGTTCCTGAAGTTGTAGTTTGGGCTTTGCCAGGAGCTCCTCTGTATCTTAGCTGCAGAATTTCTCTCTTCAAAAGCTTTACAAGACTGAAGATGACATTTAAAAGCTAAACAGAAAGGCACAAAGAACACGTGACTTCTGATCCCAGGGACACACCCAGTAGGGCAGAGTTCAGTTGCTTTCTCTGTGTGTTGTCTCTTTTGGAAGTTGAATTTGCAAATCACTAGTTGCGTTTAGCCTGGAGGCATGTTCAGAGTGTGCAGATGCCTCTTGAGAGTGGTGGTGTGCTTGTAGGGACAGGTGCTTTGAGATGGTCTTTCCACATTTCTTCTGGACATACACACAATGCCAACAAACCTTGGGATGACTTTGGAAGGACTCCTGCTTGAATCTATAAACACATGAGCATTGTTCTTCAGGAGCCAGTTACAAAACCCTGAGCAGCTGGTGAGGGAAAATTCTGGACTGTGTTTCAAGTTGGGGCTTGGGCTGAAGCTTTTGTGTAGACTGAATCATGAGAGCAAATGCACTTTCGGGAATGAAATGCTCTCAGCAAAGCTGCTCTTACAAGTTGTATTGAACATACTGTGACTTTCCTGCAGACAAAAGTGCAGAAACTTTGCATCCACGCTTTATTTCATCCAAACCTCAGGTCACTGGAATGGGCAAGGAAATGGCAGTAAAAATATTGGATATGAAGAACTCCATCATTTTTCTCTATTTCTTCTTAGAACCTCCATGTTGGTCTCTCTCTTTCCCCCTCTGTCCCTCTCAAGCAGTTGTCTTTTGTGAAGCTGTATCTGTTGCTGCAAGACTTGAATGGTTGTGCAGATGCCACCTCATGCCCTCAAAACAGAAGAGCTGAGCTGGGCTTTATCCTGTGCTAGTGTAAAACCTGTAGAATAAAGTGGCCATGCATTCTGTCTAAAGCTTGGAACTGGCTACTGTAGGGAATGTTATGTCTGCCCCATTATTGAGTTTTGTAGGGTTTCTTGAATAATTTCCTGTGAGAACAAAGCTCTGAAGGAATTTTTCATGGCCATCCCGGAGGTCTGTTTTTGCTTTTTAAAGATCTCCTGGTGAAGAGTGTCCAAATTCTGCTTTTCTAGAGGAGAGAGAAAAGAGACTTCCATTGTGTCCACATGGTCTGCAACAAACAACCAAGCTGACTACCTGAGGTGAGTGAAATAACAATTAAGCCTTGGCACTGGCAGTGGGGTGCCATGTGAAGCTGTTTACAGTATTGAAAGGATGATTTGGAGTAGGTTTTGCTGTATCTCCCAGGCTAAGAGCTGAGATGGACCCCGAGGTGGGTTTGTCCCGGACGGGCCCTCCCTTCCTGCAGTGCAGTTGCACAGGGTCAGCTGCAGCTCTGGTGCTGCATCCCCCCTGGGATTTGCAGAGCAAGAGGGCAGGGAGAAGTGTCTGTGTGTGTGTGTGTGGTATGAAAGGCTGGGAATGGCTCAGAGCTTCTGTCAGAGCACTGATGGTGGCAAGGGCAGTCAGGCCTCCTGCAGCCCTTGGGCTCTGGGGCAGCTGTGGCCTTTGGAGCAGGCGCGGCAGGGCCCTGGCTCACATTGGATACAGCCAGGGATGCTCCGTGGCAAGGCTCAGGGCAAGGCTGGCCCTGCAGGGGAGCAGCTGAGGGAGGCCTGTGCTAGGGCTCTTGCTAGGAAATGGCACTGGGCACATGGCACAAGTCTAGGCTTTTCTTTCTCTGGTACCTGCCAAAACCTGCAAAGATCTCTGTACTTTCCAGAACACACCAGCACACCAGGCAGCTGCATCTGGCCTGGGACACATCCCTGGCACAAGCTGTTTTCTCTCTTGGTACCAAATTTCAGCGTGTGAAGTATTTACTGCTTGCAACAATTAATCTTAGGAGGCTTTGAAGAATTCATTTCCATGTGGAGGGAGTTTTTGTCCTCCAAGATAACCAGGTGTTCATGCCCAGAGGAGCAGAAGCAATGGTGTGTCAGTGCTGGGAAATGGTGTCTATCATTCTCATTGCCAATTCATCTTGGATTTATATCATGAGCTTTATAAACATCACTCATATTAATTGGAGGGGGAGGAGAATGAAGAAGATTTTTCTCCATGCAATATCTTTAAGCATTAATCAGTTCTGCCCCCCTTAGCAGCTGATGTGATTTGGGATTTTGTAGTTGTAATTTCAGACTTGTTTAGAGTGATGTTTTTTTTAATGGCTGAATTACAAGGGCCTCAGTTCAAGGCTCAGTTTTGTAACTGCTGTCCACTGGAAGAATCAAATATTTTTATTAGCTCTGCTTTGCTGTTAGATAGGGAGACATTAATGTAGCTCACAAGTCCAGCTCTGTGAAACCATATCCATAAAAGCAGTCCCTGCCAAAAATTAATTACAAATGGATTTTCAAAAGCAAATGTAAACTTAAAAGCTTTTCCTATATAGAAAGAGAACATTATTTAGCAATGTTTCTTCTCTTCCTGAGGCTGTGGTCATTGTTGGTCCTTTGACATTTGAAATGAGTGCCAGTGTTTCCTAAATGTGCTCTACTGCCTAATGAAGACAACCTCTACTATGTAAACCCTTAGTAATTAAGTGTCATAGAAATGTGGCAGATTTCTAGAGTCACCTGTCTACATTCTCTTCAAGCACATGAACTTGCATGTAGAAACTGTCAGAGCCAGAGCAACTGACTCGGAGCTTGGGGGTCAGTTTTGACATTTGCCACGTGCATGGTGTAAAACTACACGTGTACTTTATGGAATAGGAACACATTAGAATGTTCTCTTCGAGTTCATTCATAGAAAAATGATCTCATTTTTTCCATTAGAACATACATAGCCATAGTCTCCTTGGAGCAACGCCAGCACTACAAGGATGACTTTAATGCAGACTATGAGGAATACCAGGATTTACATACTCAGATTGTCAGGATCAACAGGAATTTCAGACGGTTTCATGAACAATGGAAGTCTCTGAATCGAGGCTCCAAAGCCTACCAGGTAAAGAAGGATTAAACTGTGAAGGCTGTGCTTCATCACAGCACTGTTTTGGATTCCCTGGAGCTGCTCATTGGGACAAATGGAAACTGCAGAATTGGCACATGTGCTCAGCCACTGCTTGGGCTGGGTCTGAGTTTTTGCAAGGCCCTGCCCAAAATACCATGTTTGAGGTGCTTATGAAGAAACAGGAAGGTGAGATGTGTCCCAAGCAGAGCCTCAGAGCATGTGCTCCTTGTGCTCCCTATTGAGAGGCTTAATTGTAGATTTTGGGTGATGCTGGGAGTTGGGGATTTGTTTTTGCAAGCGTCCCAGAAGAGAGGTGGCCCACAGAGAAGAGAATCTCTAGAGTCAAACTGAGATTATTTTTACAGTTTACCTAGGTTTACATTTTATGGTGGTAGCGAAACTTTCTTTATTTTTTTTTTCCTGGAAGATGCTGCTTCATCAAATCCTCTCAGATTATCAGCAGTTACAAGAGGTATGTGTGAGACCAGACCTGCAGGGCCATGGTTACTGCTGAGTCTGGCTCAAGGCTTTTATAAATCAAAAGACATCAGATTCTAAATTCTGCAGAGCTGTTTGCATGCCCTAATTTTCTTTTTCTTTCTCCTTCACAGGGTAGCCCCAGCTACTCTGAAATTAAGAGCAGGTGCCAATTCCTCCACAGAAAGCTGTCCCATATTCACAGACAAATATCTGAATTTGACAAACAATTATTGGAGTCCTGGCACCAGACATCTGCTCCAGCCTCATAAATCAGTGATCTCTGGATTTTTATTTGAACTAGAAGAATAGGCTTTTAGGATTATTTAAGTTAGCACTGAACAGTTAAGTTAGCACATAGCACTGAGCAGATGATTATTTGTTAAAAATGTAGGATTAGTTCAAAGAAGTTTAGGAAGTTTTAGATGTTGAAGGAAGTTAGTTTTGAACTTTTACAATAAAGAAATTTCACTGTTGATAACTCTATCTCTCATTCTTTATACATTATTTGGAGTGGCTTTCTTCTGGTCAATTCTTTGCTTCAAGCCTTAGGTATATCCATGGAAATAAACTTTTTCAGTAGAGGGTAGACACCCAGTACCTCTACTATGAGGCTATGCACAGGTTAAGAGGATATTGTAGTAAACTGAAGTTTTTTATGATAGGTATAGGGGTGTTTTTGATCTGTATTTTAATTTTAACTCTTTACCTTATTTTGTCAAAGGTATAAAAGTTTGGGCAAAGCCCTTCCCCAGATCACCTTATTTTGGACGGTTACACAGGAATTCCTATGGGCTGCACCAAGATGTCAGTTGAAGCACCTCCTCCTTGTAGACCTTGGTTTGACCTTGTCAGTGAGCCAAGGAATATGGAGATCTTGGCAAGTGTTTTGTAAAAGTCATTTACAAGAGTTGCAGAGAAGATACTTCAGCAGGTTTTAAAGAGAAACCAGGTGAATGTGTCAATATGGAGACACTGTTCAATTGTTCTTTCAAAAAATGTCTGGCCCAACTAGATTTTGCAGAGAAACACAGCTATTGTTTCCTGCACAGACCTATGGGGACTTGGAAGTCCAGCCATTTTCCTAATTCTCCTGTTGTTAATATATTCAGCTGACGCTGTGGAGTTTTGACCAGCAATGCCATTAACATTCTTTTGGGCAATGATAAAAAAATGACTGAGGGAAGAAAATATATGATAAGAGTCAAATGGGGCTGTGAATGCCCCTTTCTTCCTTGGAGAGTATTTTAGAACTTCCTCAGTTGTCTCCATGCCAACACAGTTAAGTCCCCATAACTAAGATATCTTGCTGCATTTTGTGATTGAACAGCTGAGCTGTTGCTGCCCTTTGTTCTCCTTCCAGTGAAGTTCAAGCAAATGTCACCTCTTAAATCCTGAGATTTGTATCCTTTTTTGCCTGGGGCCAGGGCTGCTTCTACACCTCTGGAGTGCAACAGCACAAGGAATTCTGCCACAGGGGCCTTGGGGTGAATTCTGCTGGTGTGCCTGCCCTTGGCTTGCTGACTGCTGCTGTTTAGAACCACATGCAAGAGTGTTGCTGTCAGGAGTGAGCTGGGACTGAGGATTTTTCATGGTTACCCCTTCATGACTTCTCACTCCTTACATGGCAATTCTTCTAACCAATTCTATACAGCATAAAGGAGTCATATTTTCATGCTTTTACAAGTGTAAGTTTCAAATTCTCATTTGCCTTTATTTTCCCACCTACATCTTCATATGTTGTGGCTGGCTTCCTTTGTGGAAGTTCTACCAATGCACTTATCCCATCCCCTTTTATTGCAGCAGCAGTGCTTAGGAGTACTTGAAATGCTCATTTCCACTTTCAGTGCCTTGTTGCTTTGCTTTCTGACATAGACACAGTCCCCAGGTTGATGAGGTATGTACCTGACCTCCAGAGTCATCAGGGATGCTCACACCAGAAAGCTGTTTGAAGATGAGAGTAGTTTTCCCAAAGATGAGAGCACTTTTCCCAAAGGTGATACACACAGACTGAAATTATCATTTCCTATCACATTTGTGATAGGATTGTAACTTGGGAAGATCTTCCACCGAGCATTTCATATGGGCTCCCTTTTTTCTTTAGAAGCCACTTGAATTCTGATCCTCAATAGTGCAAGGAAAAATGCTTTTGGCCACATCCCAGTGGTTTCTTTGCAAATTTTATTCATGTGTCTTTTTAGACTCTGATTTGTTCTCTCATCTTGCTGCTGGGGTAAGACCTCCATAGGTTACGTCCCATGGAACTGGGAGTGTTCTGTACAGATTTTGTCCAGTTTCAGCTATGAAATGACAATCTCCACCTGCTGACATTCTGAGCTGTGTGTATAGAGTGGCAATGTAAACTAACAAAGACTATAAAGCATCCTGTGGTTTGAAACTTGACAAAAAGCCCCAGATGGAAAGCAGAGAGAGATTATCCAGACTCTCAGTGTTCCTTCCTGTTGCAGCTGATTTTTCCTTATGCCAGCTCTTTTAATGTTCATAATTCTTCAACATTTCTTTGAAAAGACAGCTTTGAGCTCATGTGTGCAGAGCTTCCCAGAAGCCTTTGAAAAGAGCCAAAGGGCAATTCACAAGTGCATGGCTCTTTCCAACCCAATCTTGTCATTTTAATGAGGAGCTTTGTGTGCAGGTTATTGGAGCCTTGGTGCCAGTAACCCCTCTAGAATGCAATTGGTTTTCCTTCTGACAAGAGTGCAGAAACTCATGCAAACTTTGTGCCTCTAGATTCAGACTTCATGAGCCCTGTGATGAGCAAATGCCCTGGGTTGACTTTATGATGCTTGCATCCCCAGTTGTTTGTTCTCTTTGGGTTGGCTATTAAGTTCTGCAACTTGAAGACTGGTTCCAAGAGTGAAGGGGGAGAGAAGAGGTGCACAGTTTGTCATCAGGGACTGCACTTGCTCCCCCACATTCCTATACACAGACTGTGTTGTCTGCAGTGGACAGCAGGGGAGAGCTCTCCTTTGCTGTTACTTCCTTTTTGACTAGCTGAGGCAGAGAAATTCCCTGGTCTGTGCTTCATTTCCATTTTCTCAGTATTGTTGGAAGCTGCTCTGGACTGGAAAACTCAGAAGAGCAGCAGGATCTGGCACCTGTGGCACAGAATGCCTGGCCTGGGCTGTGGCATTTCCCAGCTCTGAAGGGACTGAGAACAGCCTGAGTGAGCCGGGCTGCACCCCACAAAAGGGACTCTGCTGAATTTGTCATCTCATTTGTCAGAGCAGAGAGAGGTTTTGTTGTTTAGTGTTCTTCATTTTTGTGCTGGGGACTGCTTTGCCTGTTAAATAAACAGATTTTTTTCCACTTCATTCTTTTCCCAAACCAGTTGCAGGAGGGGCCAAACCAAAACTTGGTCAATCTTACTGAAACCTCTCTTTCGCCATCTGTATTAACATTGACAGTAGTTTGACTAACAGAATGGAGGTGACATGAGACAATTTATTATAACCTGTAAACAAATTTCCATGGGGTTTTTATTAGACTTCTTTTTTTTTCAGTTAGTTATGGTGATATATTTTGGTTTGGGGTTTTTATATTTCTGTAAGGCTTAAATGTGTCCTAAAGTTCTTGTGCATTCTGGAGGCTGCACGGTGCCCTCTGTGGGAATTTGCTTGTCTATACACAAGCTCAGAGACCAGCATGTGTCAACTCAGGCTGAGCACAAAGCAAGCACAGGAGCAGTCTGCAAGGTGTTCTGTAACAATGGGCATTTTTAGCTGTTATCCAGTGTGTAAGAACTACATACCCTCTGCCTCAGATTCTCCTCATGTTGCACACTGTTCTTGTTCTGTATGATGCAGCTCTCTTCAATTCTCTTACACCCTATCTTCTCAAAAATTCACATGATGTTTGCTAAAAGAATTCTGCCCCAGCTGAAAAGCACAAGGTACACTATGCTCTGAGCAATAGCAGTAGATAAATGGACATACACAGACTTCAGGGGCAGAAGTGGCATTAAATCTGACAATATGTAGGAGTAAAAACACAGAAATCCACAAATAGTGGCACAGCCCACACATCTCCCCTTGGTTCTGCAGAATGGCATCAAATAACGCACAGGGATCCAGACCACGAACTGGTGCTGCACTTACTTGTCAGTGGGCAGAGCTGTGGGAGGCAGGAATTAAAGGAGATTCTGGACCAGGAAGAAGAAAGGGAAAGACAGCTTCCAGCTGGAGACAGACTAGAACTGCTCTGCTGACCCAAGCAGAACAGGGAACAAGTTTTAAATTAGTTGGAAGGAAGAGTTTTGCAAAAGGAAACCAGGCTATCTAGGTATTAGTGTTCTTTCCACAGCACACAGAGTTTAGAGCAGGAAGATACATCAGATAAAAACATTCCTGCAAAGTCTTAGAAAAAAATCCTTTATGGATAGTTATTTCACAAATATGTCCATGTAGGAATGAAAAACCTGCACAGCTACATGTGTCATTAAGAAGGATACTCTGTAGATTCTCACATTAACATTTGCATAATTATCTCTGAAACTTGCCAACATTTAAAGATATTTTTTTCTCCTGTTGCCTTTTCAAAACATACAAAATGTAATGAAATTCTCTTTTTGAACTGAAGACTTCTGCATGCCAAAGCAAGCCATGATTTGCTTGCTCCTAATCATCTTTTCCCTGTCTCTTAGAGGCACTGCTGCATTAATTGTTTATGCAAACTTGAAACAGTTCATGAGTGACTCTGAAGATAAAAGTATTGAGCCAGTCTCAATGGAATTCATGTCCTCTGCCTCTTAAAGCTGAAAGAATGTACTTATTACATGTGAGAATTAAGTCTTGATACCTAGTAAATAGGATTAAATGAAATATACTGACTAGAGCATCATGTGTCAAAGGATGATTACATTTTAGTCTTATTTGAGCAAATTAGTGATCCAAGAGAGAAAGGACTGCTCAATTATAGCAGAGAAAGTAGGTTAAAAAAATGTCTATGTGTGGTGCAGTTGGAGTCAAACATTAAGTGCGTGGGTTTTGAAGTTGGGAAGTGATTCTGTATCAGATGACTTTAACACAACATTACTAAATGCATGATCTTCAAACACATTGGCAACAAATAGCATGATGTAAGAAATTTTGGTATTCCTTACATTGAAGGCTGGATGGGGAGAAGGAAGGCATGGAGTTTTCAGGAGTGTGCAAATCAAGCGCTTCATTCTGGATCACTATGGAATCTCCATTAAGCAACAATACTAAGTGGAGGGCTCTTCATCCATTTAGTATTTTACTAAAATTCAGTGAAACATACTATTTTGGTGTGTAAAAACTTTGATGTGGAAAACAGGAGTGTGCTGAGAGAATTTAAAGTCTGGCCCAAAGAGTGGTCAGAATTTCAAGTCTGGCCCCCCGTTAAATAAAAATCAGAGTCTAAAACTTTTCAAATTAAATGACCCTGCATGAAGTAGGAAACACAAATCCTTCCCTTGAACATTTAATGGCTTGTTCTAGCTCATTCCTGAAAAAGGTAGGCAAAGAAGACCCCACAGGAATCAAAGGAGCAGTCGGGTACATCCCTAGAAGGCAGCTGTAGCTCTGCAATAACTTGGGAATTAGAGAGACATCAGTGAGCCAATTTTGAGTCAAACTATTAGTGAAGAAGCCTGTCCCAAAGAGATGACAGCTTTTCTCAAGGAAGTTGAGCAGCAGGATATCATGGCACATGTGGCTGGCAGGTATAAAGGAAACAGGGTGGGAAATTTGTGGAAGTTCACCCTGAGATTCACTGATCACAGCAGGATGAAGAACCCATTTTATCAGACTCTGGGCCTCAGTAAGAAATGAAGAAGCCTCTGTTTCTTATATTAGGCCCTGTTGTCCATTGTCAGGTGGTAGCAGCTGCTCAGCAGAAGGCTCTGCTTTAACTTCAGCTCATCACACCTGGGGGCAGCCCTAGAAGTGCTCCACACCTCAGCTGGTGCCAGAGCACAGGGACACCCAGACACCCTCTTTAGACCCTTGTGTGCCATTAACTAAAGGCATCTCCCCAAACCAAGCTATCCAATTCAGCACTTAGCACAGAATATGTCACTGCCAGGGAAGTCAGCATGTAAGAATTCAGAGAAAAATGCAATCATGAAATGTATTGGGGATTCAATATAACAGAGGATAAATTCAAATTTTGGTACTTACCTTCATAAATGAGCATATATACTAGCTGTTTTCTCTGGAGTGTAGTTCAAGAGTGTGAACGTTCCATAGCAGTAACATTCTTCACTTCATGCATTCACAGCCACCAGAGCTCTCACACAACTTGTTGTTTCTCTTAACTGTAAGGAAGGCCTTAGTTCAAATGAACCATGCTGCTTCCTCCAAAAGATACCGAATTATGGCAATAATACATGCAAAGTCATAGGTTCTTTAAGGCAGGCCACTGGTATCTAAAATAAGGATGGTTTACATGTAGCATCATATGCACATAAGGTAACAATCAATTTTCTTATGTTTGTGAAAAATATGCTTTGTGCTCCCAGAAAGTACACAGTCAAATAAAGCCAAACTCAGATACAAATGCTTTCTTCACCATGAAAATGGCCAAACAAAGAATAGCTGCCAGTGATACATTTCCTACAGCTCTGTTTGCCCCAGGTGTGGACACAACCAGCGTCTGAGCTGCTCAGATCATTCCGGCCCGTTGATCTGAGCCTGTCCCAGAGTGTCACCAACAAGGGCATGGAAGTTCAGCTTCCCGTGCTCTATGCCCTGTGCTCCTCTCTGGGCTCCTGAGAGCTCCTCCAGGGACAGGATAAACCCCCGCCAGTGGGGACCAGCTCCTGCTGTGTCACCAGGCAGCCTCGGATGGTGCTGGGGCAGCAGCCCATGCAGGGCTCGCTCAGCATCAGCCCCGGGCACTGTGGGCAGTGCTGCATTCTCAGCAAAGCTCTGCTGCAGGCTTTGCAGAAGTGTGGGTGATCTGTTGGATTGATCCCTGCAATCCCCAAATTCAGAGCCCGCAGCAAAGTCCAGCTGGCTGTGAGTGATCTTCCCATTTGTCCCGTGGCCTTTTTGGGAATGCTGCCAAGGAGCCTGATGTCTCTTCTCCCCACCTGGAGGCATCAGCACATGCCAGGGACCTGTCAGTGGCACCAGGGTTAATCACAGTTCCTAGACTACTGCAAACAGGGTGGTGTCAAAACATGCATTTGCTAATTCCTCTGTGCTAATGCCTGTGCCCAGCAGGAAGAGTGCAACATCTGTGAAAAGCTCCTGCACATCCACAGCAGCCTCAGTATCTGTGTTGGTAGAAGCATTGCAGAAAAGTGTGCTTGTGAATTCTCAGCCAGTCTGATAAGCATTTCAAGGTTTCAATCGATCAATCAATCAATCAATCAATCAATATTTTTATGGTTTTAAAAAAAAAAGCAATTAGTGGGAGCATTTAAAGCAATTAAATTACATAACGTTCATATATCCCAAATTAATATTATCATGAGAATTGTGGGGGAGACAAATTCCTCACAAACTAGCACAGCTGTCTTTAGAAACACCTTACAGGTAATGTTACAACACAATCAATAATTCATGTTTTCTTTGCAGGTTGCATTAAACACAGCCTACAAACATGTGTAACAGGAAATCATTGTAGGCAGAGTTCTTAGGTAACCAACTGCAGCAAAGGCCTGTTGTACCTGTCTCTGTAGCTCTCTTACCTCGTGTCTCAGTCTTCAAGTTGCAATAAACAACTGAATGATCCCAGCAACTCTGAGTCCTTCCTCTTATCATCCTGAATGGATGGGCAAAAGTGGCATTAAACAATACAAACAACTCTTCCATTCTATCATAACTTAAACCTCAGAAGTTTGGATTTTGTGTCTTGCAGGGCAAGCAGATGTACCAAACACACAGGAGAACATGATTTGAAATGATGCTGTTTGGTCTGGTATGCTCAAGAGCTGCTTTCCCAAGGAACTGATGGATAATCCCTCTCTAAACCTCAAGAACTGCAGAATGAGTAAAGCCTGAATGGACAAACTTGCATTTCACGTGGTACCTGGTAATCCGCATAGACTCGGATTAGTGTTGGATAAAGCAGGTAAAGGATACTGGAAAAAACATCCTCTCCTGATGTGATCTGTGATTTCCAGGTAAGAGAAAAGTCAGTTTTCAGAAGACAAAAAGGATGTTTACATTGAGGTATTCCCTAGACCTGCCTGAGAAGGTTGCCCTTCAGGGAAGGCAATGAAGCAATAGACAGATCAAAAAGAAATTTAGCTTAAAATTGAGAATACTAACACAGAAACACATGTTTCAAATATTAACCCATTTTATACACCTAAGGGCTACAACTCAGTATCTTTTAATTCAACGTAGACAAGTTTTCAATCATTTTTTTTCACATTTA
Organism: Cinclus cinclus; assembly: GCF_963662255.1. Lineage (NCBI taxonomy): Eukaryota > Metazoa > Chordata > Aves > Passeriformes > Cinclidae > Cinclus > Cinclus cinclus. The sequence continues at coordinate 7,097,435 of NC_085084.1, forward strand.
CTTTTAAGTGGGACTGTACAAATAATGTCAGGAAAAACATGAAGTACACTTAATGCTGACTAAAGCAGGATGTTAAATACAGGCAGAATCAAATACTGTCAAACTATGTCAAGTATTTTCTGAAGCAATCTGAAGTCTGCTGAGAAGTCACTGACTGAAAGGAATAGTATCAAAAAACCAGAATAAGTGTCGAAAAGACAGGGCTGGTATAGGAGAACAAGTAGGGTGTGGAACAGAGAGCCCAGTTGGTCGAGACATTCTGGCTTTGGTCGGGTACAGACCATGGAATAAGAAAGCACAGATATGAAGCAAAGAGCTTCATGTGCAGCTGTCAGGTTTTTTGGAACTATGTGTTTTTGTAAGGCTGCCAAGTAATGCGAACAATAGGCTGATTCTGTAACTGGGGGGACATTCTGGCCTGGGGATGTGACTGCTTGGGGCTGCAACAGTCTAGAAGGCTGACCTGAGAGAACAATACATTACTTCAGTGACTGCAGTGACTTCAAGAACTTCAGTAACTTCAATGACTTCAATGTCTTCAACTCTGATTTCAACTCTGATTTCAACTTCAAATCTGACTTCTTTCTGCTTGGACTTTGGCTTCTTGCTTGGATTACTTTTTGTACCCCTCCTTTGCAGTCCGATCTCTCAGTCATGCAGCAGACTGGCTATCACATCTTCAATAAATATCCATGCAGCAGTGTCTGATATTATGATCAAAAGTTTGTTCAGTTGAGGTGAGTGAAAGGATTCTTGCTGACTGCAGTGGGTTGGAAACCGCATACTTTGGGAGAAGATCACAGAGAAAAGATTGAAGTGATCAGCATATCCTTTGTATTCAGTCTCTGTTTTCTCCAATCTAAATGAGATACATACTCATAAATCACAACCATTCTTCTGTTTTCTTTAAGTCTTAGTTTGGTATTCCAGATGGCTCTTGAAATTAAATTGGCTTTCTGGAAAGCAATTTGCTATTCTTCTAGCATTGCACAAGTAGGGACAACAAATGTTGAAAGCTCAGAGTAAAGAGTCAAAAAAAGCAAATTTGCATGGGTTATTTTGTGGTTTTTTATTGCTACATCACATACATATGTGAACTTCTCCTAATGTGAGTCTTGCTATCATCATTCATAAATATCACAGTGATTCAGCAAAGGGATTAATTTATTTCCAAAGTCAGTGCCCTTCAAGAAGCTGTCTTTCACCAATAGAGACCTCAGCAAAGCTTCTTGGATTTCTCCTGGGAGTTAACAGCAGATGTGCCAGCGGAGCACCTCTGCAGCTCCAAACATCTCCTGCAGCCCCTTATGCCTCACTGCTGACCTAGATTTATTTATATACATATTTTATATGAATTGATTTCTATATTTATTTCTATTTCTATTTCTACTTCTATATCTATTTCTATATCTATTTCTATTTCAAAACACGATGAGCAGCATATCTCATCCTCCACTTCAGCAGCTCATCTCCTGTACCCAAGACACTTGCCCTGCAGCCCATGTCTGTAGGGGTGCAGGTGTGTATGGGAGACCCATTTCCTTCTGGAGCAGCAAATGAGGCACAACAGATCCCACAGGGAAGATTCAATGGATCAAAAGGTCCACTTTAAGGCACCTGAAGCAAGGATGAGATCTCCACCAGCCCAACAGGCAGTTTGGACACTCAGCTCCCCTGGAGGCACAGGTACGTGGGAAACTCAAGGACAGCCCTGAATGATGAACTATCTAACTCTAGTACACCTCAATTTTCCCTTGGGAAATAAGGAATATAAACAACATGCAGTCCTACTAGAGAAACTTCGTGGAGCTGTCTGAGAGTGTTTGATAGCATTTTGAAAGGTAGATGCCATTTTTTATTTGCCTATCCAAAAGGGCTTGTGTGTTCCACAGCTTTTGTGTCATATCCGAAGGTTCTTTATGGACATTTTGTATTTAAAACGGTTCTAGAGGGCTGTGCTGACACCATGGAATTAAATTCTAGATATCTGGTTATCACAGGTTTGACAAGCCTTCATATACAACCGTGGAGGAGCCCAGAAGAGCAAAGACAAAAACTGAAGTCAAAGTGAAGTTAAATCTCTGTCACTCACAATGCTTTCTGACCCTTCAGTGCCAAATCAAATGACACTGCTTCAATACTGCAAGCTGCAGCAATGAGTTTATCTTTTAAATCTGTGGGCTGAGACTAAAATGATCAGCATGAATTATTCGGCAACATAAAAGAAGTGATGAGTTTTCAATCACTATACATTTAATCCATATAAAGCACATTTTAAGAATAATTGAGATGAGCTAGATAAGCTCTTTTTATTGTTATCAAATGATGTTTTCATCTTCGGCACCAGGGTCTCTTATCTCCGTCATTTATGAGATCTTCATATTAACTGCTCTACAATATCCCAAAGATACTTTGTGCAATGCTCCTCTTAATAATGTCTATTGTTTACCACTCACAAAGTGTCAATTTTGTTTCTCTTCAGCAAGAGAGAATTAAAATTATTATTTGAACTATCCTAAATCAAACTTCATCAAACTTGTCAATTTTTTAACCAATTAATTTTGGAAAGGACAGTAGTATTTCTCTTCCTGATTTTACTAAGAAAGAACAAAACACGAAGCTAGCAAAAACTGTAGATGAGATCTTGTTTATGTAGAGCATTTCTTCAGCTGATACTTCATACCTGTACATATATACATTGTATTTAGATTATAGTATATTTACCTAAGGGCTTACAAACTGATGTAAAGTAACTATTAGTTCATTCCTTTAAAGGATTTGTTCTCTTCCCTTCCTTCAACAGTTGTGTTCCTGAGAACCATGGGTAATTGTAAATGATAAAGAAGTTGCATGGTATCAATTAGTCCAGTGGGTTACTGGCATTAAAATCAAAATCAAAAATATACACATGCCTTGTTTACTAGGAAGAAAGAGAACAAAAGGGAAATCGAGATTTTGATTCCTGGACATTAATCGGATTTAAAGGAAATATTGCAAAGATTGAAAGAGAATTTGGATTCAATTCTAAACCAGCCCTGCAATTCTCACCCTTAACTGCTTTAGCAAAGTGTCTTGATACTAGAGGTTCCTTAGAAAATAAGTTGAACTAAAGTTCTATGGAACTATGCTGTTGTAAAACCTTTCTTAAATTTGCCCTTTCGTCACAGAGAAGCATGAATGTTTTAGAAATCTGCTAAAGGAGAGAAGACATGGTTCTAAATGCTGAGCACTACCTTTTGAAACACCCAGGGTATGTAATGCAGAGATAGCCTAGAAAGTAAAAAATCAGCATTAACAGTGGGGCAACAAGCGCTGAAGTGTTATCATTGATCCCATTTATAATCAGGTCTGCTCTCGGCAGTGGATTTGAGCTCCAAAAGCCAAGCAGAGCCTGCAGGATGGGGAGCTGATCTGTAACTGCAGTTCCAGGAGGGGTCCTGTTGGCAGCTCAGGAACAGCTCCCTTGTCCATCAGCAATGTGCCCGCTCCTCCTGCGTGCTGCCAGTCCTTCCCTTGCAGTGCCAGCAGGAGCTGCTCCCTGCCACCGGCCAGCTCCTTAGCCTGGAGTGCCTTCCAGTGCTGGCAGTCCAAGCTCCCTCTTGCCTTGAGCCAAACACGTGCCTGCACCTTGGGCTGGCTTTGCCAGGTCTCTTTTTCCAAGCGTCTGACTCCCAGGCTTCTGCCCCAGCCCAGGGACATGGGTTATTTCCATCACCAGGTAGTTTTACACCATGAACCATTTTGGTTTTAGCCAGGAGGTGAATCATTACGATTCTGGTGCTTTCTTGTACCCAATGTCCTGTTAAGACCAAGAATGAGCTGTTCCCACAGCTTAGTTTGTGGCTATTCCTACACCATTTTATTCCAGACTGCATGACTAAAGAAAAGCTATCCTTTTCCTTCCTATGTTCCAGCTCACTAAGTACTTCCTACATGTGTATATATATATATATACATATATATATATATATATATATATATATATATATGGATGTCTGCGTATAAAGAACCAAACATCAATGGAATGACCTGAAAATCCACAGAGCACAAGTTCTGTGCCAGTGGAGTCCTGGAGTTTCCTCAGCAGGGTTTGCAGGGAGTTCTTGGTTGAACGTGTGCCTCTGCTGCCATCCCAAATCTGCCCTTTCCTTGCCCAGCCTGAGTGCACGTGGGACATGTGCTGGGCATGGCTGGAGATTTTCACAATCCAAATCCTCCAGCACCATCGCCTTTACACCTGCTCATTGCTTTGGACAGCACAAATCACACAACACCCATCTCAGCCGACAAATGTCATTTCTTGCACATTGCTACAGCCACACTGCTGATCGACAAACACACAAGAATATTGATTTCAGCTGAAAAATGGAGTTTGTTACAAATTGTGACACCCGTGCTGACAATACAAAACGACACCAATCTCTGTTAAGGTTAAAAAAAGGAATTTATTACATTAGGACAACAATGCTATGGAAATATATAGAAATACTAACTCCAGTTAACAAAAAGATTAATTTATTGCCAACATCTACAACAACTCACTATACACAAAGATCAATTAAGTGTTGAACAACCTAATTTATTACATACTACTACAAGTGTACAGGCCATATAGAAATACAAATATATGCATTCCCTCTCTAAATAGATAAAACTATACCATTCTACAACTCCATACACATTGAAATAGAACTCAATTAACACATATATACATATATATAAATACATATAAACATATAACTACACACAGATGTAAAGATAGATTAAATATTACATATTAAATACAATAAACAAATATATAAAAAACCCATCTATAAATTTAAAAATATCTCTGTGCCAAGCTAAATGTCCATATAACTGCACCAGTACAGAGCTATTCAATTGGATACAAATGTAAATAGAATGACATCTAGAAATTGATTATTACACATCTAAAAATAAAACATATAGACCTATGCAAATAACAATATACCTATTTAAAACGCCATCTACCTATAATTGCATCAAAACAAATAGATACATATGTACAGAAAAACGTATACATAGGAAACAGAACTAAAAGTAGATAGCATAATATACACATCTACTTAGACACATATATACACATATCTGTAACTACAAACAAATATGTATGTGTATGCATACATATATGCATAGCATAGGTCCATCAATATAACAACAGACGTATAAATATAATTCTATACAAATAGCAATCCACATATGTTTATTTCCATATAATTACTGCTGCCTATGTGCAAGTCCATCTATCTTGAACAAGGATGGTGAGGGATTCCAGCAGCCCCAGCTCCAAAGCCTCTCCCTCGGTCTCCTCGGCCCGTGCAGAGCAGCTCTCCTGGACAGGGACAGCACATGGCACATCTGGGAAGCAAAGGGAACACGGAGTCAGGATCAGGCCCTTTCCCTTGGCAGCACCTGCCCTTCCATCGGGGAAGCAAAGAGAAAACCTCAGCACCTCCCCAGGGAGGTTGGAAGAAAAAGCAGGCCCAGCGGGCCAGGCTGTGGTGAGCGCAGCCGCGGCGGGACTGTCCCACAGCCCCCGGCAGCCCGGCACAGCCGGCACAGCTCCCGGGCCCTGCCGGCACAGCTGCCTTGCCCAAGGACAGCCCCTGTGCCGGCCGGGGCAGCTGCGCTGAGCAGCCCCAGCACGGACAGGGCCCGCTCCTGCCCCGCCGGGCAGTGCCCACGGCCACAGCCCATGGCACCCTCACCCCCACCCTGCCTCCCTGGCCCTGTGCCCTCACCCAGGCTCTCGCGGCGCAGCAGCAGCTCCCTGCTCGCTCCTCTTGCTCCTGCCCTTCAGCTCCTCCCTGCTGCCTCCTGTCAGTTCTTCTGGTGTCTTCCAGGCCTTCACTGCAGCTGTGGCACAAGTGGAGGCTCAGCAATGGCTTCCAAGGCCTGCCAGAGCTGCAGTCCCTCAGCCCTCTGTGCTCCCTGCTGGCCCCCTCCATCCCCTCAGCCCCGCCATGCTCTCAGCAAACCCCGAGTCCCCTTCAGGTTATTCTGAGCCCCGCAGTCCCCTCACTCCCCTCAGTCCCTTCTGACCCATCACATCCCCTTGGCCCCACCACCACCCTCCTCAGCCTGTGCCACTTCCCTGTCACCTCAGTGCCACCATTGCCCTCTGCTGCCCCACAGCCTCAGCCCCAGCAGCACCTCCAGGTCACCGTCCCTTCAGTGTCACCGCCTCCTCAGCCCCCTCAGCCCCCTCAGTCTCACCGTCCTTCAGCAGCTCCTCAGGGGACAGTGCCTGGGGCCACCGGCAGCTCCCACCTCTCCAGGGACACCCGGGGCTGGAACGGCTGCTCCGCCCGGCCCGGCCGCCAGCTCGGACCCAGCACAGGAGGAGGGGACAGAGGGGAAAAACAAGAGATGAGAAAGGCATCCGGCAGGGGAAAAAGAAAGTAAAAATGCAGCCTAAGCCTGCACAAATATCCATCTATCCACCTAAATATCCATATAACTTTAACTGTGCAACAATGCAACTTCATAAATATTACTTCTTATTACTTGCAAGTTTACATACTTACTTATGTTTACGGTACTTATAAATATTACGTCTATGTTTAAATCTTTTGCTACGCATATATAAATGCACTCTGCCAATCTATAAATATAATTGCATAGACATGATTCAATCTAACCTATAACTCGATATATATATTTAACTATATAGGTCTATAAATATATATACATGCATAAACATAACTCCATAAATCTATAAATGTAAATATAAGCATGTATAAATATAACTATATAGACACCTATACTTCTACATATAAAAAGAGGGATTCCACCTGCCCAATGATCACTGGCTCTCCCTTGCTCCCTCCTTTGCATGCAGGGCAGCCCTCCTGGCAAGGTAGATCAGGTGGATATCTGGGAAGCAAAGGAAACACTGAGTTCATATTGGCCTGTGTCCATCTGTTCCTTTGGAAGTAACTGTGTTTCTATCAAAGAGTGTAAAAGATGGCCTGAAAGGCAGACTCTCACTTGGGAATTGGAAGCCTGCTCTTTAAAGAGCAGGGATCCATCCAAGCGTTCAAACCTGTGGATAGCACTGCAGTATCTCGATAAAGTCTCAGCACTCACAGCGCAAATCACACCCAAATCCAGACCTTGAAACACAGACAGTCTCAGCTCCCACAAAGAAACCCAGCCTTGCTCTTTGTCTGTGCTGACAGAGACATCAGTCCTCTCTGAAATGGCTGAAGCTGAAGGCTGCTGGGAGCTGAGTTATGAAACCAAATGGGGACACCCAGCTTGGGGCTGACACAACTCCCACAAGGTCAGGTTTACTCCTGGCTCTCTTGCCACAGCAGAAGACTCAATGTCAGAGCCTTTGGAGAAGCGTGGAGGGCAGGGCTCAGGGAGGTTGTGTCACTGCAGAATTGGAACTAAAGGCTCCCAGAAGCACCAACACTGCAGACAAGAACTTAACTCTTCTCATCTCCCTTCCTGCCACACGCAGGCTCAGAGCAGCTGTCCCACACCTCCCTAAACCAATGTCGGCTCTGTCCTTACCAAGCTCCTCGTGTTCCTGGGAACTGTTCCCACAGCTCGCGGCACCAGGCAAAGCTCCCTCTGCTGCAGCCTTGGTCACAGGCTCCCCTCCTAAAGACTCAGGGGCAGCATTAATATTCCCCTTGAAAGAGAAACACAAAGAAATAAACCCTTCCTACCAGTTACACAAGACATCTGGTCCAACAACTCTGTGGCTCACATACTTCATCTCTTGTTCCTAACAAGAAATGTGGACCCCAAAAACCTTGAAAAGCCAGAGAGATTTGACTTCTCCAACATGATCCAAAAGCTGTCAAAGCTGACAGTGTTGAGTGTGGCGGTGACACTGAACACATAGATTGGCTGCTGAGGAAGGAGTCCTGCCAGCTCCTGGCACAGGGATGTGCTCCTCCCTCCACAGCCCTCTGCAGAACAGTCTCACCCAGGCTGCAGCTTTGCAGGGACTGCGTGGGAACACACATCTCTTCCCACACACATGCCCAACAGCAAGGTGACCGAGCTCTGGGACATGGAGAGCAAGACTGGCCAGTTTGCCCAGTGGAGGATTTCCCAGACAGAAACTGGACTGCAGGCACCAGGTTACTGAGAGGGCAAGAGAGCTGCAGCTCCAGCCCATCCCCAAACACAGCTCTGGGAGCACCTACACACACAGCAGGGCTCACACAGCAGCTGCAGCAGCTCCAGCCCAGCCCTTGCTCTCCCTTGGCCTTCCAACACCAAAGAGGCAGAGCCCACATCTGCTGCTGCAGCAGAGGCACCTCTCGCATGCCCCTCCCTGCAAGGGACACTTGGCCTTCAGTAGCATTCTCCAAACACTCCTCTCTTCTTCCCCATCAAACAAAGCCTGGTTGAATGCACAAAGCTTCCACTTCCTCACCGCTAATGCCCCTGCAGAAGGCATTCTGCCAGGGAAAAGGAGCACCCAAACTTGGCCAACACAGGCTGACACCTCTTGTCCTCACCAAGGGCACACACTTTTTCATTCCCCTTACCTTAGAAACCTTCCTTCAGCAAGCAAATCCTTCCCTGTCCATTCACAACTGAATTCAAGAAGCCTTTGCTTCTCAGCCATGTAACAACTTTCCAAAGCTCTCCGTCCAGTCCCTTTCATCCCTCTTCAGTGCACTTACCTGAGCACAGCGAGACCTTTCATGTGGGGAGGATGAAAGCATCTCCTCCAGTGTCTCAAGCACCATGTCCAGATCTGGGGGTGGCAACTCTTCTTCCCCAGGAGTATTCCAGAGCCAGCTGGGGGCTCTCCATGGTGCATAAGCAGCACAGCCAGCTGGAGCACTGGGGGCTGAAGTGCCTGGATTGGCTGCAACAATTCAAACGCATGGGTCAGGCTCCAGAATGCAGCTTTGGGACACTGAGCTCTATGCTGCCTTGGATGAAACATCACAAGAAGCACACAGCAACCTCACTTCCAGACATGTGTTCAAATTTCCCAGGAAATAGGAAGAGTGAGTTCTGGCTCTTGAGAAGTCTTTCTTCTAAAGGGCGTATATGTATATTAAAGGATGGATTCTAAAATTGATCTACACATACAAAAAAACACTTGACAATCACTGCCTTTTCTATCTCCCCATTAGCTTTTGGATTTGGTAGCTTCTCGCAGTTTCTCATCACAACAAACCACAGAAAGTGGATTCACCCAGGAAGAGCCCAGATCTGCAGACACACATGCTGAAATTAAAGTGTGAGTTTGTTCTAAAAAGCAGCCTTGTGGGTGAGGCTGTATTCTGCCGCTGCAGCTGTTCTGGGAACACACAGAGCTCACTGAATTTTAATAGCATTATTTGAAGGAGAGACAACCTAGAAACACTGCAATACCCTATCGGACTCCTAGTTTGGCTTCATTCCGAGAAAGATGGCCATTTACCTTGCACTGACCAGTTGTAGACAAAGGGTTTTTGTTCCTTGCCCTTGCACCCCTACAGATTGGCTGTCTGGAAAATGCCCAGAACCCGCCCCCAAATCTGCAGCAAGGACAGGAAAAGCAGACAGAGATGGGTTCTGTTTTCATGGTTCCACTTCCTAGAACACCTGCCCCTTTCCTCCTCATTATCACTTGAGACCTACCCATGACAGAGCAGTGCAGGGAAATATTTTAAGCTTAATTTTCATGACCATTCTGAAAAGCAAGGGTAGAAACTATTTCCCTACCTGATGGGCAGTAGGTTGGCAAGCGCTGCTCAGGAGATGCGCAGCTGCTCCGCTCCGGAACTGTCACCAAAGTGCTTTGCTGGTGCACAGGAATCGGTGGAATAATAAGCTCAGGCCGGAGTTGAAATCTGTACGTGCCTGCCTCCACTGATCTGGACTCGCCAAGAAGTCCAGAGGTGACAAACACTTTCTCAGGAGGTGCTGGGGAAGCCTGATGCTTTTGAGCACCTGCACGTGTCCTGGAGGTGCCTGGAGGCACCTCTGCATCCTCAGGTGAGGCAGCACTGTTGGCTGGGATGTGCTGCCCTGAAGAGGTGCAGCTGCTGCTCTCTCCAAGGGCCCTGCAGGCAGCTTCAGGCTCGATGTGAACCAGCGGAATGGTGAGCTGGCGGAGATTAAATCTGCGCAGGAGCTCCCTTGATGCTTCTTCCACTGCTAAAGCCCCAGAAAGTCCAGAGGAGGCACAGACTTTCTTGGCAGGTGGTGGGGAGGCCTCAGACTCCTGAGCACCTGCACGTGCCCTGGAAGAGCCTGGAAGCAGCTCTGCATCCTCAGCTGAGGCAGCAGCAAAGTTCTGGCATGCTGGAGCTATGCAGCAGTGAGGGAAGAAGAAAGGAAGCAAAGGAAAGCCTGGGTCACTAGTGGTCTTTGCGTGTGTTTCCCTTGGCAGCAAGTGCACTTCTGTCAGGGAAGACAAAAAGCTCCCCCCTGCCCCGCCAAGTAAGGTGAGAAAGAAGAGGAAGGAAAAAAGAAAAAAATATTCTGGGGCTATTCAATACCCAGTTCCTTGCCTACTTAGCTCTCCCCTGTTCGTTCAACTGCCTGGGAAAAGTGTCCTGCTGCCATTCCCTGGCAGGAAGCAACTGCCAGGAACCCAACTGCCAGGTGTCTTCCCCTGTGCCCCAGAGGAGCAGGAGGCTCCCTCCGGCTGGGCCTGACCACGACCGAGCCCCTCGGCTCACACGCACTCACGGAGAGCTCCCCAAGCATCCCCGGGCCGGGCACGGAGCAGCAGCGGCCACGGCGCCCGCAGCTCCCACCCCGTCTCACCGGCTCTGGGGGGCTGCCCGGCAGAGAAGGCGAGCAGCGGCCGCTGCGTGTGGAGCTGCTGCAAGCGGCTGGGCTGGCGGCTGCGCACCTCCAGCCCCGCCGCCAGCCGCTGCCTGTTGGCCCTGGTCAGGCGCTTGATGCGGAGGAGGAGGTCGGGGCGATCGCGGCGAAAGTTGGGATTGCTGAAGTGCAGGCAGCCCCCGACATCGCCCGGCACCTTGTGGAAGCCGTAGAGGTTGAGCTGGCGCACGAAGCTGCCGAAGTGCGTGGCTTGGAAGGAGTCCGGGGCCGGCCCCGCCCCTTGGGCGCCCGCTCCGTGGGCGCCGCCCGGGCTGAGCAGCTCCCGCTCGAACAGGCAGCGGTCGACGAGCAGCCCCTGGGCCCGGCCGTCCCAGCGCACGGACACGACGCGGGGGCTGTTCACCAGGCGCCACAGCTTGGCGGGGAAGGTGTCGGCGTTGAGCCCGGCGGGCAGCGGCAGCTCCGCCATCTCGCCCATCGCCGACTGTCGCCACAACGCCCGCGGCGCAACGGCCGCGGCTGCAACGGCGGCGCGCGGCCTGAGGGGGGCGCTGCGCTCGGCCCCGCTCGCGGCCCCCGCGCGGGCCGGACTTGGCGGGGACGAGCGCCGCAGAGCCGGGGCTGCGGGACCAGCGCGGGCGGGGCGGCTCCCGGGGCTGGCCGGGCACCGCAGGGCGGGCCGGGGCGGGGCGGGGCGGGGTGAGCTGCAAACCCTTTGGAGGTCAAGTGCGAGAAGGGGAAACGGAGAGAGAGAATGGAAGACGTTCTTTTTGCCCCTTTTTCCAGCCAGCTGGCTGCTTCTTTCTCGCTGTCTATGCCTGTCCTCAGCAGATTTGGCACAATTCTCACTCTCTGGAGATTGAAGCAGCAGCAGCAGGAAGGGGCAGCAATTTTGTCAGCATTTTCATCAGACCTAGAGTCCTGCCGCCTGGAAGGATGTTGCTTTAGCCGAGGCATTCATTGCTTACAGTGACAGTGAACTCATGCTGCTGTCTTCACCAAGAGGTTTTGCATTCTGCTTTCCTCAGAAATGTTTTCTTCTCTTTTTTTTCCCCACAATCAGGGGAGAGTTACAATGTAAAAATCCCTCCCACCACCAAGTCTCTTCAATGTAAACCAGCAAAGGTGATCTAGCAATGATCTGCTTAGTGTCACTTCTTCTTTTTATTTTAAATGCTCTCTTGAAATGGAAACATTTTTCAGAGCAGGGAAATATAGACCTATTTCTCCCATCTCTTTTAATTCATGCCCCTTTTTTTATGTCTTTCCATCATTTCACCATGAGGCCTCACGTGAGTATATTGGGTGGAATGGCAGAAGCTCACCCCCCACACACAGTGGGTATTTTCCTTACGTCCAGCTTGCCTGGAGTTCTGGCTGACACTGCCTTCTCTTGCCCTCCTTCCAGGTCCCTCTGTGAGGAGCCCAGCCCTGTTACTTCAGCCACTGCCCTGTGGGTGACATGCTGACACAAGGATTGTTGGTCCCATCACATTCTGGAGCAGTCTTTTGGAGTGAGTGTTTCCAAGATGCCCTGTCATCTTTTCCTCTGTGTGCTGGCTTTCTCAGAAAAATTGAAATGCGCTGCCTAGAAAATCTCTTCCCGTTTCATCTTAAATAGCTTCAAACAGAACCTGAATTACAAATGTTGCACCTTGGCTGGATGGTGTTGGTCTTTTTTTCAACGCAGTGTAAGAAACCTGCCAGAAAGTAAGCCAGCAACTGAATTACAACAAAATTCCTGATGAATAGGCCAGCAGGAGAAGAGGAGAGTTCAGAAAAGAGGGGACATCTGTCTTGATGTTGCATGGCCCTTATTTCCCACATGTCCATCTATGTGCTGCTGCATCAAGCAAAGCCTCTTTTTTAAGGCTTCCTCTGTAATCTCTGTGAGTCATGAGACCCACAGGAATAGTGGCCCTGTGGCCTGCTGGAGATGAGGAAGCAGGTGGTTGAAAAGTGCATTGTCCACTGGAGTGTTTAGTCCCACCTGTAGTATAGTTGTGGTTACATGGACTTTTCCACAGTACTCTGTGGCTAAGAATGAGAAGTTACCTTTAGCTGTGTCTCAAGGATGCTGAAACTCATAAAGAAATTATTATTGAGAAGCTGTCAGAAATGATTGATCTTTTCAATATATCTGTGATACACTGGTGTGTGTTTCAGCTGGAACTCTCCTGTGTGCCCTAGTGCTAGCAGGTGAGATCTCTTTGCAGTGTAGGAAGACACAGCTTTCCCTTTCTGATTTGCACACAGCTCTGTCACTGCCTTGACCTTTTCATCTCCAATGCTTAGATAGTTTTCCCTCCAACACATGTGCCAGCAGTATTCCTTGAGGTGATGGAGGCGTGGTAGGCATGCAGGATCCAAAGTGTTCCTGATTTTCTGGGAGCTAACTCTTGGTCCCTGAATGAATCCTTTCCTGTTGATTTCTACACTAGACTTGTGGCAAAGGGTGTTCCTGTCTGTGTTTTTAGGTCACTTGGTCCAACCACAGCACCGTGAATAGGGAAAGCTGAAGAAAATAGTGTGTCTTTTTCTGACCAGTTTAGCTGGAGTCTGTATCTGGGGCTTCCATTGCTGATGAAAGGGAGAACTCTTGGCAAGCTGATTCCTGGAAAGCAAGTGATGAGTCATTGAATTTAGCATGTATTTCATAGATTTCTGGGCTACAGAATGGGAAAGAGAATGTTCATCGTTTTCTTCCTTTTCACAGGTGTGCTCTTTACCATGGATGGGAAGATTTAGGCTTCAAATTTTACCTTTGCAAAACTGAAAATATTTGCATAGGAGATAGAATGCCATCAGAAAAAGGGGCAATCTTACTGCAACAGCAGGTACAGAGTATGGTGAATGGAAGAGAGACAGATAAAAGTGATGAAGGGGTCTGGTATCTCTAGGCCTTACAGAGCAGAAACCACGGGAGAGGTGGACACAAGGTAAGTGCTCCGTGGGCAAGAAGTGACTGAGAAACATGTGGTGAAATTTTGTGATAAGATAATGTTACCAGGTAATGTGATGTCATGAAGAATGTGTAACCAATGGGAAATTGTTACCAAAATTAGAGCCCTCTGTGATTGCCCTACAAGGTAAACCCCATATAAACACCTTGTATAGTCAATGAAACTGGCTTCAGGAGATGTTCCCCATCTGTCCATTCACTCACAACAGAGTAGCCATACTCTTCAGTCTAGTGAATTCAAAACACCTGAAACGAACACTTAGGGGGCCACCTTAGTCTCTGGACTTGAGAGTGTAGGGAGAGAGAACGTCAGGCCTTTTATACCAAAAATAAGACTGCAAAGCAAAAAGTCATGGTAAATGCCTTGAAAATGCATCTCAGTTTTGGAACAAACTTGGCATGAAATGGTTCTTTGTTGAACTTCACCAGCAACTTCTGCCTCTTTCTCTGCTTCCTTACTTGGGTTTGTTTTGTCTGCAAACACCACTTCAGGTTGTTGTAGTGCCGCTCCCGCCTGACTCAAATGTCACTGTACATTCCCCAGTCTCAGCTGAATATCTCCATGAAGTGTTTTGTGTGATGACTGCACAAGTCTTGTTAAACCTGAAGCTGGGATGCTTTGGTTTGAGTCCCCCTGTCTGCTGGACATGCTGCTTAGGTCTGCCAGGATCGTTATCCCCCCTCAAGTGAGCTGAGCTAGTGGAAGCGTGTCAGGGACATTGAAGAGCCCAGCGAGCTCAAGTGGAAGAAATTCTCTTCATGTGTGCCCATTCAGGCTGGCTGTGACTCTGCCAGGGGGGAGTGGCATTTGTTGCCTGAGTAGCTCCAGGAGGACTGAAGGTCAGGATGAGATGTTGTGGTGAGGGCTGTGGCAAAGGAGCAAAAATGGGATTTTTCAAGTAATAATCACATCTCATCCTGGCTGCTGTCACAGGTAGTTTAATCACTGCCCTAAGGTAGTTCAGAAGTGGTTGTGGAATACTGCCCTTGGTCTTGAAATGGTATGGAGTACTCCTCATCCAGATGGGTGGCTGTGAGCCATGTGTGTTTATCAGGGACACACAAACTGAGAGAGGCAGACAAATTCTGCAGGGCTCCTGAGATTCAGGTGTGTCCTCCTGCAAGATACATCTCACTGTTCTTGTCCAGGAGTGTCAGCTTGACCATCTGCATCTTGCAGCTCATGCCAAGGGAAGTATGGGGGACCTGGACATTTCTTGGACTCTGTTGGGGTTGTGGGTTTAATCTTCAAAAGAGCTGAGCTGTTCAAAAGAGTTGAGCTGTTCGTAGTTGCTATAAAGTTGTTTGTTGGAAAGGCACGTGGGTCTCAAAAAGGAAAGGGTCCCAAGGGTTCAAGTCCCTGCTAAAAGCTTTTGGCATAGAGTCCAGACCAACATGGAGCATTTTTTTTTGTTATGTCAAGGCATGGTTGCCAAATAGTTGTGGTGACATCAGAAGGTTGTTTTGATGCACCCAAGACCTCAGTGCCAGAGCAGCTCTTGGGTGTGCCCAGCGCAGCAGCATCCTCCAGTTTGTCAGTGGGCAGCTGAGCACAGTGACAGGGGCCTTGTTTTTTCTGGTGTTTCTGAACTGTCTGCAAACTGCACAGGAGCGCTACAAAGATTGAGCAAGTCATTGCTGCAGTTTGCACGGTTTATGGCAGTGGTTGTTCAGGATATTACCTGACTAATGTGGCATGTAAGTAGAGATTTTCTGTGGGTATAACCTAATTTGTCTTTTAGATGTCTTCCTGCTCTTTCTTAGTGACTGGGTTGATTTTGAAACAGAAAGAGCATTAGGATGTCACTGGTTTGGTAAAGCTCCTTTCAACCTGTTCCCCTAAACATGGGGTGTCTGTAGCCAGGGGGCTGCGGGCAGCATTTGCAAGGGAACCTGCAGGGGTTGCATTCCCTCCCCGGGAGAGTCTGTGGCAGCAGAGTCTGCCATTTCCTCAGTTTGCTGGGTCAAGCAGGACAACTTTGAAAATGCAGACTGGGAGACCTTCTCAGAAGCCCTTCTAAAGACTTTGTGGTTCTCCCCAGCACTGAGCAAAAGCTGCTTTTATTCTGAATTGTGACATGAAAGGATTTGACTATCTAACCTGACCCTTTACTGAGTGCTTAATAGTGATTGCCTTTACAATGAAGTGCAAACTGCAAAGCAGTGAGTGTCTACTCCTGAAGCCTGGAGCTGCTCCTGAGCTGTTTCACAATAGAACTGCCATAGCTCAGGGGGATTTGGGGGAAGTTTTTCTGGGCAACTGTTTTCAGCAGCTTAATGAGAATTAGTGCATCCAATTTATTTGAGGAAAAGGTACATGAAAGAGAAGAGAAGAGAAGAGAAGAGAAGAGAAGAGAAGAGAAGAGAAGAGAAGAGAAGAGAAGAGAAGAGAAGAGAAGAGAAGAGAAGAGAAGAGAAGAGAAGAGAAGAGAAGAGAAGAGAAGAGAAGAGAAGAGAAGGTGCTTTATCTGGTGGACATGAGCATTGAGAGTTAAAAAACCAATTGTGTTCTCTTCCTAAGTTAGCGTTCATTTACTGTCAAAACAGACCAAAGTGTAGGCAGGACAAAAGATATTGTCCTATTCTCTTTCTGGCTGTGTGAAAGAGCTGTGTCTCCTGGAGGGATGTTGTGAAATGGAAATGCCCTCTGTTTGGCTTGAGCTGTTCTGAGGGATTCAGCAGCCCAGATTTCTCAAGGAATCTGGTTCATTTTCCCTTGCCCACTGCAGGTCACCTGAGGCAGATATTGAGAGGTGAGTGAGAAAGGAACATTTGTTGTTCCTGGTGTTTTGGAATTGTGCAGCAAGCTGTGAACTTGACCTGTGGCAGTTGAGGGCCAGCTGAGTAGGCCGAAAGAAAATCCATTTCCATGTCTGCAGCAACAACAGCAAAGGCATCGCTGGCTATTTCCTAATGCTGCATTTCAGATCTCTTAAGGAACTGAAAGCCCAGTTTTGCAGAGAGAATGTTGTTTCCTGACAGTAGTCAGGGTGGATTATGGAATTCAGAGCAATTTGCAGTTCTGTTGAAGAAGAAGAAGAAAAAGAACAAAAACAAGAAGAAAAACAAGACAAAAACGTAAAAGGAATAGAAAAAATAAAGGAAAAAAAAAAGAGAAAATGAAGAAAAATAAGGAGAAAAAGAAGAAGAACAAGGAGTAGGAAAAGAGAAATATGAAGAAATAGCGAAAGAAACAGAATAAGAACAAAGACAAGAAGAAGAAGAAATAGAAGTAGAACAAGAAATAGAAGAAGAAAACCAATAACAATAAGAAAATGCAAATGAAAATGAGAAGAAAATAAGTAACCACCAAAGAAATCCTCAAGCAGTTGTGCTTGCTTTTCCCTTCATTAACCAAAGCACGTCAATTTTCCTGCATACTGTACCATCTTTTCCTGATCCTGTGTGTCTTCAAATCTTTCAGGCTTTCAAATCATCTGTACATTGTTGTGTCATGTCCCTGGGTGACCCGGCTAAGTTTAGGATGTGTTTTTCTCTGACTGCAGTTAGAATTGCCCACCAAAGCCTTGGGTGTTTCTTGGTACTTTAACAGTAGATGAGCTGCAGTCAGGTGTGTGGCTGGGATCCAAGGGCTGTGGTTGATGCCGGTGCTGTGTTCCTTTACTGCAGGAGCAGGGCCATCCCTGACTTGCACAGTTCCAATGACAGTGAGCATTTCAGCTCCCCACCACGTCCAGTGGCTGAGCTCTGCAGCAGAAGGATGGGATCAAAGCCCCTTTGTGATCTCTGGGGTGTGGGTGAAGTGAAGGAAATTTTCCTCTGGCTTGAAAAGGAAAGTAACAAAGTCTCTGGTCACCATCTGTTTGAGTGCCACCAGCACCCAGCTGTTACTATTGCAGCGGGCATTTTCATGGAGAGTCTTAGGCCTCTTCCCATTGTTATTTCTCTCTAGTTGAGATAGATTCTGCATCTGCATTTTTTTTCTAGAAGAGAACAAAAACTTGATTTTTGTTTAGTGGGAGCTGTGCTAAAGGGACCAAGCACTGCAGAGATTCCTTTCGTGCCATAATGCTTGGAAATAGTATAGCTAGAGCACACTGCCCTTCTAAACAGCTTGTCAAGCTGGTGTGAATCGTCAGAGAAATGAAATGTGCTTTTGCTGATGTAGCTGCCACTAAGAAGGTCAGTCACTGAAATCAGCTGCCAAGGCAGGATCCCTTGAATGTTGGAAAAGCTGTGGCTGCTTTGGGGTTTGGGTGTTTTGGTGGTGTAGGAAAGTCATCTCTGCCTCTCTGCCAGGGCAGAAACTGCCACTGCAGAGTGGAGGTTAAACAAGGGCATCTGGGAGAGCAATTACAGATGTGAAAGAAGCAGGTAGAGCCTGCTGTTTCCTTTTTGTGCAGCCTCAGCTCCTGATAGCCACCGGAGGGAGACCAAAGCTGCAGCAGCCCGACCTCTTCTCTCCTTTGCTGCGGCACCTCCTGAGCTGCTGCCTGCAGAGAGACGAGGCACAGTGCTGGTCTGCCAAGGAGCTCCTGCAGGTAAAATGTGAAGGGGCTGCAGGTGGAACAGTGTGCCAGGGATGGGCTCCTCCTCCTCCACTGAATTCCAAGGCATCAGATGAGCCCCCCTCCTCCCCACCTCTAGTCTTGGTGCTGTTGAAAGGAAAAGGGCAGGGAATCCCTAGACTGGGCTGGGCTGGCAGGGAGCTGTAAAGGTCATCTGGTCCAAGTGGCCTGCAATGAGCAGGGACAACTTTCAGGAGGTCAGGTTGCTCAGAGCCCTGTCCCACCTGAGCTGGGATGGTTCCAGGGATGGGGCACCTCCCAGCTCCTGGGGTAGCTTGTTCTAGTGTGGCACCATCCTCCTAGTAAACAACTTATTCCTTAGACCTACTGGGACTTGATCCCCTTTTTGTTTCCAAATGGTAGCCCAGCAGTATTACATTATATTGTAAGTGGACATTTTAAAGGAGGTGTCCCCCACTCCCTCAGAAACCACACGGAAGTTTTGGAAAGTGGCAGTAAAGTCTCCCTGGGGCCTATTCTTCAGGTTCAATAACTCTAGGTCTCTCAGTCCATCCTCAGGAGAGAGGTGCTCTGTCCTCTGACTGTTTCTGTTGCCCTGTTTTGTAATTTGGTGGTGGTTAAGTAGAGCAATGCTGGGTGCAGAGGCATGAAACAGCGTTGGAAGAAGCCAAGGAAGCCAGACCTGACTGAGCAGTCTGAGATTTGGCTGCGGGAAGGAGGGGCTGTGGTGGGCTCAGAGTGAGCCTCTGAGGGGCCGTGCTCTGTGCCCCCCACCCCACTCTTAGAGGTTTCTACCAGGCAAACAGGGACAGCTGAGAGGGACTTGTCCCAGCCCCATCTGCTGCCTGGCCTGGTCAAGCAGACAGGAACTGCCCCAGGGTTTCTGCCAGGCTGTGGGGCAGAGAGGGAACTGCAGGACCCAGTGCCACTCGGCTGTCCCTGCTAAGAAGGAAGGAAGGGAGGGAGAGAGGGAGGGAGGATTGCAGCAAGGAAGGATTCCAGGAAGGAATCCAGGAAGGAAGGATTGCAGGAAGGAAGGAAGGCATCCAGCACAGGGAGGCACATGGCATGCAAACACTGCTCTGTCTCCATGTGGAAATTAGCATGATGCCTGTCTTCAAAGAGAGGCACCTACGTGAGTCTTTGGAGTTTCCTGAAAGGAAGAAACCTCAGAGACCGAAAGCACCATTTCCAGAGCCCTGGCAGGAGAAAAATCCCAGCAAGGTGAAGGCACCAGAATTAAGAGATGAGTGGGATTCTGGGCCACGTTTGCTTGTGATGGCAAGGTCCTGCACATGAAGGTTGAGGTGCAGATGACCCCACTGGTCCTCTTGCTGCGTCTTTCTATGAACCACAGGAATCCTGATTGACCTTGTGAAGCACTGACCTTGAAAACTCATGGTTCATTGCTTTTCTGTTGTTTGTTGTTATTTGCTTTGTTTTGTTTTTTGTTTTTTTTTTCTTGTGGCCAGCATCCATTTGTGGCTTCGGTCAAGCCTAATTCCTGCCTGCTGCCACTGATTGTTTCTATGAAGAAGAGGATGGTGGAGAAGAGACTGTCATAATCACATCTGGATCGTTTGCTCCCCAGGCAGTTTACCGTTTTAGAGTAGGACTGCAGAGTAGGATTGCAGAGTATGATTGTAGAGAAGAATTATAGAGTAGCATTGTAAATAATGATATTTTCTGAAACGTCAACTCATCTGGACGATTCCTTTCTAGATCACCGTGTGTCAGAGACTGAAATATCCGAATTTTAGACAGAAACATTTTCTTGAAGGACTTGTAGAACTGTATTACAATAGCTGCACAGAATATCACCTTATCCTTTGGAGTGAGGCCCTGGATTGTTGCACAATGAAGATAAGATAAAACTCAGGAACTGGGGACATTCACCAAGCACAAGCTTAGCACCTTTGGGGAGGAGACAAAGCCACAAGGCTATCAGCTGCCAGGCTCACACAGAGCCTCACACCAAATGGTGGGCAGAGAGAGAAGCTTTGGGGGTGTGTTGGAAAGCCTCTGGTGAGAGGGTCATGATACGAACCCAAGATGAAGTGGCAATGGGAATGATAGACACCAGTTCCCAATACAGACACACCAATGCTTCTGCTCCTCTGGACCTGAACACCTGCTTGTCTTGGAGGACAAAAAATCCTTCCACATGGAAATGAATCCCTCAAAGCCTCCTGAGATTAATTGTTGCAAGTAGTAAATATTGAACACGCTGAAATTCAGTACCAAGAGAGAAAACAGCTCGCGCCAGGGATGTGTCCCAGGCCTGATGCAGCTGCCTGGTGTGCTGGTGTGTTCTGCAAAGTACAGATGTCTTTGCAGGTTTTGGCAGGTGCCTCAGAAGAAATATCCTGGACTTGTGCCATGTGCCCAGTGCCATTTCCTAGCAAGAGCCCTAGCACAGGCCTCCCTCAGCTGCTCCCCTGCAGGGCCAGCCTTGCCCTGAGCCTTGCCACGGAGCATCCCTGGCTGTATCCAATGTGAGCCAGGGCCCTGCCGCGCCTGCTCCAAAGGCCACAGCTGCCCCAGAGCCCAAGGGCTGCAGGAGGCCTGACTGCCCTTGCCACCATCAGTGCTCTGACAGAAGCTCTGAGCCATTCCCAGCCTTTCATACCACACACACACACACACACACACACACACACACACACACACACACACACAGACACTTCTCCCTGCCCTCCTGCTCTGCAAATCCCAGGGGGGATGCAGCACCAGAGCTGCAGCTGACCCTGTGCAATTGCACTGCAGGAAGGGAGGGCCCGTCCGGGACAAACCCACCTCGGGGTCCATCTCAGCTCTTAGCCTGGGAGATACAGCAAAACCTTCTCCAAATCATCCTTTCAATACTGTAAACAGCTTCACATGGCACCCCACTGCCAGTGCCAAGGCTTAATTGTTATTTCACTCACCTCAGGTAGTCAGCTTGGTTGTTTGTTGCAGACCATGTGGACACAATGGAAGTCTCTTTTCTCTCTCCTGTAGAAAAGCAGAATTTGGACACTCTTCACCAGGAGATCTTTAAAAAGCAAAAACAGACCTCCGGGATGACCATGAAAAATTCCTTCAGAGCTTTGTTCTCACAGGAAATGACTCATGAAAAGCTACAACACTTATTAATGAGGCAGCCATAATGTTCTCTACAGTAGCCAAGTCCCGAGCTTTAGACAGAATGCATGGCCACTTTATTCTACAGGTTCTGCACTAGCACAGGATAAAGCCCAGCTCAGCTGTTCTGTTTTGAGGGCATGAGATGGCATCTGCACAACCATTCAAGTCTTGCAGTAACAGATGCAGCTTCACAAAAGACAAAAGCTTGAGAGGGACAGAGGGGGAAAGAGAGTGATGGCAAGAGAGGGCAGATGTTCACCAGGGCCACGGGAGGTGTTTTAGAACAGCACTGATAGCTCTGGTGTCTCTGCAAGAACCACTTCATGTACAGAACTGCTGCAGCCTCAGGAAATGCAAAGATGCAAAGACCACTGTGGACTTCAGTGCTGGGATAGAAGATGTTGGAAAAGTCCAGTGAGAAGTGTGGAGGAGGCAGATGGGGAGAAGAAAGCTCGAACTGTAGAGGCAAAATATTTTAGATGGAATTTTCAATCCAAGTGCAGCTGAGCTTCAGCAATTTGCAGCTTGCTGTTAATATAAGCTGCTGTGGGGAGAGTTTAAGGAGTTGAGTGGCAAATATTTTAGCATAAATCTTCCTAAAGAGTCTAGAGCAAAAAGCATTGATTGTGAAAGGCACATGGAATTATTTGGTGGAACAAAAAGAAGAGCAGTTTGTTGTGGACAGAGGATGATTTTGGCATTTGAAAAAGTGGAATGGTTTGTATGGCTTGTGGAGTAACGCTTTGTGTGTTGTTATGCCCTGTCCCAGGTATTTGTGTGGGTTTATTTCTCATGGAGGGAAATAAAAGTGAAAAAGAAATAAAAGTGAAAAAAAACCAAAATAAAAAGGGTAAGAGCAATGGCTGGGAATGCTTGTGGTAGGGAGGGCAAGAGAAGTGTAAATAAGAGAGGTTTTTCAGTGTTGAAAGATGACGTTGGTAAAAAGGAAGTAGTGGTTTACTTGTGAGTCAGAAGGTTTGTGTGAGGTTGGAGGTATGAGTGCAGAGTGGAGGAAAAGGGAGAAAAGGAAATCGGATGGGGAAAGGAATGGAGTGGGTTAGTGCAAGAGCAAAATGAATTGTAAGGACAAGGGAGATTTTTTTTTTTGTGTCTCCCCAAATGGCAGATGAGAGGCGAGCAGGCAAGGCAGGAGCTGGCTGACTCCCACTGGGCATTTTATGGGCACAGTCTGTGGCCAAGGAACTGGCTGAGACAAAAGCAAGTTCCCAGCAGGCAGAGCTTAGTCTTGAACCTGCACTATTGCAGTCATCATGGCATATTCAACATCACTGAGCCAAACACTCAGGACACTTGCAGTGTCTCTGTGCAGGTGGTGATGGCTGCGCTGCGACCTCTGGCTGTGTCCCTGCATTGCTGCCATGTTTCCCTGTGGCCTGTCTCTGCTCTCATTCCCTCTTTACTGCCATGTTCCCCAATGTCCTGTCTCTGCTGTCACTCCCACCTTGCTGCCATATTCTCCACTCCCCCAGCTCTCCATGCACCACAGCCCTGCCACGCTGACTCTGCTCCAGCTGCGGGACAAGCCAAGCGTGCCATGGACCTGCCTGCCCTGCCATGGCCCTGGACAGTTCCACCAGGAGCCCTGCACAGAGGACTCCAGGCTGCACCAGCTTTCCTGATGGCACTTGTCACCGCGTGGGGGACCCAGCTTGGAGCAGCCTGGCCTTCAGGGACTGCACCCCATGGAAGAGTGAGCCAAGCTGACACACTTTGTGGACAACGGAGCCATGCACTCACACTGGAGGAATTCCTGGACAGCTCAGCATCATCCTTTCTCAGCACTAGATTACAGGCCATGACTTTTGGGATTTTTCCCTTTTTAATTTCATTCAAGTAATACTCATTTAACTCACACTCTGCAGAACGCTTAATCTGAGCTAAAGTTCTGGCTTTACTCAGAAGATTATTATGACATGAGAGTGAGCAAATGATCAGGAAGGTCACTGTCCTGTCAAACCTCCTGAAGGCTTGGACCTTCCTGTCCATTTTGGATTTCCCTCATTCTGGCAATAACCATTTGTAATGTTTCAAACTTCCATTGCTATGGACAAGGAATGAGGTTGTGTGGTTTAGAAGAAGAACTGAGATTCCCTCCTGATATCTCCTGTCTTTGACCTACAGGAAGAAGGACTATGTCTTTTTCTCATGAACAGTTTCTCAGGCTTCTGAAATACACTGTAGAGAAAAAGCTTAGGGCAAAGATAGGAGAGGAGATTAACTAAATCTATATGTACATAATTAAAACTTCTTTTTCTTCCCAAATAACCTTTGTCTTCAGCTATAAGAAATCTACACAGCATGATGCTACTTATCTTTCATCTGATGGCTGGACTTCACTGGTACAAGGAGGGCTCTTCCAGTATTCAATATTGGTTTTCTAGGGCTATTTGAGATGCCCTTGCACAGCCTGTCTGGTCTCCTGCTGCACTGCAGAATGGTGTTTATACCTGTGTATTCTGTGTGATCCTCAGGCCATTCCAGCTGACTGGGTGAAGAGAGATGAAAGCACTGGATTAGACAACCCCACAGCTTCCATTTGGCTGAGGGGTCATTTCCATTCTGCACTGGGACCAAACAAGTGCCAAGACAAGCACAGCTTTAGGCTGAATGCACAGCAGCTCATGTTTAGTATTTAATGTGTCGTTTTTCAAACCAGTGTTCCAGCGAGAACACTTTGGTGGCTTGTTTCATTCTCTGGCTCCTTTCCTCCAACTTTGCAGTGCAGAGTGTGGGATTCAAGGCTTGCACAATGAAGACAGCAGGTTCTCCATCTGAGGACACACACATTGATCAAAAGCATCCCCAAGTTCAGGACTGTGTGGGGCAGAGACAAGGCTGTCCAGGCTGGCAGTGATGAGGTTGAAAAGAAGAGCACCTGGGTAGTTAAAAAGGACTTCAAGGCTCTGGGTCTCTTGGTTGATGGGGCAGGAGCTCTGGTGGTGTTGTGCTCAGTTCCTTCACTGTGAGGGATGAGTGATGAAATTAGAGAGGCAAAAGCCCAGTTAGAACTTGCTGGTGGCTGCTGTGAAGGATGATAAAAATATTTTTATAAATACATGAAGGGAAGAGGATGGGCAAGGACAACCTGGGTTCTTTATTGGATGTGGGAGGGAATTAGGTAGGCAAAGATGGGAAAAAGGCAGAGGTACTTGAACACCTTGTTTGGGTCACTTTTCAACAGTAAGAGTGGTCATGCTCAGGACAAGTGTCCCCTGGGCTGGGAGATGGGGCCAGGGAGGAGAACAGACCCCTGTAATCCAGGAGGAAGCAGCTGGGACCTGCTGAGCCACTCACATGCTCACAGGTGTGTCTGGGAGCAGATGGGATCCATCCTAGGCAGATGAGGGAGCTGCTGGATGAGCTCCCCAAGGTGCTCTCCACCATTTATCTTCACTCCTGGCTCACCAGGGAGGTCTCAGAGGAGTGGAGGTGCCAATGTGACCCCATCCCAAGAAGGGCTGGAAGGAGGATCTGGGGAACTCCAGGCCTGTCAGCCTGACCTGGGTGCCTGGTGAGGTGATGGAACAGATCACCTTGAGTGCCATCACAAGGCATCTCCAGGATGGCCGAGGGATCAGAGCCAGCCAGCGTGGATTTATGGGGGGCAGGTCCTGTCTGACCAACCTGATCTCCTTGTATGTCCAGGTGACCAGCCTGGTGGATGTGGGAAAGGCTGTGGATGTTGTGTGCCTGGACTTCAGCAAAGCCTCTGTCACGGTGAGCCACAGCATTCCCTGGAAAAGCTGCAGCCCACAGCTTGGAAAGGTGCACTCTTCAGTGGGTCAAGAAGTGGCTGGAGGCTGGGTCAAGAGAGTGGTGGGGAGTGGTGCCACATCCAGCTGGGAGGCAGTCACCAGTGGTGTCCCCAGGGATCAGTGCTGGGGCCATCTGTTAACATCTGTTTAACATCTGCATTGCTGTTTCCTGTTTAGAATCTTTATTGAGGATGTGGATGAGGGCATTGAGTCCACCAGCAGCAAATGTGCAGATGGCACCAAGCTGGGTGTGAGTGTGGATCTGCTGGAGGGGAGGAGGGCTCTGCACAGGGTCCTGGACAGGCTGGATCCAGAGGCCAAATCCAACAAGGTGAGCTTCAACAAGACCAAGTTCCAGGTCCTGCACTTTGGCCACAGCCACCCCTGCAGTGCTGCAGGCTGGGGACAGAGTGGGTGGACAGGGGCCAGGCAGAAAGGGACCTGGGGTCAGTGATGGACAGCAGGCTGGACATGAGCCAGCTGTGTGCCCAGGGGGCCAGGAAGGCCAATGGCCCCTGGCCTGGATCAGGAATGGTGTGGCCAGCAGGAGCAGGACAGAGATTCTTCTCCTCTACTACTCTGCACTGGTAATGCTGAACCTCCAGTGCTGTGTCCAGTTCTAGGTCCCCAATTTCAGATAAGGATAAATTTGTGATAAGGTGGTGTTAGGTCACAGCTTGGGACTTGATGATCTCCACGGTCTTTCACAGCCTGATTGATTCTGGGATTCTGGGATTCTGGGATTCCAGGCCCTTTTTGTCCTTGAGTGGAAACTTGACTCTTCATGAAGAATGTTAATGTATAACCAATGATTACTTACACTAGGTAGTTAATCAGGATCACTCTTTGTTCCTTTTTTGATTAAGAAGATGGCAGTTTGAATGTAAAACAAGGGAATTACATAGGATTAAGCCCCCTGTTTTTTCAACAGCATTGAAGGAGCGCTGAGTTTCTCAGCTTTGCCTAGAAAAGCCTGGAAAGCAGAACTATACTTTTGCAATACTGGATTGCAGCTTTTATAATCTGAAATATTAGACCTCTATGATGGATTTTTCTGTTTTAGCATTACTATTATTACTAGTAGTTTCTTTTCTCTTTTCTTTTTTCTTTTCTTTTCTTTTCTTTTCTTTTCTTTTCTTTTCTTTTCTTTTCTTTTCTTTTCTTTTCTTTTCTTTTCTTTTCTTTTCTTTTCTTTTCTTTTCTTTTCTTTTCTTTTCTTTTCTTTTCTTTTCTTTTCTTTTCTTTTCTTTTCTTTTCTTTTCTTTTCTTTTCTTTTCTTTTCTTTTCTTTTCTTTTCTTTTCTTCCAATTCTTTAATTGTTCTTATTTCAACCCAAGGACTTTCCTTTCCTCTTCTCCCAGGGGGAGTAACTACCTGCATGGTACTCAGTTGCCAGCTGGGGTGAAACCATGAGAGCACAAATGACATTTCCTACATTTCCCATGCTATTTCAAGATCCCCCGTAGTCAAATGTAAAACAAACAAAAAAAGTTCAAAGCACTTCCCATCTTTCATTAGAGACTTTATTTTTCTTACCTACATGTATATGAAGTATATGGTAGTGAGAGGGAGAACGATGAACATCAGTCATCTCTGGAAAATATGTTCCCACAACAAAACACTTTTTTTATATCAACTAAGAAAAAAAAAACAGCAGGCATACTTGAAAGGTAATTGGTGAATCAGGTCTCCTGCACAAAGTGGTATTTGTTAAATTGCACTGTCCTTGGAGTATTACTAATCTGGAACGTGACAGACATAAAGCTTATACCTGAAGTCACTAAAATGTGATGTTATCAAGACTAATCTGCAAACTACTATTTTTTAAGACACTATATTACAATATAAAAGTGCTTCATACCTGTTTCTAGAAAATGTACTGCCATGAAACAAACAAACAAAAAAAAACATGAAGAAAAAAAGGCAGAAGAATGAGGATGCCAAGAGTGTGGCATTTGTCCATCTGTCAATACAAACCTCATGCTGAGATTCTGCTTAAGGTACAGCAATGATCTGGCAGACAGATGAGGAGCCAAGAGAGATGGTAAAGTAGAGAGGAAGGAGCACGACCGTGCCACCCTGCCCCTTGAGCGTCCCAGGGCTGTAGGCATCAGCTTCTTGCTGGGTCAGTTGCTGCTGACCCCTTTTGTGGAGGGTGTGGGGTTCCCTAGGATGGGAAGCACATCTCGTAGTGGCATGGAATGTGGCTGTTTTTTTGGGAGGTCATAGGGATCCTGGCCGAAGCGCCCGCCGCCGCTGCCGAACGCGCCCTGGACAACGCTGACCGTGGGCTCTGTGAGGAGAGAGAGCATGCACACAACTTTAGGGAAAACACTGAGACTTCATTTCAGCTTCTGCTGCAGCAGGAAGATTCCTCGATGTGTTGAGTCCTCAAATGTAGCTGTACAAACACAGGTTGGTGTTTTTGCTTTGCACTTGCAGCAGGGCCTTGACATGAGTGTCTTTACAGACAGAAACAAGACAGCATCTCTTCCTTTTGTGTCTTTATTTTCAGCAAATTCAAAAAACAAAACAAAGCAACAATATACCAACTTGAATTTGAAGTTTTTACTCAAGGCTTGATAAAAATTCTTAAAAGCAGAATGGGCATGTTGATGGAATTCAGTGGTCTCTACTTGCATGCAGAAAAGGAAAATATATCCTGTAGCAGGGGACACAATTTATTCCAGCCCAAAGGTGATCAGGATAGCTACCACTCCCCAGGACCCCAAAGTTTTCTGTAACTACAGAAATATGGTAACTGGCTAGGGCCCATATGAGTGGAATACTGTGTCTGTGGATGGAGTTGCCATTTTTTTCTGATCAAGAGAAAGCAATAGAACTTCAGCCCTGCCATCCATAATTCCAGCTGCGTTCAGTCTCACCTAGAGCTGAACTCCATTGCAATCAAATGCCAAGCTTATCATATGCTGTTGTTCAAAAGAAGGCTTTCACACCAGGGAAATTCAGAAGTACCTGAGCAGAGCTGAAGGTACTTCAAACCCTGTTTGTGTGAATTACAGCAAAAGAGTAAAGAACACTGTTGTTACAGCTTTTGAGCAGAACATCGACTCTAATCCCATCATTTTGTGTTTCCAGTGATTTTCATGTCTTTTGATGAAACTGAATCAAGGAATAAAAAGCCCTGTGCTCTTTGTCCCTAAGCCCCAGCATCCAGAGGTGGATTTTGTTCCTACCAACTTCATACACGTTCTTGCTGGCCGTAGCAGAGCCGGCGATCTGGGCGTAGGGGGAGTCACGACGTACTGGGGACTTCATTTCCACGTAGCCACATTCTGAACTCTTTGGCACCAGAGCTGGTGGGTCTTTGATAGTAGCACAGGGGTTCTCAGAGCTGCTCAGTGAGCAATGACTTCAATGGTATTCTGAGCTCTTCACCAGATCTCTTCACCAGATCTTCAGCAGGTCTCCAGCCTGCTGCCTGCTATGGGTATTGCTACCAAAGAAACCCAAAGAACACTTTTCTTTCAAGATGCCTTCTAAAAAATCACTCAGAAGTGAACATGTAAATGGAAACAAGTAGCAACACTTCAAAATTCTTTACAGCACTCAATGAAAGCATCTCAGCTCCTGTGCTCCTTAATGGGCTTGATCTTGCCACCAGCAAATTACTTTTGCAAAATCCGAGCATCTTCATATCTGGTTAAAATAGTTCCTAGTATTATTTAGAGATAGGCTGTAGAATCAGTTTTTAATAAGCCCTACAGAACACTTTCTGCCCCTCCAGGTGTTGAACTCAGGACACTTGAAATAACTGATCTGAGACTGTTCCAGAGCAATGTCTGGGCAAATGGCAGCATGGTTTCTAGGGATGGCTTGGGTGATGCAAATTTGGAGTATTTGAGTACACTAAAAGCATAACCAGCTTCTCCTAAGTTTTCTCTAAGGCACACACAGTAGACCTGGAATGGAAACATCAGGTGGCTTGTGATATCAGGATTTAACTAAAGGACGATAAACTGGTTTCAGACATGTTTGCTCTTGCTGTGATTGCAAGTGATTTTGTGGCGTTTGTGTTACTTTGTTCTCTGTGTTGATTCCTGATAGTGTTTTTTAGCATGAGACTTCCTTAGCTCATTCCTGACTCCATATCCAACATGAGACTGACCTGGTGGACCTGTCAGTGGATGAGTGCTCATGATTTTGGGACTCATTCAAATTGGGCTTTCTGTACTCATAGAATTGTAGAATGGTTTGGGTTATCAAAGACACTTCAGATCGTGGAGTCCAACCATTGATGTAACACTGTCAAATCCATCACGTTAACTGTGTTCCTAAGTGCCAAATTTTCTCATCTTTTCAATCTCCTTGGGGATGATGACTCCACCACTTCCCTGGGCAGCCTGGGCCAATGCTTGACAGCCCTTTGAGGAAGGAATTCCTCCTGATGTGCAACATCTCAAAGCCTGTCTTGTTGTGAGGGGCCCAGAGCTGCCCTGAGGATTTGAGGTGTGGCCTCAGCAGGGCCAGCACAGGGACAGTCCCTGCCCTGCTCCTGCTGCCACACCATGGCTGGGACAGCCCAGGGGCCAGCGGCCTCTTGGCCACCTGGGCACCCCTGGGCTCGTGTCCAGCTGCTGTCACCAGCACCCCCAGGGCCTGTCCCAGCTTTCCAGACACTTTTCCCCCAGCGTGGAGCTGCAGGGGTTGTTGTGATCTGAGGGCAGGAAAAAAACAGGTGTAAGAAATCACTCTGTCAATTTAATTGTGGCCTATTGTACACAAGGGGACAACCCAGCTGCCCTCTGTCTATGTGTTTAACTCATCATCCATAGGGACCTTGCTGTACCTTTTCCATTCTTTGGCTATCCAGGCAGGCACCCTTGGCATGCCCTGATCAGGTACCACAAACAGTGAGTGACACACATCAGGGGGGTACAGTGGAAAGTCTTGTGAGAAAACTGCATCATTCACAAGATCAAAGTATCAGACCACTACCCTGAATTTCGGAAGCTTTTCATTCCTGTCTGTGCCTCTGTATTTTGATATCCTTTCCAAGGGTCTTCCTTCCCTATCCTTTCCAGTGCATGGAGTGAAGGTTTGTGCTCATGCAGACCAGGCCAGCTGCAGTTGGAATTGTCTCTCTTTTACAGCCTTTCAGCACAGGCAGCATGTGTTCTGCAGTCTAGAACTGAGCTGTGCTGTGACTTGAGCATGGCAGAAAACATTCGATCTCTGTGACACATAGGGCACTTAAAATGCCTTGGTTTGTGGTTTTGTCTTTTAATTTAGTAAAAAAAGTGAAGCAACAACCTCCCCTGAAAAAAAGATAAAAAGCCCCACACCAACGAACAAAGCAATCATGCATTGATTGTCTATGTAATCATGTATGGTGTCTAAAAAATTTAGTCTAGAATGATTTTTATATCCTCTTCACCTAGAAACCAAGGGTAATTCAGAAAAGTACAAGGCATGTCTATGTAGTTTCACCTAAATACATCAGGAAAAACCTCACCACGCAGGGACTTCCCCACATATCCCCTATCAAGTCCAAATCTCCTGAGGAGACAATGATACAAAAAAAACAGAGTAGTTTTAAAATCAAAGAAAACAAAAGTGATTAGGCAGCAGCATCTCAATGTTTAGGAATTGCCTTGGCACTCATTTCTGCCCTAGCTGAATAATTCTCTCCTAAGGACTGTGGAACTGCCCAGGATGGGGGTGCAGAAGCACTTGTACTATTTGCTTGCACATTTTCCAGCAGGAGCAGGGAAGGTGGGTCATAAGGGACCATTAAATGATCAAGTCTGACCTCCCATAATGCCAGTTACCCACCCCTGAATAATTCTAAGAAGTGCTGCTGCCCTACAGTTTGTTTGATTGTTTCTTTGTTTGTTTGTTTCTTTGTTTGTCTGTCTGGATAAAACCTACCTAGCAGAATGGTATCCCACCTTGACCTGAAAATGTCAGGTGCACAGAGATCACTCCAATTCTCAATGCTCTGCTTCCAAATGTAATCCCTCTGGAATCAGGGTCATCCTGCTCCAGCCCCAGTGGCCTCAACACCTTGCCCCTGAATTTACAACTCTGCAATTACCTGCAATTACTGCAAATTTCTCTCAGTAAATGTAAGCAGCAGTTCCCGACATCTGTCCTCAGAGACCTGGCACTTTCCGGGTTACTGAGCTATTCAAATAGCTTTGATTGATATTGTGAAGACTGAATTTATTCCTTAGGCTGTATTGTGGAACTATGCCAGAAGCATTATAAAAGCCTAAAATGATTTTATCTATACCAAAACCAATTTCATAGTTTTCAAGAAGGAAGTGACATTATTTAAGGGGACTTAAGCATAATTAATTTCATTCCTACCCCATTAGTATTTATGAGATCTCGTGTCACCTGTCCTGTTGTTTTCACAAGTCTGATACTCAGGTCTCCAGCCTCGAGTTACCCAAGTAATCCTATTTTATTTTCTAGGAAATAGACACAATATCAACATTCATCCAGTCCTCTGGAACCTTCCTGCTGCTCAAGATCCTCCTGCCTTGGGCTGACCACAGCAAGTGTCTCTAAGGAATATTTAGTGTGAGTTAAAACGCTCCAAGAAAATACAAAGCTGAATATTGAGCATGATGACTGAAATCCCATTCTGAAAAAAAACACCAAAAAACCAACCCAAACAAAACCCAAACCAAACACTACAGATCTGAGCCTGAACTGTGGTTTGACCAAGGCTGGGGAAGAGCAGGGAAAAAACCCAATGCTGCATACTGTTGCTCCAAATTCCAGAGACTGATGTATGGAAGTACCAGAAGTGAAGGTAATTCAATTTTCTGAATTATACTGCCACTGAAAGTCCTTTTAAAGACTTTCACTGGTCAGTGCAATCCAGCCTTTTTTGGAATGCATGAGAGTGGAAAAGGATGAAAAGACAGCCTAAAGCAGGATGCAGCAACTCTCAGCATTTCTTGGGCATTTCTCTTCTTAAAGACAGTGATCTGTCTTTTAGCCTCACACAGGAGGCTTCTCTGGGAAGATCTACTATTTACACCTGAAGTGGCTCAGGTAGTGGAAAAATACTTTTGAAAGCATTGACTGCATTTTGTAGGGATTCAAAAAGGAAAACATATGCAAACATTCATTTATTTAATAAGAATTTGTAATTTTGTCCAAACAGACACTTGTAGAGACCCAACATTTTTGTGGAAGTAAACAAGAAGCAAATCTCTCAATAAAAATGGGATATTTTTCACATCATCTCTGCACTTGGCATCAAAATCTGTTCCACCATTCCTCACAAGGGATCACTTTTTCATCTCTTCCTGCCTTAAGGGATGCGTCCCACATACAATGAATAACACTGACATTCTCCTCCTCTTTCTTTTCCTTTTTTTTTTTTTTTTATTACCAAGTTCATTGATGTAGCCACCATGTTTCCACTCTCCTGACAGTGTTCCTGTGTAGTCCATGACAGCACTTTCTTTTCCAGCCTCCATGTCCTTCAGGTTCACAAAGAGCTGCCTGGTTTTTGCCTATTCAAAATTCTGCCCCCTCTCTAGCGGTTTTGTCTGCTACTTGATTTCTGATGTTGCTGGGTCTTTGTGTGTACTGGTGAGCTTTGCAGTGCATTATTGCTGCTTTAGCAGGGAACTGGACACTCCCAAAGCTGTCCATATTTGCTTGGAGATTGTGATTCCTTGTAGAAGGATTGAGGAACATAGCAGGGTTCAAGGTAGGAGCTGTCTTTAGCACCATGTCTTTTGATCTTGCAATACCACCTGTTATTTTAAGATTCTGCTCAGGGATAACCAGTGACTTCCTTTGTGCTCTAAACCACACATAACCTGTGTGACACAGAAGCTGGCATTTTTTCCCCATTCATTTTCCAGCCTATTCTATCAGTGAGGACCATGGTGTCTCCTGGTCTGAGGTGAACTGGCCATCCCTCGAGTACATGTGATAAGGAAAAGGAGCTTGGATGGAAATATTCAACGCATTTTCAATGGCATGCTTTATTCCCTCTCCCTGTAATGACTGCAAGAGAGTATTATTGCTGCCAGTTGACTGAAATCAGGAGTAAGTTTGGGTATGGAGAAAATGCAAGTAAAAGGATCATAAACTGACTATAAACTATTTTTCCAGATGTGTCAATATAACTTCAATGGCCACCTGCAGTCAGCACAACTATCAGCCTGTGATTGTGTTCAGGGTCAGCACTGGCTCTTCCATGTCAGCTCCTGCTGCAGAGCCCATGGGGGCCTGTGCATGCTGCTGGCTTGTATCCTTTTAGGAGAGGGGGATGAGGAATGGTCCGGGGGGCTTTTGTCAAAGAGATGATATTTGAGTGAGCAGGAACGTGCTGGAAGCCTCACAGACTGACCGGCCCATGGCAGGATCGAGCAGTGCTGGTAGGGCTGCACCTTGCTGCCCTAGTGAGAGGTGTTCAGCTGCACCTTCACCCAGGAGACAGCCAAGTACAGCACTTTTGTGCAGAAACACTTAATTAGCCCTGCTTTGCACAGCTGCAGCAACTGGGGTGACCGGAGCACCTCTTCCTGCTCTTGGAAATGAGCTGAGTCCCTTGTGGAACTGGGCAGGGGATTCCTATGTGTGCCCAGTGGGAATTCCCTCTGCCCCGGGTGTGTCCCATCCAGCTCCTCAGTGACATCCCACCCAGCCTGGAACATGGAGCTGCCTGTTTGCAAGGACACGAGGCCATTGTCAGCAGCACAGGGCAGGACCGGTCAGACCCTTCCGTGGCTGCAGCGAGAGCGGAGGTGTCCGAGCGCTCAGCGAGTGCTCTTCCAGCTTGGTTGGATCTCACACCCGTTGGTCAAGAGGCTGATCCACACACTGAGTGGAGGTAAATATTTACAGTTCTGGGCAGAAAGGGGGGGCTCAGTGGCAAATTCGCAAAGCCTGCACCATAAGCCCCAGAACATTTTAGTATTCATACATTTGAACCAGCAAAGCTCTTTGTGTTCATTGACTGCAAGTTCCCGAGTTCTGTTCATAATTAATATTCTGTCTGTTCTTGGGTAACGATCCTCTTGCTTCTCCTGCTTAGGAGGAAAGCAGTGTATATGATTACCATACTGTTTATGATTAATTTAAGAAGCAATTACAAAGTTAATTAAGTACATTAAGCAGGAGAAAATATAGGCTAAACAAGTAATGAAATGCTCCATAAATAATCCAGGCTGGTGGAAACCCATCAGCCCCCTCTGATATTTGTTCCCATTCTTCTATAAAATGCACGGGTGGTCTTAGAGGAAACTTATTTGCTTAGCTGACGTAAAAGGATGTGAAGTTCAGGTGACTCCCTGCTCCCCTTGATGTCCAGTCCCTATCCTAAGCTCTGCCAGTGCTGATGATTGAAACAGAAATCTCAGTGGAATTGTTTTGAGGCAATACTTAGTGCAAATGACAGTGCCATGGATGAAGGATGAACAGTGTCACAAGCAAAATATTGAGGGATTTCTAAAGGACTGTGGAATATTGCTTTCACAGGTATTTGCAAGTGATATTCCTGTTTAAATAAAAGTCCAGGCAAATTCCAGATGAATAGATTTTAGCTTCACTTTCAGCCCATTTTGCTTTTAGAATGAAGCAGTTACATGGCAGTAGGCTGTTTTTGTTAAAAAATATGGTTTTGTTTACAGACATTTTAGTGAGTTTTGAGCTCCCTGTGGCACATTCTGTAGCAAATGATGAGTTCAGCCAAGCAATCCAAATTTTGTTACATGTCATTAACCTGGGATAAACTGTTTCCATGTCACATCTATGCAAATAAATACACCTAGAGCTGCGGAGAAGAGAAAGGGTCTTGGTGCCTGTTCCAGACAAAATTCACCATTTGCAGTTGAAATTCTTCTTGGAGCTCACTGCAGCATGTGCTTCCTTAGTACCAAATCAATGCCAGCTCTGGGTGCTGTCCCAACTTTGTGATCTTTTTGGGAACCACTCTCGCCTGGTTTGTCAGCTGAGCTCTGGCCAGTCCAGTTGTCCTCAGGCACTTGATTTCAAGGGAAGCCCGTGCCTATAAATTCCAGCAACTGGGACAGGATGACTTGCTACTTGAGCACTTGTCTGCATTGGAGGGGAAGTGACAGTCGCTGTCTCAGGGCAGTTTTGTAGCCGGCTGCTTTCAGAGGGAGAATTGTGTCACAGGAGCTGTTTTTAGTGATGGGACAGCAAAACTTTTCAACTAGAGCTCTCGTTTAAAAGTAAGGGCCTGGTGAATCACCAGGAATGGAGTGGTGGCTGGAAGTTTTACAGAGCATTTCTTTTTCCTTTTAGCCAAGTTCCAGTGAGGCATTGCACATTGGAAGTGCGCAGGTTGTCAAATTGTATAACCCACTTGGAGGTATGGTTGCTTTTCATATTTTGTTCAATGTCTGTAAGATTTTCAACTTGGTAATTTATTCTTGCAGCATATTCTTGGGCCAGGTGGTGTGTTCAGAGTTCTCAGATATAGGTGGTTTGCCCTGAGGTCAGCCTTGCAATCTCTTGTCACTACATTCAGCCATTGGCCTGTTTTCCTCTTGGAAAGCCTGCCAGTCCTTCCTTGTCCCCATACTGCTTGATGGAATTTTGGAATTTTGGAATGTTTGGAATTTTGAGCATTGAGGTCCAGGTAGGGACTACCCAATGCTCTTAAGTAACCTGCCTTGGTAACTAATGTTTTGGTTTTCAAGTGGACTTTGGGGTAGCTACGCACTCTGTTTATGTGGTAAACCTTGGAAATTGACCAAAAATGACATTGAGGAAGTCCCATGCAGAAATTCATAAGGTCAAGATGGAAAATGTTACTTGATTTCATTCTTTGTCATGGTCAGTAAGAAGTAACGGTAGACACAATACAGTTTTGGGTCCTTTTCAAAGAAAGTGAAAGGCAAGTAATGATGTCATCTTCCCCACAGATTGCATAACTGTGCACAAAGCCCAGTGTGCTCTGGTGGTGCCATCTGTTATTAACCTGTTCTGAGTAGTGTTTCCCCAAGGAGCCTGGCTCCAGGCAGACATGAGGTGGATATTCCCCTTCCAGGCACTCCGTGGTGCTGCCTGTAGCAGACAGCTGAATTAGGCACAGCCAGCTGCCCTGAGAAAAAGAGGCTCTCACCTGGCTGTGGCTGCAGTCACCTGCCTGCAGGGACATCCCTGCCACTGAAAGTGCAGCTCTTGCTCTGCCTTAGCTGAGTGCTGAGCATTTTAGGGCAGCAACATCATGGTGTTTTGAGGAAATGAAACTAAACCTCCAAATTTGTTTTTATAGATCTTCTGTTTATATATCATGTGAATGGTGATTTGTGTAACACTTGCTGATAGTTTACATAGATCCAAAGGGAATATTGAACATTTCAGCAATTGAGGTTGAAAACAGGCAGTAGTGAGATAATTGTCTGGAACTTGGTCTGGATGGTTTTGCTTTGGGCTGGCACTGAGAAACTCAGGTGAGTCAGGTGTGGTTGCTGGTAGGGTACAGGGTGCCCTTGCAACATGCTCCATGCAGTACCAGTTAGGGATTGGGCTTTGTCACAGAATGAGAGAATACGCTTAGCTGGAAGGGATTCACAAGGATATGCAAGTGCAGCTCTGTGCCCAAGAATTCCATCATAAGTTTAAATCAGCTCTCTTGCCTGCTCCCAATAACAATTCATTTCTGTTTTCCTTTCCTTTGGATAAACAAAAGTGCCCAGCCAAACACTTCATATCTTGCACCTGAGAAGAAGAAAACAATGCCCATGAAGGCTGCAGAGAGTGAAGGCAATCCTTGCACTGCTGTTTATCGCTGACCCTACAGGGACAGGGTGATTCATTTGCTTGCTCTGAGGACGTACAAGAAGCCAGAGTTACTTGCCCGCTTGCAGAGAGATGGAGTCATGCAAAAGGACAAGGGTACCCTTGGAAAGATCCTCCAGCAGGTGAGATTGTGCAGTTTGTTCCAGCAATTTTTTCCACCACATTGTTCTTTTATCCTTAATTTATATTTCTTCCTTCAATCTTTCTATAAGAAACTTTTCTCTTTTTAAAATCCTCCCTGTTCCCCATGGCTGTTGTTGAATTATGCCAACATTAATATACCACATAAGAATACATCTTCTTCAGCTATGAACAATGTCCAGGGAGGATAATTCAAATGGATACAATTTTGGATGCACAGCCTTGCTTATCAAATGGCTTCACAGACTGACTTCCCTTCCAACACAACCTTAGTTCTGCTTTTAAGACATGAAATCCTCAATTTTGGTATCTTTGTTACTTCTACATTTTTTTCAAGCTTGGGGGACAGAGCCATCAACACAGACCATCAGATAAACATCAGTGTTTATAATGTCTTCAAAGAAAGAGAAAGGCCAGATATGGAGGCATGGTGGTGCTGTGTTGATGAGGTATTTAATGTATTGTCGGGGTAAATGGAGAGAGACTTTTCCTGTCTTCATCTCAGCAGGATCTCTGAGCAGGTGACAGGTGATAAAATCTAAATCAGCACTATTCATGTCAGTGGTCTTGAAGTATTACTACCTCATTTTAGCTTCTCGAGTAGACTTTGTATTTGTCTGGAGGGAGGGATGAACCTCATTTATTGTCAAAGGAATAGAGCAAGCCATGTGCACTGCCTTCTCACAACAGGACTTGTCAGGAATGAACCCTGGCTCTGCCACATGAAGAGGGAGGGATACTGGGCCTGACAGCCTCTCCTTACACATTGTAGCACTAAATGTTGTTTTCAAAGGAATACTTGCCTGATATCAATAGACATATTTGGTTGTTTCAAGTTGGTGAAAGTTTGACATGGCTTGAAACTCATGTGATAGAGGAATAATTCATCTCTTTACAAAAGGACATTGTTTAGTTTGAGTTGGGTGCTCACAAACAGCTGTCAGGACCAATTGGATTTCTCTAGTTTGCATAACACAACAATAATTGATGTTTCTTTTCTTGTATGTCTGCCTGTAGGTAGCCAACCTGAACCTAAAGGATAATTCCTTCAGTCTGAAGGAACATCTATTTCCAACCCTTCAGACTGATTGGCCTGGCTACACTGAAATCGATAGGGAGAATTTGAAGTTAATACTAGCTAGGTAAGTTCAGTCTTTAGAGGAAGGAAAACAGGCTTTTCAGAGGAAACACCCTGGGAAATGAAGCTGAGCTTGTTAGAATATGCT